>NC_069499.1:1310385953-1310698453 GCF_027579735.1 Bombina bombina
TAACCCCTATTCTGCCCCCCCGCTATCGCTGACCCCTGCATATTATTATTAACCCATAATCTGCCGCTCCGTAAACCGCCGCTACTTACTTTATCCCTATGTACCCCTAATCTGCTGCCCCTAACACCGCCGACCCCTATATTATATTTATTAACCCCTAATCTGCCCCCACAATGTCGCCTCCACCTGCCTACACTTATTAACCCCTAATCTGCCGAGCGGACCGCACCGCTATTATAATAAAGTTATTAACCCCTAATCCGCCTCACTAACCCTATAATAAATAGTATTAACCCCTAATCTGCCCTCCCTAACATCGCCGACACCTAACTTCAAACAATAACCCCTAATCTGCCGACTGGAGCTCACCGCTATTCTAATAAATGTATTAACCCCTAAAGCTAAGTCTAACCCTAACACTAACACCCCCCTAACTTAAATATAATTTAAATCTAACGAAATTAATTAACTCTTATTAAATAAATTATTCCTATTTAAAGCTAAATACTTACCTGTAAAATAAATCCTAATATAGCTACAATATAAATTATTTTTATATTATAGCTATTTTAGGATTTATATTTATTTTACAGGTAACTTTGTATTTATTTTAACCAGGTACAATAGCTATTAAATAGTTAAGAACTATTTAATAGCTAAAATAGTTAACATAATTACAAATTTACCTGTAAAATAAATCCTAACCTAAGTTACAATTAAACCTAACACTACACTATTAATAAATTAATTAAATAAAATACCTACAATTACCTACAATTAAACCTAACACTACACTATCAATAAATTAATTAAATACAATATCTACAAATAAATACAATGAAATAAACTAACTAAAGTACAAAAAATAAAAAAGAACTAAGTTACAAAAAATAAAAAAATATTTACAAACATCAGAAAAATATTACAACAATTTTAAACTAATTACACCTACTCTAAGCCCCCTAATAAAATAACAAAGACCCCCAAAATAAAAAAATGCCCCTGAAGATCTTCCTACCTAATCTTCACCATACCAGGTTCACCGATCGATCCAGAAGAGCTCCTCCGATGTCTTGATCCAAGCCCAAGCGTGGGGCTGAAGATGTCCATGATCCGGCTGAAGTCTTCATCCAAGCGGGAGCTGAAGAGGTCCATGATCCAGGCTGAAGTCTTCTATCAACGGCATCTTCAATCTTCTTTCTTCCGAATCCATGTTCATCTTGCAGACCTCCGACGCGGAACATCCTGCTGGCCCGACGGACTACCGACGAATGAAGGCTCCTTTAAGGGACATCATCCAAGATGGCGTCCCTCGAATTCCGATTGGCTGATAGGATTCTATCAGCCAATCAGAATTAAGGTAGGAAAATTCTGATTGGCTGATGGAATCAGCCAATCAGAATCAAGTTCAATCCGATTGGCTGATCCGATCAGCCAATCAGATTGAGCTTGCATTCCATTGGCTGTTCCGATCAGCCAATAGAATGCGAGCTCAATCTGATTGGCTGATCGGATCAGCCAATCGTATTGAACTTGATTCTGATTGGCTGATTCCATCAGCCAATCAGAATTTTTTTCCTACCTTAATTCCGATTGGCTGATAGAATCCTATCAGCCAATCGGAATTAGAGGGACGCCATCTTGGATGACGTCCCTTAAAGGAACCGTCATTCTTCAGTTGGATGTCGGAGGAAGAAGATGGGTCCGCGCTGGAGGTCTTCACGATGGAGCCGGTCCTCATCGGATGAAGATAGAAGATGCCGCTTGGAAGAAGATGGTTGCCGGTCCAGATCTACTCTTCTTCCCGGATAGGATGAAGACTTTGGACCCTCTTCTGGACTTCTTCAGCCGTCGGATGATGGATGTCTAGCCCCCGCTTGGATGAAGATTTTGGAGCCAGGACGGATAGGTGATACCCGGTGAGGTGAAGATAAGGTAGGAAGATCTTCAGGGGCTTAGTGTTAGGTTTATTTTAGGGGGGTTTGGGTTAGATTAGGGGTATGTGGGTGGTGGGTTGTAATGTTGGGGGGGTATTGTATGTGTTTTTTTACAGGCAAAAGAGCTGAATTTCTTGGGGCATGCCCCACAAAGGGCCCTGTTCAGGGCTGGTAAGGTAAAAGAGCTTTGAACTTTTGTAATTTAGAATAGGGTAGGGCATTTTTTTATTTTGGGGGTCTTTGTTATTTTATTAGGGGGCTTAGAGTAGGTGTAATTAGTTTAAAATTGTTGTAATATTTTTCTAATGTTTGTAAATATTCTTTTATTTTTTGTAACTTAGTTCTTTTTTAATTTTTGTACTTTAGTTAGTTTATTTAATTGTATTTATTTGTAGATATTGTATTTAATTCATTTATTGATAGTGTAGTGTTAGGTTTAATAGTAACTTAGGTTAGGATTTATTTTACAGGTAAATTTGTAATTATTTTAACTATTTTAGCTATTAAATAGTTCTTAACTATTTAATAGCTATTGTACCTGGTTAAAATAAATACAAAGTTACCTGTAAAATAAATATAAATCCTAAAATAGCTATAATATAATTATAATTTATATTGTAGCTATATTAGGGTTTATTTTACAGGTAAGTATTTAGCTTTAAATAGGAATAATTTATTTAATAAGAGTTAATTTATTTCGTTAGATTTAAATTATATTTAATTTAGGGAGGTGTTAGGGTTAGGGTTAGACTTAGCTTTAGGGGTTAATCCATTTATTACAGTAGCAGCGAGATTTGGTCGGCAGATTAGGGGTTAATAATTGAAGTTAGGTGTCGGCGATGTTAGGGAGGGCAGATTAGGGGTTAATACTATTTATTATAGGGTTATTGAGGCGGGAGTGAGACGGATTAGGGGTTAATATCTTTATTATAGTAGCGGTGCGGTCCGCTCGGCAGATTAGGGGTTAATAAGTGTAGGCAGGTGGAGGCGACGTTGAGGGGGGCAGATTAGGGGTTAATAAATATAATATAGGGGTCGGCGGTGTTAGGGGCAGCAGATTAGGGATATATAAGTATAACATAGGTGGCGGTCGGCAGATTAGGGGTTAAAAAAATTTAATTGAGTGGCGGCGATGTGGGGGCACCTCGGTTTAGGGGTACATAGGTAGTTTATGGGTGTTAGTGTACTTTAGAGCACAGTAGTTAAGAGCTTTATGAACCGGCGTTAGCCCAGAAAGCTCTTAACTATTGACTTTTTTCTGCGGCTGGAGTTTTGTCGTTAGATTTTTAACGCTCACTTCAGACACGACTCTAAATACCGGAGTTAGAAAGATCCTATTGAAAAGATAGGATACGCAATTGATGTAAGGGGATCTGCTGTATGGAAAAGTCACGGCTGAAAAGTGAGCGTTATACCCTTTCCTGACTGACTCCAAATACCGGCGGTAGCCTAAAACCAGCGTTAGGAGCCTCTAACGCTGGTTTTCACGGCGACCGCCAAACTCTAAATCTAGGCCTTAGAAAGTTGAATAAAAATTACAAGCTCTGTCTGAATCATGAAATAAAAAATCTGAGTTTAGTATCCCATTAAGCTCGATATCCATTGAAAGTATAGGTTGCGTGCAAGTGAAGTCCTGCTTGCTAACCTTTCTTGTGTAAATGGCATTTTACCATTTTACATATCATGCTATGCGCTAATAATAGCATGCTCATTTGTGTCCTAATAACAGTATGGCCAAGCAATACTGCTTATAATATCGCACCCACGCTATCATTAGCGCTCCTCTTGTAATCTAGCCCCAAATGATTTAACACCAAAAATTACAATAGACTTTAATGGTTTGTAAAAAAAAAAATAGATAAACGTTTATAAATAATTGTAATTGACCCCATATATTCTTTTGCCATTCAAATATAAGTTATTTTCATTGTTCAAATTGAATAATGTAAGATAATCTATCTTTCTATCAAACTAGCTATCTATCATCATATCTGAAAATGATTAACAAGTGGTACCTTTAACAAATAATCAAACTAACTAATACATATAACACAGAAAATCCATTAATTAAGATGTTTCTTTGCAAGCAGAAAAGGTTACACATTCGACTATCCAATAATGATCAAGCAATGGCCTTCTCAGGTGATTCATTTGTGTGTCAGCAATAAAGTATGTAAGCTTCACTTTTGATCTTTCCTGCTTTCTGTGTGTTTGTGACTGTCTACTGCCCAGTGTCAGCACTGCAGCCATCAGTATCACAGGATGTCTGCTTGATAACTTGTCAGACTAAAGCTTGATACATTTTTCTGTTCTAGGTCTAATGGTAAAAAAGAAAAGAGGTCATCCTGCCTCCAGGTTTGTGCTTTTTATATATTGTCACCACTGTTTGATTCATTATGCAGAGCCACCACACCTGATTTACTGCCAAGCCACAACTTTGGTACATTACGTCATGCAGACCTTAACCATTATAGTTATAATAATAAATCAGATTAACAGTCAATAAATTGATGTGATGTAACTGAAATCTATTTTCTCTATCATTATAGATAAAGCTGCTTAACACATCACTAGAACATTTTGTTAAGAAGCAGTAATGGCAGGGAATTTCATTTCATTGGGGGGGGGGGGTATGTCTTTGCCTTTCTAGCCAAAAATCTTAGCACTTGCCCTGACAGAAGACTATTTTCTCCAAGCTTCTGCATGACTTCTAGGGGCCCATTTATCAAAGGGCTTGCGGACCTGATCCGACACTGCGGATCAGGTCCGCAAGACCTCGCTAAATGCGGAGAGCAATACGCTCTCCGCATTTAACATTGCACCAGCAGCTCACAAGAGCTGCTGGTGCAACGCCGCCCCCAGCTGACTCGCGGCCAATCGGCCGCCAGCAGGGAGCTGTCAATCAACCCGATCGTATTCGATCGTGTTGATTTCCGGCGATTCCTGTCCGCTTGCTCAGAGCAGGCGGACAGGGTTATGAAGCAACGGTCTTTAGACCGCTGCTTCATAAGTTGTGTTTCTGGCGAGTCTGAAGACTCGCCAGAAACACGGCCCTTCAAGCTCCGTACGGAGCTTGATAAATGGGCCTGCTAGTCTGCATACTGTAGACTCACGCAAGCTTAAAATATTTGACAAGATGGATACAAATACCGTACATAGTTGATCCATCTTTCCCTCCAAAAAATGCCCACCTTGGGTTACATTACCACCAGTCTGAACCTAGATACTGACTAAACTCATGTGCAGGGCCACAACACAACCATGGTTCATGTGGTAGAAGCCTAGTGTGGATCTCTATGTGACACCTGTAGATCCTCACAAAATAAGTATTTAAATCAAGATGCTTAATAGGAACAAGGTTCACAAGCGATGTGTGTGCATTAGTCAGAATGGAAAATTATATATTTTTGATACAATAACAGTACCTGTAAACTCCCCACACTCTCCTGCTGAATGTCCACTGCGCCAAGTGCCTTTCAGACCATTTGTTCTGCAGTAAATGTAATAGAATATAATAATTAAATTCCATCTAATTTACAATTTCTCACCCGCTAAATCATTTGTGTGCTAATCATTCTTTCACAGGTATAGATAAATATACAAACATGGGAAGAGTCCATCAATCCAGTAAAGCACAGTTATGTAAAGCATTATGAGAGAGAACAGCAAGTTTTGTTTAATATGGGGTTAAGGTAAACATGTTTAAATGTATTTTGAATTTAGCAAGAAATACAATAAACTGATACAATAAAGTCCTACATTTTATGTTTTATTTTATTTTTTTAAAGCACAGGTCCATGAAAAAATAATTAAAGCACAGGTCCATGAAAAAATAATTAAAGCACAGGTCCACAAAAAAATAATTAAAGCACAGGTTCACAAAAAAATAACTAAAGCACAGGTCCACGAAAAAAAAACGAATGCAAAGATTCATGAAAAAAATTATTAGGGCACAGGTCCACAAAAAAAATAACTAAAGCAGAGGTTCACGAAAAAAAAATAATGAACAGATCCATGAAAAAAATTATTAAAGCAGAGGTCCACGAAAAAATAATTGAAGCACAGGTCCACAAAAAAATAACTAAAGCACAGGTCCACAAAAAAAATAATAATGCACAGATACATGAAAAAAATAATTAGAGCACAGGTCCACAAAAAAAAATAACTAAAGCACAGGTTCACAAATAAAAAGCTAATACACAGATTCATGAAAAAAATTATTAAGCAGAGGTCCACAAAAAATAATTAATATACAGGTCAACCAAAAAAGGAATTAAAGCACAGGTTCACAAAAAAATAATGAATGCACAGGTCCACGAACAAATAATTAAAGCACAGGTCAATAATTAAAGCACAGGTCCACAAAAAATGAATTAATGCACAGGTCCACAAAAAACTAAGCTGTAAAACATATGAAAATACAATCTTTTAAATGCACTAAGTAAAAATAAAATGAATGCTTGGATTGTGCAGTTGAATCTGTTGTATATTGCAGCTGAAACACACTTTGACTAGTATCATGAAGCTTTACTGTATCTAAAAAATGTTATAAAGGGCATGTTCTGATATAGCTTTTTGGTGTTTGACAGTAGCCACATCTGCCTTATGAGATATCAAATGTCTACTGAGGTTAAGCCACCCAACTGGTGCCTTTCTTGAATTTACAATGTAATGAAGAAAATTGCAAAAGATCTTAACTCTTATAACATTACATATTGCTCTATCTATAAAGCAAAAAAAAGAACACTGTTATTTGCTATATCAGATCCTAAATGGGATTACACCGTTAATTGGATAAGTGTATAAATAAATCTACAGCAAGTTAGTTTAATTAATTTCAGAGTAATTCAATTACAGGTTCAGTATTGATTTCACGCTGCAACATTTTGTATATAGCAGAATTAACAATTGTGGGAGGAAGAAGACACAAGGATGGTTCATTCTGACCAGATACAGGTCACAGGCTGCTCAATTCATTATGCATGTCATTCTGCAGTTACCGACAGGACCTAAAAGGAAAACATTTTGCTCTGAAAATACCTGGAGTGAAGAGTGAAAGCCAATATATTAAATGTACAGTACATCTATAAATAGTAAATAAACAGTTGTCGCATAAAATCGTGCAGAAGAAATTCAAGACTATGAACTTATAATCAGATGTTGCTTTTTGTTACTTTTGCTATAAAGTTTATTTAATTTACAAATGTATTAGTGATACACAGTTCCCAGGAAAAAATGCCTTTAAAACAATCCATGAGGGGGCCTGTAAAACTGACAAAGCATTTTATAGAATCTTTGCAAACCAGAGGGCTTTAGAGAATCTGGCCCTAAGTTGAAATTTCAAATGAGCAGTAGATTTTTTTCTAAGTTACTTCTACTTTCTCTGTCTCTTGTATCATGTGACAGCCATCAGTTAATTCCTGCACATTCTCTGTAGGAGCTGGTATCTCATAAAGTGTGCATATAAAAATTTGTGCAAAATATCTCCATTTATTAATTGCTGGGCGGACAAGGTTTGCTCCCTGGGAACCTGTCTGCCTGGCATTCAGATGCTGTCTGCATTTATCATGCAGCCAATTACGTGCAAGCAGGGGCTGTCAATCATGCTAATCAGATTGGGATGATTTAACTCTACTACACTTGAGGTGGTGGAGAGGCTAAATAGATGAATTTGTAAGACACAGCTACTTAACTAGCATTTCTGGCCCACTCATGCAAACCTGATGAAATACAGGGGCCCCAAAGTTGCATTTGCAGCCTAATAAATTTGGCTTATGTTGATAATGAAAGTAAATTGTAATTTATTTTTATTTTAAATTGCATACTCTATCTGAATCATGACAATTTACATTTGACTTTAGTGTGCCTTTACATTATTTGTTATACACCCACAATGTTAACTGTAAATATTAGACTGAACATGTACACAAATAAATCCTTGACTAATTTCTACCCCTCACCCACCCAATCACCTTTTTTTCTTATCAAACCCTTTTATAATTAATTTACCCTTAATTAATTTATTTATATTTCATGTTAAGGTATGTTAAGGTATATTTGAATGCAAAGTGGCAGACAATAACTGTTAATATCAGGTTTTCAAAAGCACTAAGGGCTAGATTCCAAGTGGTGCATATGACGACCAGGGTTAACCAACCCTGCAGCAGTCACTTGTTTGGCACAGAAAGGGTTAACGGAGCCTCTCCACTTTAACCAATCTGTCATAGTCTAGCCTCTCCAGGCAAGCCAGTGACTTAGTTCAGTGGATGCAAGGGTTAACAACACTCACAAGTCTGTTCCAATCTCCCCTTTAATGCCACCCACCCTAAACTATCTCTAAGCTGCCACCACTTAAGATTTATTATATGGGAAATTGTAAGGAAAACCCAGACTAACAAATTAAATCCCAGAATACAATTTAGCAAAACAAATATCTAAAAACACAGTATTAACACTACCAGTCTCTATCAGTAACTTTGTTCAAATATTAGATAAAGGCGAAATTTAATAAAGGAATTATTTATTATGCAAAAAAATAATGCACAGAGCATGTTAATAAAAGATGTTAACAAATAGAATTATACCCAAGCAAACAGTTCTAAAAATAAAAAGGAGGAATAACAGACCTAATACTTTCCTAGCTTTAGGTATTTGTGCCAGGGAGATTGTCAAGAAAAGGTGGTCACTCAGGCTGTAATGAACAACTTGTATTTTTAGACACAACATTTTATACCTGTTTCTCTGATATCAAATTTCTTGACCCAACCTTCTTACAGAGGGCCCTTGGAAATAGCCCCCTCTCTTTTACAACATGTCATAAAGCTCAGAGTCTATGGCTGAAATTAAATAATATCTTATAACTTCTGATATGTATATCTATTTCATATACACAGAAGGGCAATTCCTTAGTGATACCAAATATGATATGGTTATCATATTTTCATCATCTAGTGACATACTAGGGTTAAATGCATGTCTCAAGTTGTACTAGTGTCCTCTGATTGACCTTATCTAGATCTGGGTAGAGGGCACTGCTTTTTTGTCTCTCGTGCTGACATTTTTACTTACTTGATGCATCAATACATATGCAGTAACATTTGATCAAGTGGAACTTAGAAACTATTTGAAAAAGAAGGCATCTAAGCTATGTTTTTGGTTCAGTACTCTGGACAGCACTTGCTTATTGGTGGTTGAATTTATCCACCAATCAGCAAGAACAACCTAGGTTGTTCACCAAAAATGGTCCGGCATCTTAACTTACATTCTTGCATTTCAAATAAAAATGCCAAGAGAATGAAGAAAATTTGATCATAGAAGTAAATTAGAAAGTTGCTTAAAATTGCATTCCTGCTCAATCTATTAAATTCACTATAAATATGCTTTTTGCGCACGTCGGGTAGCACATGTATTACCAGTTTAAAGTAATAATATATATTATCACACAAGTGCTAACCCGATGCACACAAAAAGCCTAACTTAAAATATTGCAACCGTGTCAATGTACTCCCCCATAGACTTGAAGAGCTTTAAAAAAAAATATCGCAACTGCGTTAACAGATTCTCCTGTAGACTTCAATGGAGCGTGGAAAGATTGCATTTTCTTAAGTGCGCTAACTCGACATTAAATGCGCTAACTCGACATGAAATATTAATATTTTACATTCCAATGTCCTTCACATAGAAAAATATGTTCTTTGTATTCATAAATAATAACACACAGTCAGTTATTGCAAGTGGGTGGGTGCAAAACAGAACCCCTGAACCATTTATGGAAATTAAGCATTAAGTTATATTTAGTCTTAATATTTAGGAAACAAAGTTTTATTAATGATAAAAGGTATTGAGGCAAAATTAAAAGGATATGACAAGGTGTGGAAGCAAGGATGGCGAGGGAAAGTGTGCTGGGTTTAAAAGTCAGACTTATAGGGCTTTATCAATTATTGTTTATATTAGATGGCCCTTAAATTCAAGAGTTAGAGCAGTTGTATACAAATTTATGTACAAAAAATGCAAAATAATTTGCAAAACAAAGAAAAAGACTGCCTATCTCTAAAAAGATATCATCAAGACCCAGAATCTGAATTGTGTAACGAAAGTGTATGGATTCAAATTTATCTCATGAAAAAAGGAGACCACTTACACTAAATAACTTTATTAGAGATAAAAAATAGTCCAGCTGGACTAGTACTCACGCACACACACACTTTAAAACTAGCTTGTACTCAGTTAATAGTACATGTTGTATAAGAATTGTGAATGCACATAAAGTCAGAGAAATGTTCTGATATTGTAACCATTCAGTAACAATATTAAATAAACCTAGTTTACGGTATTATCTATGGTTTCAACAGCAGGTTTATAAGTCAGAACAATGAAGCAATCAAGTTATATACTTTGCTTAGCTTCTGTTTGTATACCAGATGAAATAAAAGTAATATTGAGGAATGTATCATCTGATGAGATTCTGTTACATAAAGATTTACAGCTATATGTTATAGCTCAGTCATGCTTGTGTTAGTTACAAAATGATATTAAGGCATCTACTTATCAAACCATCAACCGCAAATACGCTGGAATTCCGCAGCGTATTTGTGGCGAGTCTGATTCCCCTTAGTTATCAAAGCCTACAGATGGGCAAAAGTAGAATTTTGTGATGTAACATACGATCCGCTTGACTCAGTCCAACACAGATCGATGCTTATGTCATTACAGATGTTCCAAATGCAAATTCGGCACAATCTGACTACTTTTGCTAGTTAACAACCTCAAATCAAGGTGCACATGTAGGCGTGGCTTGTAAAGGAACGTCTTTATTAGATAATACTTAAAATCAGCTTGTGTATATAAAAGGGCAATATACACTCCAAAGGCTCAACAGGAGGAAAGTGTCCACTCCAGGGACTGTACGCTAACACGTTTCGGCTCTGCTGGCCGTAATCGTAGCTACAGTCAGAAGTTCCCATGAGCCTTATATGTGTCATAAAGAAACCTGATAGGGTAAAAACTTCACCTGGAGTTGACCACTGTTCACACCCACTAACACATATGATTACATATCGGCATTGATTTGCAAATAGCAAGTGTCAAGATGGAAAAAGTTAAGCACATACATAAATCCGCTATGGAATGGGAGAACAAATGAAAATATAAATATATATAAAAATATATTAATACTATGCTTGTAAGATACAAAAATCCAAAAGAGTACAAACATGCATTGAAATACAAATTTGTGCTATTAATCGCGATAAATAGATATCTTATCATTAACAGCAATGAATAAATAAATAGTGTCAGGTATTATTTTTATAAAATGTGTGTATATATATATATATATATATATATATATATATATATATATATATATGGGTATGTAAATATATACCATTAGTTTTCCCAATAAAAACAATAAGTGTAATACATGTTATCAATACTGACAAAAATGCATATTTGCATATGTATTAGTGCCCCTAAATGTTTTATTCCAAATATAAAGTGTCAATTCAAATAAGCCAAGGGCTAAGATTAGGAGAAATCATATATGATCTAAATTGCTGATGATCTTGTGCAAGAATCCACACACTCACGACTATTCCCAGAAATTGATCAGGTCATATTCGGAATTCAGACCTTCCGGTATTCTAGTCCTGAGTCTGTGGATCCAAAACACCTCTCTCTTGGCCAACAGCCTCTACATATCTCCTCCTCTCTTATTGCATTTTACTGTTTCTATAATTGTCCACTTTAGAGAAAGCACACTTCTGTTATAAACCTGTTTAAAGTGTTGTACTAGGGGAGTTGTTAATCTACCATCTTTGATATTGGTGATATGTTCTCTAATTCTTTCTCTTGTTTCTCTGGTCGTAAGTCCAGTATACTGTACACCACATTCTACACAAGTAAGTAAATACACAACATAGGAGGTCCTACAGTTCAAACAAGGGAAATGTCTAAATCTCTCCCCAGTAACCATAATTGAGAAACCTTCCCCTGGTTGCATGTATTCACATGCTATACATAGAGAGTAGTTACATTTGTAAAGGCCCCTAAATCTCAACCAGAATGATCCTGTAGAGCTAGATATTCTGAGTTGTGTTGGTGCAAGCATATTACCTAAACTTGCCCCTCTTTTGAAAGCATAACAACAGCCTTTTTGTACCACTTCAACTAAATCATCATCAGCCTTAAGCATTTGAAAGTGTTCTCTGATAATGTTACAGACTTGATTAAACTGGTTACTATATTGAGTGATAAATGATACGCCCCCAAATCTGTTAGGCAGGACAATTTTGGGTGGTTAACTATTGACGTTACATCGTTATACTCGTCCATTCCCCATGATAAGGGACTAGAGGCATTACATTTTTGTCTACGGAGATTCACCAATTTTGAACATACTTTTTGCATTTACATTATACGAGTAACAGAGTTTCTATTAACTCATAACTTTTTTATGTTTGAAGGTACTCATTACCTGCAGAGATGTGGGACAGCTATGGGGGCCAAGTTTGCCCCCTCCTATGCCAACCTTTTTATGGGTTGGTGGGAGCTGTCCTACATCTTTGCATGTGATGAATATTGGAAATCTAAGATAGTCTATTACAGAAGGTATATAGATGACCTGTTGTTAGTGTGGAATGGCACAGAGGAAGAGGCCAACACTTTTGTACATATTCTTAATGAAAATAAGACAGGTATTAGATTTACTAGTGAAGTCAACAATGAGAAAATTAACTTTCTCAATGTGACTTTGTTGGGGTTCTAAGCAAGAAGGTGTTTCCACTACAGTGTATAGGAAAGCTCATTGCAGGAAATACTCTCCTCCATGCTAGAAGCAATCATCCTAAAAGAGTCCTTTAAATCTGTCCTAAAAGGACAGTTTATTAGGCTAAAGAGGAATTGCACCACAGATGTTGAATTCAACAAAAAGGACATTGGCATTGGAGGAGAGATTCTGCACGAGGGGGCTACAATCGAAAAGAAGTGGAGGCTTCGAGACTCAGTATAACAGCCATTGGATAGAAGTCAATTCTTACAGGCTAAAGAGAAAACTCCTAACAGATTTGAGGGGGTATCATTTATCACTCAATATAGTAATCAGTTTAATAAAGTCTGTAACATTATCAGAAACACTTTTTATCAGCCAATCGGAATTAAGGTAGAAAAAATCCTATTGGCTGATGCAATCAACCAATAGGATTGAACTTCAATCCTATTGGCTGATTGGAACAGCCAATAGAATGCGAGCTCAATCCTATTGGATGTTCCAATCAGCCAATAGGATTGAAGTTCAATCCTATTGGCTGATTGCCTCAGCCAATAGGATTTTTTCTACCTTTTTCTATCAACCAATCAGAATCTAAGGGACGCCATCTTGAATGACGTCACTTAAAGGAACCTTCATTCATCGGGTAGTCGTCGGCCAAGGAGGATGCTCCGTGTCGGATGTCTTGAGATGGACCTTGCTCCGCGCCGGATGGATGAAGATAGAAGATGCCGTCTTGAATGAAGACTTCTGCCCGTCTGGAGGACCACTTCGCCCCGGCTTGGATGAAAACTTCTGCCCGTCTGGAGGATCACTTTTGCCTGGCTTGGATGAAGACGTCTCCCGGTATGGTGATCTTTCAGGGGGGTTAGTGTTAGTTTTTTTTAAGGGTGTATTGGTTGCGTTTTATTTTTAGGTTAGGGTTTGGGCTGCAAAAGAGCTAACTGCCCTTTTATGGGCAATGCCCATCCAAATGCCCTGTTCAGGGCAATGAGGAGCTTAGGTTTTTTTTAGTTAGTAATTTTTTTGGGGGGGTTGGTTGTGTGGGTGGTGGGTTTTACTGTTGGGGAGTTGCTTGTCTTTTTTGTTTCAGGTAAAAGAGCTGATTACTTTGGGGCAATGCCCTGCAAAAGGCCCTTTTAAGGGCTATTGGTAGTTTAGTTTAGGCTAGGTTTTTTTTTATTTTGATAGGGCTATTAGATTAGGTGTAATTAGTTTACATTTCTGTAATTTGTTTATTATTTTCTGTAATTTAGTGTTCGTTTGTTTTTTGTACTCTAGATAATTTAATTTAATTTAGTTAATTGTTTTTAATGTAGTTAATTTATTTAATTATAGTGTAGTGTTAGGTGTAATTGTAACTTAGGTTAGGTTTTATTTTATAGGTACTTTTATATCTATTTTAGCTAGGTAGTTATTAAATAGTTAATAACTATTTAGTAACTATTGTACCTAGTTAAAATAAATACAAACTTGCCTGTAAAAATAAAAGTAAACCCTAAGATAGCTACATTGTAACTATTAGTTATATTTTAGCTATCTTAGACCTAGATTTGGAGTTTGGCGGTAGCCGTGAAAACCAGCGTTAGAGGCTCCTAACGCTGGTTTTTAGGCTACCGCCGGTATTTGGAGTCACTCAAAATAGGGTCAAACGCTCACTTTTCAGCCGCGACTTTTCCATACCGCAGATCCCCTTACTATCTTTTCAATGGGATTTTTATAACTCCAGTATTTAGAGTCGTTTCTGCAGTGAGCGTTAGACATCTAACGACAAAACTCCAGCCACAGGAAAAAAGTCCAGTAGTTAAGAGCTTTCTGGGCTAACGCCGGTTTATAAAGCTCTTAACTACTGTACTCTAAAGTACACTAACACCCATAAACTACCTATGTACACCTAAACCGAGGTCCCCCCACATCGCCGACACTGGAATAAATTTTTTTTAACCCCTAATCTGCCGACCGCCACCTACGTTATCCTTATGTACCCCTAATCTGCTCCCCCTAACACCGCCGACCCCTGTATTATATTTATTAACCCCTAATCTGCCCCCCTCAACGTCGCCTCCATCTGCCTACACTTATTAACCCCTAATCTGCCGACCGCAAAGCGCTGCCACCTACGTTATCCTTATGTACCCCTAATCTGCTGCCCCTAACACCGCCGACCCCTATATTATATTTATTAACCCCTAATCTGCCCCCCACAACGTCACCTCCACCTGCCTACACTTATTAACCCCTAATCTTGCCGAGCGGACCTGAGCGCTACTATAATAAAGTTATTAACCCCTAATCCGCATCACTAACCCTATAATAAATAGTATTAACCCCTAATCTGCCCTCCCTAACATCGCTGACACCTAACTTCAATTATTAACCCCTAATCTGCCGACCGGAGCTCACCGCTACTCTAATAAATGATAAATGTATTAACCCCTAAAGCTAAGTCTAACCCTAACACTAACACCCCCCTAAGTTAAATATAATTTACATCTAACGAAATTAATTAACTCTTATTAAATAAATTATTCCTATTTAAAGATAAATACTTACCTGTAAAATAAATCCTAATATAGCTACAATATAAATTATAATTATATTATAGCTATTTTAGGATTAATATTTATTTTACAGGTAACTTTGTATTTATTTTAACCAGGTACAATAGCTATTAAATAGTTAAGAACTATTTAATAGCTAAAATAGTTAAAATAATTACAAAATTACCTGTAAAATAAATACTAACCTAAGTTACAATTAAACCTAACACTACACTATCAATAAATTAATTAAATAAACTACCTACAATTACCTACAATTAACCTAACACTACACTATCAATAAATTAATTAAATACAATTCCTACAAATAAATACAATTAAATAAACTAGCTAAAGTACAAAAAATAAAAAAGAACTAAGTTACAAAAAATAAAAATTTTTTTTACAAACATAAGAAAAATATACAACAATTTTAAACTAATTACACCTACTCTAAGCCCCCTAATAAAACAGCAAAGCCCCCCAAAATAAAAAATGCCCTACCCTATTCTAAATTACTAAAGTTAAAAGCTCTTTTACCTTACCAGCCCTGAACAGGGCCCTTTGCGGGGCATGCCCCAAGAAGTTCAGCTCTTTTGCCTGTAAAAAAAAAACATACAATACCCCCTCCCAACATTACAACCCACCACCCACATACCCCTAATCTAACCCACACCCCCCTTAAATAAACCTAACACTAAGCCCCTGAAGATCTTCCTACCTTGTCTTCACCTCACCGGGTATCACCGATCAGTCCTGGCTCGATATCTTCATCCAACCCAGCGGGGGCTAGACATCCACTGAAGAAGTCCAGAAGAGGGTCCAAAGTCTTCATCCTATCCGGGAAGAAGAGGCGATCCGGACCGGCAACCATCTTGATCCAAGCGGCATCTTCTATCTTCATCCGATGACGACCGGCTCCATCCTGAATGACCTCCACCGCGACCCATCTTCTTCCGGCGACGTCCAACTGAAGAATGACGGTTCCTTTTAAGGGACGTCATCCAAGATGGCGTCCCTCGAATTCCGATTGGCTGATAGGATTCTATCAGCCAATCGGAAATTAAGGTAGGAATATTCTGATTGGCTGATGGAATCAGCCAATCAGAATCAAGTTCAATCCGATTGGCTGATCCAATCAGCCAATCAGACTGAGCTCGCATTCTATTGGCTGATCGGAACAGCCAATAGAATGCGAGCTCAATCTGATCGGCAAAGGGCCCTGTTCAGGGCTGGTAAGGTAAAAGAGCTTTTAACTTTAGTAATTTAGAATAGGGTAGGGCATTTTTTATTTTGGGGGGCTTTGTTGTTTTATTAGGGGGCTTAGAGTAGGTGTAATTAGTTTAAAATTGTTGTAATATTTTTCTTATGTTTGTAAATATTTTTTTATTTTTTGTAACTTAGTTCTTTTTTATTTTTTGTACTTTAGCTAGTTTATTTAATTGTATTTATTTGTAGGAATTGTATTTAATTAATTTATTGATAGTGTAGTGTTAGGTTAATTGTAGGTAATTGTAGGTAGTTTATTTAATTAATTTATTGATAGTGTAGTGTTAGGTTTAATTGTAACTTAGGTTAGTATTTATTTTACAGGTAATTTTGTAATTATTTTAACTATTTTAGCTATTAAATAGTTCTTAACTATTTAATAGCTATTGTACCTGGTAAAATAAATACAAAGTTACCTGTAAAATAAATATTAATCCTAAAATAGCTATAATATAATTATAATTTATATTGTAGGTATATTAGGATTTATTTTACAGGTAAGTATTTATCTTTAAATAGGAATAATTTATTTAATAAGAGTTAATTAATTTCGTTAGATGTAAATTATATTTTACTTAGGGGGGTGTTAGTGTTAGGGTTAGACTTAGCTTTAGGGGTTAATACATTTATTAGAATAGCGGTGAGCTCCCGTCGGCAGATTAGGGGTTAATAAGTGTAGGTAGGTGGAGGCGACGTTGTGGGGGGCAGATTAGGGGTTAATAAATTAATATAGGGGTCGGCGGTGTTAGGGGCAGCAGATTAGGGGTACATAGGGATAATGTAAGTAGCGGCGGTTTACGGAGCGGCAGATTAGGGGTTAAAAATAAAATGCAGGTGTCAGCGATAGCAGGGGCGGCAGATTAGGGGTTAATAAGTGTAAGGTTAGGGGTGTTTAGACTCGGGGTACATGTTAGAGTGTTAGGTGCAGACGTAGGAAGTGTTTCCCCATAGCAAACAATGGGGCTGCGTTAAGAGCTGAACGCGGCTTTTTGCAGGTGTTAGGTTTTTTTTTCAGCTCAAACAGCCCCATTGTTTCCTATGGGGGGAATCGTGCACGAGCACGTTTTTGAGGCTGCTGGCCGCGTCCGTAAGCAACTCTGGTATTGAGAGTTGAAGCTGCGTTTAAAAATGCTCTTCGCTCCTTTTTTGGAGCCTAACGCAGCCTTTATGTGGACTCTCAATACCAGAGTTATTTTTATGGTGCGGCCAGAAAAAAGCCGGCATTAGTTTTTCGGGGTCGTTACCGACAAAACTCCAAATCTAGCGGTCAGGGTTTATTTTTACAGGTAAATATTAATTTTTAAATAGGAAAAATTTAGTTAATGGATAGTAATTTTATTTATATTTATTTAAATTATATTTAAGTTAGGGGGTGTTAGGGTTAGGGTTAGACTTAGGTTTAGGGGTTAATAAATTTAATATAGTGGCGGCAACGTTGGGGACAGAAGATTAGGGGTTAATAATTGTTATGTAGGTGGCGGCGGGTGTAGTAGGGGGGCAACCCAGGATAGGGGTTATATGTTTATTAGAGTGGCGGTGGGCTCTGGGAAGGGGCAGTTTAGGGGTTAATAACTTTATTTAGTTGCGGTGGGGTCCCGTGAGCAGCGGGATAGGGGTAAACAGTTTAGTATAGTGGTGGTGTTTAGTGACAGGGTACCAATAAAGCTGTGAAAAAGCCGAAGAGTAGCGAGATTGATGACTGTTAATTAACAACAGTCCACTGCTCATCGCCCGTACTTGGTGCGCGGCTTTTTGACAGCTTTTTTGGTAACTTAATGGAGAGCGTATTCAGGTCCGCGGGCAGCAATGTTAGGCAAACTTAGGTGAGCGTATTGGTGCCGTCAAATGCAAGTAAGTTGACGACTTGATAAGTAGATGCCTGTGTGTTAGTTTTATAACATAACATCTCTCTATAACATAACAGGGTTTCCTTATTAAGATGTCCCAATTGTTAAAATGCAACCGCCGTTTTTGCTTATATTTTCATAAACTAAAATGGTTAGTTCCTATCTATATAAAATATATTCCCAAAGTTAAAAAAAGGCTAAATTAGAGCAACGTTTGTTTACTGCTTCAAGAGTCACAACATGCAAATTAAATAAACCTCATATGTAGTGTTGCAAAAATTGACTCTTGCAGATTATAAAGTACCTTGTGCCCTAATCGTATTATAACATTTATCAATATCAGTATTATCGTTATATACTCACATAAGGGAATATAGATAAATACAAAAGTAACACGCATCAAGCAGATTTGGTTTGAGAGCACAATACTAGATTGCAAAAAAACCCTTTTCTATAGCGGAGGCTAATATTAACATTTAACTGGCTGATTTCGAAGCAACACTGAGCTGAGCTAAGAAAGTCTCTTCTATAGCGGAGACTGTGGTTAATGTTATATTGATTCTGACATTATAACTAAACGATTATTGTTATTCACTGAGTAAGCATAAAAAAAGAAAGAGGTTCTATGACCTCGTGAGGGTGCCCCTGACGCACGTTTCACATAACGCTTCTTCGGAGGTGTACGCGCCGGCCGAACTGAGCAGGTAATACCCGTATGTTGAACCCGCCCCTATGCGGGGATTGGATCCTTGTGGGCTCATTCTAGGTTAATGAATGCGAGCTCAATCCTATTGGCTGTTCCAATCAGCCAATAGGATTGAAGTTCAATCCTATTGGCTGATTGCATCAGCCAATAGGATTTTTTCTACCTTTTTCTATCAACCAATCAGAATCTAAGGGACGCCATCTTGAATGACGTCACTTAAAGGAACCTTCATTCATCGGGTAGTCGTCGGCCAAGGAGGATGCTCCGTGTCGGATGTCTTGAAGATGGACCTGCTCCGCGGCCGGATGGATGAAAGATAGAAGATGCCGTCTGAATGAAGACTTCTGCCCGTCTGGAGGACCACTTCGCCCCGGCTTGGATGAAAACTTCTGCCCGTCTGGAGGATCACTTTGCTGGCTTGGATGAGACGTCTTCCCGGTATGGTGATCTTCAGGGGGGTTAGTGTTAGTTTTTTTTAAGGGTGTATTGGTTGTGTTTTATTTTTAGGTTAGGGTTTGGGCTGCAAAAGAGCTAACTGCCCTTATATGGGCAATGCCCATCCAAATGCCCTGTTCAGGGCAATGAGGAGCTTAGGTTTTTTTAGTTAGTATTTTTTTGGGGGGGTTGGTTGTGTGGGTGGTGGGTTTTACTGTTGGGGGGTTGCTTGTCTTTTTTGTTTCAGGTAAAAGAGCTGATTACTTTGGGGCAATGCCCTGCAAGAAGGCCCTTTTAAGGGCTATTGGTAGTTTAGTTTAGGCTAGGTTTTTTTTTTATTTTGATAGGGCTATTAGATTAGGTGTAATTTAGTTTACATTTCTGTAATTTGTTTATTATTTTCTGTAATTTAGTGTTCGTTTGTTTTTGTACTCTAGATAATTTAATTTAATTTAGTTAATTGTATTAATGTAGTTAATTTATTTAATTATAGTGTAGTGTTAGGTGTAATTGTAACTTAGGTTAGGTTTTATTTTTATAGGTACTTTTATATTTATTTTAGCTAGGTAGTTATTAAATAGTTTAATAACTATTTAGTAACTATTGTACCTAGTTAAAAATAATACAAACTTGCCTGTTAAAATAAAAGTAAACCCTAAGATAGCTACAATGTAACTATTAGTTATATTTTAGCTATCTTAGACCTAGATTTGGAGTTTGGCGGGTAGCCGTGAAAACCAGCGTTAGAGGCTCCTAACGCTGGTTTTAGGCTACCGCCGGTATTTGGAGTCACTCAAAATAGGGTCAAACGCTCACTTTTCAGCCTCGACTTTTCCATACCCGCAGGATCCCCTTAAGTAAATTGCGTATCCTATCTTTTCCATGGGATTTTTATAACTCCGGTATTTAGAGTCGTTTCTGCAGTGGAGCGTTAGACATCTAACGACAAAACTCCAGCCGCCAGGAAAAAAGTCAGTAGTTAAGAAGCTTTCTGGGCTAACGCCGGTTTATAAAGCTCTTAACTACTGTACTCTAAAGTACACTAACACCCATAAACTACCTATGTACACCTAAACCGAGGTCCCCCCACATCGCCGACACTGGAATAAATTTTTTTAACCCTAATCTGCCGACCGGCCACCTACGTTATCCTTATGTACCCCTAATCTGCTCCCCCCTAACACCGCCGACCCTGTATTATACTTATTAACCCTAATTCTACCGACCGCAAAGCGCTGCCACCTACGTTATCCTTTATGTACCCCTAATCTGCTGCCCCTAACACCGCCGACCCCTATATTATATTTATTAACCCCATAATCTGCCCCCACAACGTCGCCTCCACCTGCCTACACTTATTAACCCCCTAATCTGCCCGAGCGGACCTGAGCGCTACTATAATAAAGTTATTAACCCCCTAATCCGCATCACTACCCTATAATAAATAGTATTAACCCCTAATCTGCCCTCCCTAACATCGCCGAGACCTAACTTCAATTATTAACCCCTAATCTGCCGACCGGAGCTCACCGCTACTCTAATAAATGATAAATGTATTAACCCCTAAAGCTAAGGTCTAACCCTAACACTAACACCCCCCCTAAGTTAAATATAATTTACATCTAACGAAATTAATTAACTCTTATTAAATAAATTATTCCTATTTAAAGATAAAATACTTACCTGTAAAATAAATCCTAATATACCTACAATATAAATTATAATTATATTATAGCTATTTTAGGATTAATATTTATTTTACAGGTAACTTTGTATTTATTTTAACAGGTACACATAGCTATTAAATAGTTAAGAACTATTTAATAGCTAAAATAGTTTAAAATAATTACAAAATTACCTGTAAAATAAATACTAACCTAAGTTACAATTAAACTAACACTACACTATCAATAAATTAATTAAATAAACTACCTACAAATTACCTACAATTAACCTAACACTACACTATCAATAAATTAATTAAATACAATTGCTACAAATAAATACAATTAATAAACTAGCTAAAGTACAAAAAATAAAAGAACTAAGTTACAAAAAATAAAAAAATATTTACAAACATAAGAAAATATTACAACAATTTTTAAACTAATTACACCTACTCTAAGCCCCCTAATAAAACAGCAAAGCCCCCCAAAATAAAAAATGCCCTACCTATTCTAAATTACTAAAGTTTAAAAGCTCTTTTACCTTACCAGCCCTGAACAGGGCCCTTTGCGGGGCATGCCCCAAGAAGTTCAGCTCTTTTGCCTGTAAAAAAAACATACATACCCCCTCCCAACATTACAACCCACCACCCACATACCCCTAATCTAACCCAAACCCCCCTTAAATAAACCTAACACTAAGCCCCTGAAGATCTTCCTACCTTGTCTTCACCTCACCGGGTATCACCGATCAGTCCTGGCTCCGATATCTTCATCAACCAAGCGGGGGCTAGACATCCACTGAAGAAGTCAGAAGAGGGTCCAAAAGTCTTCATCCTATCTGGGAAGAAGAGGCGATCTGGACCGGCAACCATCTTGATCCAAGCTGGCATCTTCTATCTTCATCCAGATGACGACCGGCTCCATCCTGAAGACCTCCACCGCGGACCCATCTTCTTCCGGCGACGTCCAACTGAAGAATGACGGTTCCTTTTAAGGGACGTCATCCAAGATGGCGTCCTCGAATTCCGATTGGCTGATAGGATTCTATCAGCCAATCGGAAATTAAGGTAGGAATATTCTGATTGGCTGATGGAATCAGCCAATCAGAATCTAGTTCAATCCGATTGGCTGATCCAATCAGCCAATCAGATTGAGCTCGCATTCTATTGGCTGATCGGAACAGCCAATAGAATGCGAGCTCAATCTGATCGGCAAAGGCCCTGTTCAGGGCTGGTAAGGTAAAAGAGCTTTTAACTTTAGTAATTTAGAATAGGGTAGGGCATTTTTTATTTTGGGGGGCTTTGTTGTTTTATTAGGGGGCTTAGAGTAGGTGTAATTAGTTTAAAAATTGTTTGTAATATTTTTCTTATGTTTGTAAATATTTTTTTATTTTTTGTAACTTAGTTCTTTTTATTTTTTGTACCTTTAGCTAGTTTATTTAATTGTATTTATTTGTAGGAATTGTATTTAATTAATTTATTGATAGTGTAGTGTTAGGTTAATTGTAGGTAATTGTAGGTAGTTTATTTAATTAATTTATTGATAGTGTAGTGTTAGGTTTAATTGTAACTTAGATTAGTATTTATTTTACAGGTAATTTTGTAATTATTTTAACTATTTTAGCTATTAAATAGTTCTTAACTATTTAATAGCTATTGTACCTGGTTAAAATAAATACAAAGTTACCTGTAAAATAAATATTAATCCTAAATAGCTATAATATAATTATAATTTATATTGTAGGTATATTAGGATTTATTTTACAGGTCAAGTATTTATCTTTAAATAGGAATAATTTTTTAATAAGAGTTAATTAATTTCGTTAGATGTAAATTATATTTAACTTAGGGGGGTGTTAGTGTTAGGGTTAGACTTAGCTTTAGGGGTTAATACATTTATTAGAATAGCGGTGAGCTCCGGTCGGCAGATTAGGGGTTAATAAGTGTAGGCAGGTGGAGGCGACGTTGGGGGGGCAGATTAGGGGTTAATAAATATAATATAGGGGTCGGCGGTGTTAGGGGCAGCAGATTAGGGGTACATAGGGATAATGTAAGTAGCGGGCGGTTTACGGAGCGGCAGATTAGGGGTTAAAAATAAAATGCAGGTGTCAGCGATAGCAGAGGCGGCAGATTAGGGGTTAATAAGTGTAAGGTTAGGGGTGTTTAGACTCGGGGTACATGTTAGAGTGTTAGGTGCAGACGTAGGAAGTGTTTCCCTCATAGCAAACAATGGGGCTGCGTTAAGAGCTGAACGCGGCTTTTTGCAGGTGTTAGGTTTTTTTTCAGCTCAAACAGCCCCATTGTTTCCTATGGGGGAATCGTGCACGAGCACGTTTTGAGGCTGGCCGCGTCCATAAGCAACTCTGGTATTGAGAGTTGGAAGCTCTGCGTTAAAAATGCTCTACGCTCCCTTTTTTGGAGCCTAACGCAGCCTTTATGTGGACTCTCAATACCAGAGTTATTTTTATGGTGGGGCCAGAAAAAAGCCGGCGTTAGTTTTTCGGGTCGTTACCGACAAAAACTCCAAATCTAGCGGTCAGGGTTTATTTTACAGGTAAATATTAATTTTTAAATAGGAAAAATTTAGTTAATGATAGTAATTTTATTTATATTTATTTAAATTATATTTAAGTTAGGGGGTGTTAGGGTTAGGGTTAGACTTAGGTTTAGGGGTTAATAAATTTAATATAGTGGCGGCAACGTTGGGGACAGAAGATTATGGGGTTAATAATTGTTATGTAGGTGGCGGCGGTGTAGTAGGGGGGGCAACCCAGGATAGGGGTTAATATGTTTATTAGAGTGGCGGGTGGGCTCTTGGGAGGGGCAGTTTAGGGGTTAATAACTTTATTTAGTTGCGGTGGGGTCCGTGAGCAGCGGGATAGGGGTAAACAGTTTAGTATAGTGGTGTGGTGTTTTTAGTGACAGGGTACCAATAAAGCTGTGAAAAAGCCGAAGAGTAGCGAGATTGATGACTGTTAATTAACAACAGTCCACTGCTCATCGCCCCGTACTTGGTGCGCGGCTTTTTGACAGCTTTTTTGGTAACTTAATGGAGAGCGTATTCAGGTCCGCGGCAGCAATGTTAGGCAAACTTAGGTGAGCGTATTTGTGCCGTCAAATGCAAGTAAGTTGACGACTTGTATAAGTAGATGCCTGTGTGTTAGTTTATAACATAACATCTCTCTATAACATAACAGGGTTTCCTTATTAAGATGTCCCAATTGTTAAAATGCAACCGCCGTTTTTGCTTATATGTTCATAAACTAAAATGGTTAGTTCCCTATCTATATAAATATATTCCCAAAGTTAAAAAAAGGCTAAATTAGAGCAACGTTTGTTTACTGCTTCAAGAGTCACAACATGCAAATTAAATAAACCTCATATGTAGTGTTGCAAAAATTGAACTCTTGCAGATTATAAAGTACCTTGTGCCCTTAATCGTATTATAACATTTATCAAATATCAGTATTATCGTTATATACTCACATAAGGGAATATAGATAAATACAAAAGTAACACGCATCAAGCAGATTTGGTTGAGAGCACAATACTAGATTGCAAAACAAAACCCTTTTCTATAGCGGGAGGCTAATATTAACATTTAACTGGCTGATTTCGAAGCAACACTGAGCTGAGCTAAGAAGTCTCTTCTATAGCGGAGGACTGTGGTTAATGTTATATTGATTCTGACATTATAACTAAACGATATTGTTATTCACTGAGTAAGCATAAAAAAAGAAAGAGGTTCTATGACCTCGTGAGGGCTGCCCTGACGCCACGTTTCACATAACGCTTCTTCGGAGGTGTACGCGCGGCCGAACTGAGCAGGTAATACCCGTATGTTGAACCCGCCCCCTATGCGGGGATTGGATCCTTGTGGGCTCATTCTAGGTTAATGAATGCGAGCTCAATCCTATTGGCTGTTCCAATCAGCCAATAGAATGAAGTTCAATCCTATTGGCTGATTGCATCAGCAATAGGATTTTTTCTACCTTTTTCTATCAACCAATCAGAATCTAAGGGACGCCATCTTGAATGACGTCACTTAAAGGAACCTTCATCATCGGGTAGTCGTCGGCCAAGGAGGATGCTCCGTGTCGGATGTCTTGAAGATGGACCTGCTCCGCGCCGGATGGATGAAGATAGAAGATGCCGTCTGAATGAAGACTTCTGCCCGTCTGGAGGACCACTTCGCCTGGCTTGGATGAAAACTTCTGCCCGTCTGGAGGATCACTTTTGCCTGGCTTGGATGAAGACGTCTCCCCGGTATGGTGATCTTCAGGGGGTTAGTGTAGTTTTTTTTAAGGGTGTATTGTTTGTGTTTTTATTTTTTAGGTTAGGGTTTGGGCTGCAAAAGAGCTAACTGCCCTTTTATGGGCAATGCCCATCCAAATGCCCTGTTCAGGGCAATGAGGACGCTTAGGTTTTTTTAGTTAGTATTTTTTTGGGGGGGTGGTTGTGTGGGTGGTGGGTTTTACTGTTGGGGGGTTGCTTGTCTTTTTTTGTTTCAGGTAAAAGAGCTGATTACTTTGGGGCAATGCCCTGCAAAAGGCCCTTTTAAGGGCTATTGGTAGTTTAGTTTAGGCAGAGGTTTTTTTTTATTTGATAGGGCTATTAGATTAGGTGTAATTAGTTTACATTTCTGTAATTTGTTTATTATTTTCTGTAATTAGTGTTCGTTTGTTTTTTGTGCTCTAGATAATTTAATTTAATTTAGTTAATTGTATTTATATGTAGTTAATTTATTTAATTATAGTGTAGTGTTAGGTGTAAATTGTAACTTAGGTTAGGTTTTATTTTATAGGTACTTTTATATTTATTTTAGCTAGGTAGTTATTAAATAGTTAATAACTAATTAGTAACTATTGTACCTAGTTAAAATAAATACAAACTTGCCTGTAAAAATAAAAGTAAACCCTAAGATAGCTACAATGTAACTATTAGTTATATTTTAGCTATCTTAGACCTAGATTTGGAGTTTGGCGGTAGCCGTGGAAAACCAGCGTTAGAGGCTCCTAACGCTGGTTTTAGGCTACCGCCGGTATTTGGAGTCACACAAAATAGGGTCAAACGCTCACTTTTCAGCCGCGACTTTTCCCATACCACAGATCCCCTTACGTAAATTGCGTATCCTATCTTTTCAATGGGATTTTTATAACTCCGGTATTTAGAGTCGTTTCTGCAGTGAGCGTTAGACATCTAACGACAAAACTCAGCCGCAGGAAAAAAGTCAGTAGTTAAGAGCTTTCTGGGCTAACGCCGGTTTATAAAGCTCTTAACTACTGTACTCTAAAGTACACTAACACCCATAAACTACCTATGTACACCTAAACCGAGGTCCCCCCACATCGCCGACACTGGAATAAATTTTTTTAACCCCTAATCTGCCGACCGCCACCTACGTTATCCTTATGTACCCCTAATCTGCTCCCCCTAACACCGCCGACCCCTGTATTATACTTATTAACCCCTAATCTACCGACCGCAAAGCGCTGCCACCTACGTTATCCTTATGTACCCCTAATCTGCTGCCCCTAACACCGCCGACCCCTATATTATATTTATTAACCCCTAATCTGCCCCCCACAACGTCGCCTCCACCTGCCTACACTTATTAACCCCTAATCTGCCGAGCGGACCTGAGCGCTACTATAATAAAGTTATTAACCCCTAATCCGCATCACTAACCCTATAATAAATAGTATTAACCCCTAATCTGCCCTCCCTAACATCGCCGAGACCTAACTTCAATTATTAACCCCTAATCTGCCGACCGGAGCTCACCGCTATCTAATAATGATAAATGTATTAACCCCTAAAGCTAAGTCTAACCTAACACTAACACCCCCCTAAGTTAAATATAATTTACATCTAACGCAATTAATTAACTCTTATTAAATAAATTATTCCCTATTTAAAGATAAATACTACCTGTAAAATAAATCCTAATATACTACCAATATAAATTATAATTATAATTATAGCTATTTTAGGATTATATTTATTTTTACAGGTAACTTTGTATTTATTTTAACAGGTACAATAGCTATTAAATAGTTAAGAACTATTTAATAGCTAAAATAGTAAAATAATTACAAAATACCTGTAAAATAAATACTAACCTAAGTTACAATTAAACCTAACACTTACACTATCAATAAATTAATTAAATAAACTACCTACACATTACCTACAATTGAACCTAACACCTACACTATCAACTAAATTAATTAAATACAATTCCTACAAATAATACAATTAAATAAACTAGCTAAAGTACAAAAAATAAAAAAGAAACTAAGTTACAAAAAATAAAAAAATATTTACAAACATAAGAAAAAATATTACAACAATTTTAAAACTAATTACACCTACTCTAAGCCCCCTATAAAACAGCAAAGCCCCCCAAAATAAAAAATGCCACTACCTATTCTAAATTACTAAAGTTAAAAGCTCTTTTTACTTACCAGCCCTGAACAGGGCCCTTTGCGGGGCATGCCCCAAGAGTTCAGCTCTTTTGCCTGTAAAAAAAAACATACAATACCCCCTCCCAACATTACAACCCACCACCCACATTACCCCTAATCTAACCCAAACCCCCCTCTTAAATAAACCTAACACTAAGCCCCTGAAGATCTTCCTACCTTGTCTTCACCTCACCGGGTATCACCGATCAGTCCTGGCTCCGATATCTTCATCCAACCCAAGCGGGGGCTAGACATCCACTGAAGAAGTCCAGAAGAGGGTCCAAAGTCTTCATCCTATCTGGGGACGAAGAGGCGATCTGGACCGGGCAACCATCTTGATCCAAGCGGCATCTTCTATCTTCATCCGATGACGACCGGCTCCATCCTGAAGACCTCCACCGCGGACCCATCTTCTTCCGGCGACGTCCAACTGAAGAATGACGGTTCCTTTAAGGACGTCATCCAAGGATGGCGTCCCTCGAATTCCGATTGGCTGATAGGATTCTATCAGCCAATCGGAAATTAAGGTAGGAATATTCTGATTGGCTGATGGAATCAGCCAATCAGAATCTAGTTCAATCCGATTGGCTGATCCAATCAGCCATCAGATTGAGCTCGCATTCTATTGGCTGACGGAACAGCCAATAGAATGCGAGCTCAATCTGATCGGCAAAAGGGCCCTGTTCAGGGCTGGTAAGGTAAAAGAGCTTTTAACTTTAGTAATTTAGAATAGGGTAGGCATTTTTTATTTTGGGGGGCTTTGTTGTTTTATTAGGGGCTTAGAGTAGGTGTAATTAGTTTAAAATTGTTGTAATATTTTTCTTATGTTTGTAAATATTTTTTTATTTTTTGTAAACTTAGTTCTTTTTTATTTTTTGTACTTTAGCTAGTTTATTTAATTGTATTTATTTTGTAGGAATTGTATTTAATTAATTTATTGATAGTGTAGTGTTAGGTTAATTGTAGGTAATTGTAGGTAGTTTATTTAATTAATTTATTGAATAGTGTAGTGTTAGGTTTAATTGTAACTTAGATTAGTATTTATTTTACAGGTAATTTTGTAATTATTTTAACTATTTTAGCTATTAAATAGTTCTTAACTATTTAATAGCTATTGTACCTGGTTAAAATAAATACAAAGTTACCTGTAAAATAAATATTAATCCTAAAATAGCTATAATATAATTATAATTTATATTGTAGGTATATTAGGATTTATTTTACAGGTAAGTATTTAACTTTAAATAGGAATAATTTATTTAATCAGAGTTAATTAATTTCGTTAGATGTAAATTATATTTAACTTAGGGGGTGTTAGTGTTAGGGGTTAGACTTAGCTTTAGGGGTTAATACATTTATTTAGAATAGCGTGAGCTCCGGTCGGCAGATTAGGGGTTAATAAGTGTAGGCAGGTGGAAGGCGACGTTGTGGGGGGCAGATTAGGGGTTAATAAATATAATATAGGGGTCGGCCTGGTTGTTAGGGGCAGCAGATTAGGGGTACATAGGGATAATGTAAGTAGCGGCGGTTTACGGAGCGGCAGATTAGGGGTTAAAAATAAAATGCAGGTAGTCAGCGATAGCAGAGGCGGCAGATTAGGGGTTAATAAGTGTAAGGTTAGGGGTGTTTAGACTCGGGGTACATGGTTAGAGTGTTAGGTGCAGACGTAGGAAGTGTTTCCCCATAGCAAACAATGGGGCTGCGTTAAGAGCTGAACGCGGCTTTTTGCAGGTGTTAGGTTTTTTTTCAGCTCAAACAGCCCCATTGTTTCCTATGGGGGAATCGTGCACGAGCACGTTTTTGAGGCTGGCCGCGTCCATAAGCAAACTCTGGTATTGAGAGTTGAAGCTGCGTTAAAAATGCTCTACGCTCCTTTTTTGGAGCCTAACGCAGCCTTTATGTGGACTCTCAATACCAGAGTTATTTTTATGGTGGGGCCAGAAAAAAAGCCGGCGTTAGTTTTTCGGGTCGTTACCGACAAAACTCCAAATCTAGCGGTCAGGGTTTATTTTACAGGTAAATATTAATTTTTAAATAGGAAAAATTTAGTTAATGATAGTAATTTTTATTTATATTTATTTAAATTATATTTAAGTTAGGGGGGTGTTAGGGTTAGGGTTAGACTTAGGTTAGGGGTTAATAAATTTAATATAGTGGCAGGGCAACGTTGGGGACAGAAGATTAGGGGTTAATAATTGTTATGTAGGTGGCCGCGGGTGTAAGTAGGGGGGCAACCCAGGATAGGGGTTAATATGTTTATTAGAGTGGCGGTGGGCTCTGGGAGGGGCAGTTTAGGGGTTAATAACTTTATTTAGTTGCGGTGGGGTCCGTGAGCAGCGGGATAGGGGTAAACAGTTTAGTATAGTGGTGGGTGTTTAGTGACTGAGGTACCAATAAAGCTGTGAAAAAGCCGAAAGAGTAGCGAGATTGATGACTGTTAATTAACAACAGTCCACTGATCATCGCCCCGTACTTGGTGCGCGGCTTTTTGACAGCTTTTTTGGTAACTAATGGAGAGCGTATTCAGGTCCCGCGGCAGCAATGTTAGGCAAACTTAGTGTGAGCGTATTGGTGCCGTCAAATGCAAGTAAGTTGACGACTTGATAAGTAGATGCTGTGTGTTAGTTTATAACATAACATCTCTCTATAACATAACAGGGTTTCCTTATTAAGATGTCCCAATTGTTAAAATGCAACCGCCGTTTTTGCTTATATGTTCATAAACTAAAATGGTTAGTTTCCTATCTATATAAAATATATTCCCAAAGTTAAAAACAGGCTAAATTAGAGCAACGTTTGTTTACTGCTTCAAGAGTCACAACATGCAAATTAAATAACCTCATATGTAGTGTTGCAAAAATTGACTCTTGCAGATTATAAAGTACCTTGTGCCCTTAATCGTATTATAACATTTATCAAATATCAGTATTATCGTTATATACTCACATAAGGGAATATAGATAAATACAAAAGTAACACGCATCAAGCAGATTTGGTTTGAGAGCACAATACTAGATTGCAAAAAAACCCTTTTCTATAGCGGAGGCTAATATTAACATTTAACTGGCTGATTTCGAAGCAACACTGAGCTGAGCTTAGAAAGTCTCTTCTATAGCGGAGACTGTGGTTAATGTATATTGATTCTGACATTATAACTAAACGATTATTGTTATTCACTGAGTAAGCATAAAAAAAGAAGAGGTTCTATGACCTCGTGAGGGTGCCCCTGACGCCACCGTTTCACATAACGCTTCTTCGGAGGTGTACGCGACGCCGGCCGAACTGAGCAGGTATACCCGTATGTTGAACCCGCCCCTATGCGGGGATTGGATCCTTGTGGGCTCAATTCTAGGTTAATGAATGCGAGCTCAATCCTATTGGCTGTTCCAATCAGCCAATAGGATTGAAGTTCAATCCTATTGGCTGATTGCATCAGCCAATAGGATTTTTTCTACCTTTTTCTATCAACCAATCAGAATCTAAGGGACGCCATCTTGAATGACGTCACTTAAAGGAACCTTCATTCATCGGGTAGTCGTCGGCCAAGGAGGATGCTCCGTGTCGGATGTCTTGAAGATGGACCTGCTCCGCGCCGGATGGATGAAGATAGAAGATGCCGTCTGAATGAAGACTTCTGCCCGTCTGGAGGACCACTTCGCCCCGGCTTGGATGAAAACTTCTGCCCGTCTGGAGGATCACTTTTGCCTGGCTTGGATGAAGACGTCTCCCGGTATGGTGATCTTCAGGGGGTTAGTGTTAGTTTTTTTTAAGGGTGTATTGGTTGTGTTTTATTTTTAGGTTAGGGTTTGGGCTGCAAAAGAGCTAACTGCCCTTTATGGGCAATGCCCATCCAAATGCCCTGTTCAGGGCAATGAGGAGCTTAGGTTTTTTTAGTTAGTATTTTTTGGGGGGGGTTGGTTGTGTGGGTGGTGGGTTTTACTGTTGGGGGGTTGCTTGTCTTTTTTGTTTCAGGTAAAAGAGCTGATTACTTTGGGGCAATGCCCTGCAAAAGGCCCTTTTAAGGGCTATTGGTAGTTTAGTTTAGGCTAGGTTTTTTTTTATTTTGATAGGGCTATTAGATTAGGTGTAATTAGTTTACATTTCTGTAATTTGTTTATTATTTGCTGTAATTTAGTGTTCGTTTTGTTTTTTGTGCTCTAGATAATTTAATTTAATTTAGTTTAATTGTATTTAATGTAGTTAATTTATTTAATTATAGTGTAGTGTTAGGTGTAATTGTAACTTAGGTTAGGTTTTATTTTATAGGTACTTTTATATCTATTTTAGCTAGGTAGTTATTAAATAGTTAATAACTATTTAGTAACTATTGTACCTAGTTAAAATAAATACAAACTTGCCTGTAAAATAAAAGTAAACCCTAAGATAGCTACAATGTAACTATTAGTTATATTTTAGCTATCTTAGACCTAGATTTGGAGTTTGGCGGTAGCCGTGGAAAACCAGCGTTAGAGGCTCCTAACGCTGGTTTTAGGCTACCGCCGGTATTTGGAGTCACACAAAATAGGGTCAAACGCTCACTTTTCAGCCGCGACTTTTCCATACCACAGATCCCCTTACGTAAATTGCCGTATCCTATCTTTTCCAATGGGATTTTTATAACTCCGGTATTTAGAGTCGGTTCTGCAGTGAGCGTTAGACATCGAACGACAACACTCCAGCCGCAGGAAAAAAGTCAGTAGTTAAGAGCTTTCTGGGCTAACGCCGGTTTATAAAGCTCTTAAACTACTGTACTCTAAAGTACACTAACACCCATAAACTACCTATGTACACCTAAACCGAGGTCCCCCCCACATCGCCGACACTGGAATAAAATTTTTTAACCCCTAATCTGCCGACCGCCACCTACGTTATCCTTATGTACCCTAATCTGCTCCCCCTAAACACCGCCGACCCCTGTATTATACTTATTAACCCCTAATCTGCCGACCGCAAAGCGCTGCCACCTACCCTTATCCTTATGTACCCCTAATCTGCTGCCCCTAACACCGCCGACCCCTATATTATATTTATTAACCCCTAATCTGCCCCCCACAACGTCGCCTCCACCTGCCAACACTTATTAACCCCTAATCTGCCGAGCGGACCTGAGCGCTACTATAATAAAGTTATTAACCCCTAATCCGCATCACTAACCCTATAATAAATAGTATTAACCCCTAATCTGCCCTCCCTAACATCGCCGACACCTAACTTCAATTATTAACCCCCTAATCTGCCGACCGGAGCTCACCGCTACTCTAATAAATGATAAATGTTATTAACCCCTAAAGCTAAGTCTAACCCTAACACTAACACCCCCCTAAGTTAAATATAATTTACATCTAACGAAATTAATTAACTCTTATTAAATAAATTATTCCTATTTAAAGATAAATACTTACCTGTAAAATAAATCCTAATATACCTACAATATAAATTATAATTATATTATAGCTATTTTTAGGATTAATATTTATTTTACAGGTAACTTTGTATTTATTTTAACCAGGTACAATAGCTATTAAATAGTTAAGAACTATTTAATAGCTAAAATAGTTAAAATAATTACAAAATTACCTGTAAAATAAATACTAACCTAAGTTACAATTTAAACCTAACACTACACTATCAATAAATTAATTAAATAAACTACCTACAATTACCTACAATTAACCTAACACTACACTATCAATAAATTAATTAAATACAATTCCTACAAACAAATACAATTAAATAAACTAGCTAAAGTACAAAAAATAAAAAGAACTAAGTTACAAAAAATAAAAAAATATTTACAACAAAATAAGAAAATATTACAACAATTTTAAACTAATTACACCTACTCTAAGCCCCCTAATAAAACAGCAAAGCCCCCCAAAATAAAAAATGCCCTACCCTATTCTAAATTACTAAAGTTAAAAGCTCTTTTAACCTTACCAGCCCTGAACAGGGCCCTTTGCGGGGCATGCCCCAAGAAGTTCAGCTCTTTTGCTGTAAAAAAAAACATACAATACCCCCCTCCCAACATTACAACCCACCACCCACATACCCCTAATCTAACCCAAACCCCCCTTAAATAAACCTAACACTAAGCCCTGAAGATCTTCCTACCTTGTCTTCACCTCACCGGGTATCACTGATCAGTCCTGGCTCCGATATCTTCATCCAACCCAAGCGGGGGCTAGACATCCACTGAAGAAGTCCAGAAGAGGTCCAAAGTCTTCATCCTATCTGGGAAGAAGAGGCGATCCGGACGGGCAACCATCTTGATCCAAGCGGCATCTTCTATCTTCATCCGATGACGACCGGCTCCATCCTGAAGACCTCCACCGTGGACCATCTTCTTCCGGGCGACGTCCAACTGAAGAATGACGGTTCCTTTAAGGGACGTCATCCAAGATGGCGTCCCTCGAATTCCGATTGGCTGATAGGGATTCTATCAGCCAATCGGAATTAAGGTAGGAATATTCTGATAGGCTGATGGAATCAGCCAATCAGGAATCAAGTTCAACTCCGATTGGCTGATCCAATCAGCCAATCAGATTGAGCTTGCATTCTATTGGCTGATCGGAACAGCCAATAGAATGCGAGCTCAATCTGATCGGCAAAGGGCCCTGTTCAGGGCTGGTAAGGTAAAAGAGCTTTTAACTTTAGTATTTAGAATAGGGTAGGGCATTTTTTTATTTTGGGGGGCTTTGTTGTTTTATTAGGGGGCTTAGAGTAGGTGTAATTAGTTTAAAATTGTTGTAATATTTTTCTTATGTTTGTAAATATTTTTTTATTTTTTGTAACTTAGTTCTTTTTTATTTTTTGTACTTTAGCTAGTTTATTTAATTGTATTTATTTGTAGGAATTGTATTTAATTAATTTATTGATAGTGTAGTGTTAGGTTAATTGTAGGTAATTGTAGGTAGTTTATTTATTAATTTATTGATAGTGTAGTGTTAGGTTTAATTGTAACTTAGGTTAGTATTTAATTTTACAGGTAATTTTGTAATTATTATAACTATTTTAGCTATTAAATAGTTCTTAACTATTTAATAGCTATTGTACCTGGTTAAAATAAATACAAAGTTACCTGTAAAATAAATATTAATCCTAAAATAGCTATAATATAATTATAATTTATATTGTAGGTATATTAGGATTTATTTTACAGGTAAGTATTTATCTTTAAATAGGAATAATTTATTTAATAAGAGTTAATTAATTTCGTTAGATGTAAATTATATTTAACTTAGGGGGGTGTTAGTGTTAGGGTTAGACTTAGCTTTAGGGGTTAATACATTTATTAGAATAGCGGTGAGCTCGGTCGGCAGATTAGGGGTTAATAAGTGTAGGCAGGTGGAGGCGACGTTGTGGGGGGCAGATTAGGGGTTAATAAATATAATATAGGGGTCGGCGGTGTTAGGGGCAGCAGATTAGGGGTACATAGGGATAATGTAAGTAGCGGCGGTTTACGGAGCGGCAGATTAGGGGTTAAAAATAAAATGCAGGTGTCAGCGATAGCAGGGGCGGCAGATTAGGGGTTAATAAGTGTAAGGTTAGGGGTGTTTAGACTCGGGGTACATGTTAGAGTGTTAGGTGCAGACGTAGGAAGTGTTTCCCCATAGCAAACAATGGGGCTGCGTTAAGAGCTTGACGCGGCTTTTTGCAGGTGTTAGGTTTTTTTTCAGCTCAACAGCCCCATTGTTTCCTATGGGGGAATCGTGCACGAGCACGTTTTTGAGGCTGGCCGCGCGTCCGTAAGCAACTCTGGTATTGAGAGTTGAAGCCTGCGTTAAAAATGCTCTACGCTCCTTTTTTGGAGCCTAACGCAGCCTTTATGTGGACTCTCAATACCAGAGTTATTTTTATGGTGCGGCCAGAAAAAAGCCGGCGTTAGTTTTTCGGGTCGTTACCGACAAAACTCCAAATCTAGCGGTCAGGGTTTATTTTACAGGTAAATATTAATTTTTAAATAGGAAAAATTTAGTTAAAGATAGTAATTTTATTTTATATTTATTTAAATTATATTTAAGTTAGGGGGTGTTAGGGTTAGGGTTAGACTTAGGTTTAGGGGGTTAATAAATTTAATATAGTGGCGACAACGTTGGGGACAGAAGATTAGGGGTTAATAATTGTTATGTAGGTGGCGGCGGTGTTAGTAGGGGGGCAACCCAGGATAGGGGTTAATATGTTTATTAGAGTGGCGGTGGGCTCTGGGAGTGCAGTTTAGGGGTTAATAACTTTATTTAGTTGCGGTGGGGTCCGTGAGCAGCGGGATAGGGGTAAACAGTTTAGTATAGTGGTGGTGTTTAGTGACAGGGTACCAATAAAGCTGTGAAAAAGCCGAAGAGTAGCGAGATTGATGACTGTTAATTAACAACAGTCCACTGCTCATCGCCCCGTACTTGGTGCGCGGCTTTGTGACAGCTTTTTTGGTAACTTAATGGAGAGCGTATTCAAGGTCCGCGGCAGCAATGTTAGGCAAAACTTAGGTGAGCGTATTGGTGCCGTCAAATGCAAGTAAGTTGACGACTTGATAAGTAGATGCCTGTGTGTTAGTTATAACATAACATCTCTCTATACACATAACAGGGTTTCCTTATTAAGATGTCCCAATTGTTAAAATGCAACCGCCGTTTTTGCTTATATGTTCATAAACTAAAATGGTTAGTTCCTATCTATATAAAATATATTCCCAAAGTTAAAAAAAAGGCTAAATTAGAGCAACGTTTGTTTACTGCTTCAAGAGTCACAACATGCAAAATAAATAAACCTCATATGAAGTGTTGCAAAAATTGACTCTTGCAGATTATAAAGTACCTTGTGCCCTTAATCGTATTATACATTAATAAATATCAGTATTATCGTTATATACTCACATAAGGGAATATAGATAAATACAAAAGTAACACTCATCAAGCAGATTTTGGTTTGAGAGCACAATACTAGATTGCAAAAAAACCCTTTTCTATAGCGGAGGCTAATATTAACATTTAACTGGCTGATTTCGAAGCAACACTGAGCTGAGCTAAGAAAGTCTCTTCTATAGCGTGAGACTGTGGTTAATGTTATATTGATTCTGACATTATAACTAAAACGATTATTGTTATTCACTGAGTAAGCATATAAAAAGAAAGAGGTTCTATGACCTCGTGAGGGTGCCACCTGACGCACGTTTCACCATAACGCTTCTTCGGAGGTGTACGCGCCAGCCGAAACTGAGCAGGTAATACCCGTATGTTGAACCCGCCCCTATGCGGGATTGGATCCTTGTGGGCTCATTCTAGGTTAATGTATTTGTTGGGAACACTTATGCAGGTCTCTATCTAAACAAATTAGAGGAGGTTTTAACTGGCAATATTGGTTTACTGAGTCACAAGAAAATTCCATGTTGTTGCATGAAAATAAGAGCGGACAGATTGCAGGATATTTAGAAGCAATCGAATTATGAATGTTTTTGTTATTGGCAAAATTAAAGGTTTATAATACCATTATGAATACTGGTATCCACCTGATGTTTTACAGCTAAATATAGTGCTAGGAAATAACATGTTTTTTTTTTTTTTTCTTTTAAATATCATTTTTATTAGGGAAAGCAAAAACAGAACGCACAGAGGACACATGATTCAATGTACAGTTTACAATTAGTAGGCAAGATTACAGGTGTATAACAATAGGGGGGGGGGGGAGGGAAGGGGAAAGAGGAGGTAGGTGGTGTAAAGGGCAAGCGCGGTGCGTTGGAGGATGAGATGCGGGTGTGTGTGGAGTACAATGCAGGGCCCAAAGCTAAGCCACTAACCCTGCACCTGAAGCAGGTGGGCCCAGTCACCCCTTAAAGTACTTTCCATAAAAATCACAGAGTCTTTAAATGGTTTGAGAATGAGCCTCTGTATTTCCAGTTCAAAGGTGAGGATTAATCTGCGCCACTTGCGTAAGAATAGGCTCAATCTGTTCTGTACATCTATCCTGACGTCCATTTGCTCAATGAATAATTGGGATTGTAAAAGGTTCTTAAAACCTTTAAATGAGGGGCCAATTTTTTTTCTCCAGTGTTTCAATATGTGTTTCTAGCCACAAGCATGATTAAGCTCAGTACTGAGTCATGTTGTTTGTGCCGGTCATCCCAGCACAGGAATTTGATAGTTTTCGGGTCGTATCTCAAGCTGTATCTGGAGTTTTTGTTTCAGCCAAAATTGGATTTTACCCCAATATTGCCTGATCGGAGGGCAATCCCATACATAGTGGAGGAGATTAGGGTTATCTAGTGAGCATTTAGAGCATTTATTTGTGTGGGTGGGAATCCACTTGGCCAATGATCTGGGTGTGAAGTATGCCCTATGTAAGAAGCATACTTGTGATTCTCTAAGCATGGCTGATAGAGTTGCTTTCCTGTTTTTTTCCATACTATTCTTAATCTCCACCCACGTGATCTCTCCCAGTCCCCTCTCTAATCCAGCCTGTCTGTATAGATGTTGTAAACTTTGGGAGGTGATGTTGCAATAGGATTTGATATATTTCTGAGAGAGAAAAACCTGCCCATGGCATATAGTGACTGAGTGAGACGGAAAGGGGATCCTTCCCAAAAATCTGTCGTGTCTCTGACCAGTGTTCCAGCATAGTGACGTATCTGGAGGAATGCATAGAAGTGAGTTCTTGGCAGGCCATAGTCCCTCTGTAGGGCCCCCAAATGTCATGAAAGTTTTTGTTAGCGGATCAAAGAGAGGCTTGAGAGACTTTATTCCCTTCGCCTCCCAAATCCTGAAAGGCAGGGTATCAGATCCTGTCGGAAAATCTGGGTTTCTCCTGATAGGGAGATAAGGCGAAGCGTGGCAGGTTTTGCCTAGATATTTGTGGGCAAGAAGCCAGGCCTTCAAGGGGTCGCTGAATAGAGCGTTGAGACCCAAGTTCTTCAAGGCCTTCGTGTTTGCAAGATGCGGAAGGTAGGCCAGGGATATGTCCCCCAGCACTGCCTGCTCCAGATCTGGACGACAAAGTGATGGGTGCTTACCTGCCAATCCACTACCAGACGGATCAGAGCGGCCCAGTTGTAAAGCCCGTAAATCAGGGAGTGCTAGGCCTCCATTAAGGAATGTCATATTAAGTTTTTCCCTCGAGATCCGTGATTTTTTCCCTTGCCAGATGAACTCTCGTGTTGCAGAGTTTAGAAGCTTGAGATCAGCTTTGCTCAGAGTAGGGGAAGCATTAGAAGTGGGTATAGAACCCGGGGGAGCACCACCATTTTAAGTAGGGCAATTCTTCCCGTCAACGACAGTGGCAGAGATCTCCAACTGTTCATTTGGGCTTGTAATTTAGCACATATGGGGGTTAGGTTGTCAGCATATAGCCTATTGGGGTTGGCTGAAATCTTAATACGAGATAGGTAATATTATGTTTGGCTATTGTAAAGGGGTAGTTCACCTCAGAGGTAGTTTTCCCTATTTAGCCAAAGGATCTCCGACTTTTGTACATTTATTCTATAACCCGAGAATAGGCCAAAATTCTTGAGATCATTCATGATATTAGGCAGGTGTCTTTGAGGGTCCTGCACAAAGAGAAGCATATCATCGGCATATAGTGCCAAATGCTGTGGAGATCCTGCTATATCCACACCCGGGAAGGTCTGCCGCAATTTAAAGGCCAGGGGTTCTAACGCTATATTAAAGAGTAGGGGCGACAGGGGACACCCCTGTCTTGTGCCCTGTGCAGTGGAAATCAGGCGAGAGAAGACATTGTTAACAATCACATTAGCCGTGGGGCGAGTGGTAAAGATTTTTGATGAGAGTGAGAAAGGGACCAGAGAAGTTGGCTTGGGACATAGTGTGAAGAAGGTGGTCCCATTCCACCCGATCAAAGGCTTTCTCTGCGTCAAGCGACAGCAGGAAGGCCTCCGAGTCATCTGTCTCCGCATGCTTCCTCGAGCCAGACCAGAAGAATTGAGCTATCTGTAGGACCCTACGTACGTTAACTACTGAAGAGCGCGCATGCATGAAGCCCGTCCTGATCTTCATGAATGATAGTGGGTAGAATGAACTTAAGTCTCTCTGCGAATAATTTAGTAAGGATCTTATAGTCCGCGTTTAGCAGGGATATCGGTCTATAAGATTCGGGCAACAGGCAGTCCTTACCTTCTTTATGAATCAAAGTGATGGAGGCCGATACAAATTCTGGGGGAGGGTGCCGACTCCTCTCTAAGGTAGATAGAGAATAGATCTACAAGAGAGGGAGTGACCTGTGACTTAAGTAATCGATAAAATTCGATAGGCAATCCGTCCGGGCCTGGCGCCTTACCCAGAGACATGGCCATGATGGTTCTCTCAACCTCGTCCCTCACTATCGGAGCATTCAGTTTGTTCAATTGCTCCTCTGAGATTTTTGGGAAGCTCAACAGATTCCCAGATCTGTCTCTCACTTCGTTTCCCCGAGGGGAGCTACTTGCGTAAAGGGTGGAGTAGTAGGAGGCAAAAAGCCCCTCCGCTAATTGATTGGAGTCTTTAAGCACTCTGCCACCCGCTTTTAAAGCAGCAATGTGTCTGGAGGAGTTATTGAGCTTCACTAGGGTAGCAAAAGCTTCCCGGATTTATCCCCATAGCGATAGTATTTACCGTGAGTCCGAAGGAGCGCCTGCGAGGCCCTGGTGCGCCAGAAGCGCATCGTATTCTGTTTTGGTACCAACATATTTACCGGTAGGAATCGTTGGAGGGGGGTAGAACAATATTCACGGTAGGCTCTGCAAGGTTGTTTCTCAAGTTAACAACCTTTTCTAGACATTGTTTTCTTTCTCCGAGCTAGGTAAGCGATAATATCCCCCGAGAGCACCGCTTTGGCCGCAGTCCAGAAAAGTTCTGGAGTATGTATGTGCTGGATATTATTTGCCTTGTAATCATCCCAACAATGCGTTAGGTAGGCTTGGAATTCCTGGGATGTTACAAGATATCTCGGGAAGCGTAGAGTGCGTCTGTTGCCAACCCTGGGAGTTATATCCAGAAAAAGAGCTATGGGGGCGTGGTCAGAGATAATAATCTCGCCTATTTTAGTATCGATGACTCGGGTGATTAGAGAGTTTGAGATCATGAAGAGATCAATGCGTGACATAGAGGGTGTGGCCCGGGATACGCAGGTGTAGTCCCTACATCTAGGATTAAGCTGTCGCCAAATGTCTGAGACATCAAGGGAGGTGGATAAGCCCCCAAACACATCTCTCTCAAATTTATCTGATACCCTAGGCAGGCTTCTCTCTGTGCACCTGTTGGGATCTTTAAGCCTATCACAGTGAGGGTTTGGGGCCAATTGAAATCCCCCCCTAGAATGATATGAGTACCTAGAAAGGGTGTGAGTGTCGTCAGTATGGAGTCCCAGAATTTCCTATCCTTTTGATTAGGGGCATAGATGTTGCATAGCGTGTAGATGTTGTCTGAGGTGCGAATCTTTGCGACAATGAATCTACCTTCAGGGTCTTTAAGTGTTTCCAGGGACCTCATAGTTCAATTGTTTACCAAAAGTATGGCCACTCCTCTGCTGGCTGACTTGTATGAGCATACTCTACTCTACCCACCCAGTCAGTCTGTAGTTTACTGTGTTCCAAGTCCGAGAGGTGTGTCTCTTGTAGAAACACAATCTCCGCTCTCTTTTTCCTGAGGTGTGTCAGGATCGATTTTCCTCTTGATGGGGGAATGAATTCCCCCTATGTTCCAAGAGTACAGATTAAATGTTTACTACTATCAATGATCCTGAAGTGGAGGCTACATGGATGGCAAGGAAGTGTACAGTGCATGCGGCATAGTAAGTGCAAAAAGAGAGACATCAGAGGAAAGGGTAAGAGCATAAATCATGGAGGAGGGAAGGGGGGGAACGGGAAGAGAGGGGAGAGGAGAGGAGGGGAAAAGAAGAGAGAGAGAAGACAAAAAAAAAAAAAAGGGGGGGGGGGGAGGGAGGGGAGAGGGAGTTCACACCTCGTACTTTGGTGACCTCCCATGGTGTGTGGCAAGACTCCCGGTTCAGCCTCACAGCACACCAATCCCTCGCCAGACCTCACCAAGTGGAATTTCTCCTTTAATGTGCCATGGCTGCTACGCTGTAAAAAAGAGTATATGTTTGTCACTGAAAACCATTCTAACACACATCTCAAAACATAACCACTAAGAGGTGGCATGTTGCAACAAGGACATTTACCTTTAGATTTATGCATAAATAGCAGTAGTACAAACAAGGCAACTCTAACAAGGGACTCAAAGTGGTCCTCATAGAACAGTTTTACCCTTGGATTCCATAGCAGAGATTTATTTTTAACATAATTGAGAGTAGGTAATATATTGAGACAAAAACAGTGTTCTTTATACTGGAATCTGAATGGAGGTGGTTTCCAAGAGGTAATTATAACAAAAAGTTCAAAACATTTCATGCAAAACTGTGTGAGGGGGGAACACCTTAGTCGACCCCTCACTATTCTTCATCTGGGCCTACATTGTGCTTCACCCTCCCGCATCTCACTAGGGGGACCAGGACCAGGAATCCCAGCCCGCTCAAGATTTTTCCCCAGGGAGAGGCTCAGTAGCAATATAGTCAACTGGATCAGTGTCAATACCACTCCAGCCATAGTGTTAAATTGTAGATGTAGTAATTAGGTATAAGGGTTTAAGTACAGTAAATATGAATCTATCAGAGCCATTCAGCCCTCACCTTCTCTCATCTGTCTCACTGGGCTACGCGTGGGACTGCGTACAGGGGGTTCATAGTTATCAAGGAACTCCTGGGCGGCTGTTGGGGAGTCAAAGAATCTAAGGCCCCTGGGGGTGACCAGTTTGAGTCTGGCAGGGTATAAAAGATACGCTTGTCTGCCCTCTCTATGCAGTCGAGAGCATAGAGGCGCGAACTCTCTGCGGCGTCTCATGAGATCCGACAGAGTAATCCTGAAACAACAGCAATCTCGCATTCTCAAACACCAGCTCATGCAATTTCCTGTAAGCTCTCAGGATGGCTGTTTTGGTCTGAAAATGTAAGAACTTTATCATTATGGGACGGGGTAGTGCCGGGTCCTGACCCCCCCCGTCCGGGCCCACTCTGTGTGCCCTCTCCACTCCTCCAATTAAGTCTTTGGGAGAAAGTTTTAACAGAGACGGCAGTGTATTTTCTACGAAATGAATTAGATCAGGTTGTTTGATGGATTCGGGAAGGCCAAGGAGACGCATGTTATTGCACCTCGATCTATTTTCTAGATCATCTATTTTTGATTGGAGGGTTGCGGTTTGTCTCTCTAGCTGCTCTATCTTATGAGTGGTGGTGACATTAGAGTCCTCCAGGTCTGAAATTCTACCCTCTGCCTCCCCCATCCTGGTGGAAAAACTGTTTAACCTCACCCGCTAGGGTGTCTACTCCCCTTTGAAGGTTGTCAATTTTAGGCATAAAAAAGCATGGTGATTTGTTTGACAATGGGGTGTGTATCTAACAATTCGCCTTCTAGTGGAGAATCAGAACTGTGGCCTTGTGTAGTAGGGTCATTTGTAGACCTGTGACGGCGGTCATTAGCTTTATTGCGGCTCGCCATTGGTGTGTTAGTTAGGTATTTCTCCATAAACCAATGAAAGGTATGAGATAGATGGGTAGTGATAGAAGGGCAATATCGGGGAACAGTGTTAAACTTGGATAAGATTCAGTTGTAAGCCTCGCCAACAGGGGCACTAAATCACAATCAGGCAGTCAAATCTCGCAAGGAACAGCACCCCTGAGCATGCCTAGACTAAGTGAGATATAGTATGTATGGTTAAGTGCCAGTGTGAACAATGTCAAAATCTAAAATTTGAGTTTCAAAACCCACACAATGTATGCAGACAAATATTCACAAGGTCTGAATAAGCACAACAGTATACTCTGGTTGCTAGGGAGAAAAAAGGGTTATGAACAGAAATTATTAGCAGTGCAAGATTTCAGGTTCTATACAGCGGGCTCCACAGAGAAACAAATGTGGTGGTTTTGCAGCAAGGTGGCCACACATTCCAGTATCCTAAGAATAGGAGACCAAGAATCCCTGTATGTGCAGTTCAATAAAACAGGTGGCAGTAAGTTCCACAGCCAAGATTCTGGGGTCGCAGGATCAGTTCTGCCTCAAAGCTGCTGAAGGGTGACAGGAGGCTATGCGGTTTAAAGGAGGCCTAGCATGTTAGGTAGGCTCTATTAGTTTAGTTTAATAAGAGGCTCTGTAGGAGTTGGGATCAAGTCTAGATGTATTTGCAGTGTCCCGGAGGAGCGTGGGCTAATAGCACTGTCAATGTAAACCCGGGGCCTCCCAGCGATTAGTGTCCCCAGAGGGAAAGAAAAAGGAGAGCTGGTCATTTGTGGATGGGGCTTGGGCGGAGCGGGTATGTCCAGCACTGAGTAGGGGGCCTCCAGATAGGGCAAAGTAAATAGGCTTACCCCCGGTGGGTCCTGTGGCTCCTGTTTGGCGTCTGATGCAAGATGGGGCCCCCTCGAGAAGAAGCCGTGCCATTTTGCGCCAAAAGAGAAGTTCCGTGGCGGAGGCGATCTGCCGGTGTGAGTCCCTTTCACCAGACCCTATTGGTCAATCTGGGGGGTGATGTGAGGTACCCCGGTGTTAGTGGCGGCAACTGCCGCAATCCCTGGTTGCTACCAAGTGAACGGTTTCGCCTCAATTCAGGATGGGGGTATGCCAACGTGGGGCCAAGATGGCTGCTCGTCAGAGAGGAGGTGATCTCACCCGGTCCGGGAGGGTGTCAGATCAGATGATTGTAGGCAGGATTCTAGTGGTGTTCAGGGGGTCGAGTATTACCCCTTAGCTGTGATCCGTGGTCCCCGGTGTTTAGCAGCCAAGCGGCAGGTCTCAGTGGTGGGAGCGATGTTGGCTCTCCTGAAAAGGACAGAGGGGGTCCTAGACCCGGCGATCCCTCTGTTCGGGCAGCTGTTCTGCCAAGGATTTTTCAGTGGGCACCCCGGTCAGCAGCAGGGCAGGCAAGAGGTAGTTTTAGGGTGAAAATAAGTGTTCCAGGCCACTTTTTAAGAGTTTTCATGTAGATTCAAAGCGGAGCTCAATTCACCTACTGCCCGACCGCGGCGCCCGCGTACCGGAAGTCCAGGAAATAACATGTTTAAATGAACAGTGCATATTTCTATGCTGTATTGTTTTGAAATGTGAGAACAATGAGAAAAATATTGAAATACTGATAGATAATAACAAAGGAATTATGATCAGTTCATAACGCAATTGTGAAGACATTCATTGTGAAGTTGTTGTGATATATTGACACAATAAATTTGAATTAACTAATGTAAAACAACATACTTGGAAAAAGTAAAAAAAAAAAAGTAAAAGAAGAGTGAAAATATTGTGTTTAAGGGGCAGTGAGTGTTTTCTATGCTATATAGTGTTAAAAGATGAAAACTATAAGATAATGTTGTAATACTGATAGGTAATAACAAAGGAGTTATGAACAATTCATAATACTATTGTAGAGACGTTCATAATAAAGTTGTGATGACATATTGGACACAATAAATTTGCATTAACTCATGCAAAGCAACATAATTGGGAAAAACTGAAAAAGAAAAAGTGAAAAAAGAGTGAAAAATTATTTTAAATAACGGCGATATTGGTGTGTATTAAATTAGTGATACTGGTGATAATATGTGCTAGCAATGTGAATACCAGTACTAGGGAAAGGATATTAATATTGATGTGCTTTTAAGTGGATATCATGTATTCATAAATACACATTGTAATTATTATATTCATTAAGTCCAGAAGGACATACTGTATCTAATAGGTGTATCCAGCGGCATTCTGCCCTGAGTAGTGAATTCTCAAGATTGCCTCCTCTGATTCTAGGAGATCTTCTATATCACAGAGAATTTAAGTCGATTGTATTGACTTTGGTGTTTGAGTAAAAAATGTTTGGCAACACTGGTAATTTTTTTTGCCTTTTTGTAGATCTTTTTCTGCATTTTTTATATTGTTTTTGTGTTCCAAAATTCTTACCCGTGCTTCTCTGCTCATCATGTCTACATAGGCTTCTCTCACATTCACAGTGAATTACATAAATTACTCCTGAGGACCTGCATGTAAAATGATTTTGTCATTTGTGGATTGTACCATATTTATCTTTAATTTCCTTTCGCCTAGATTACGAGTTTGGCGTTAGCCTTAAAAAGCAGCGTTAAGAGATCCCAACGCTGCTTTTTAATGCCCACTGGTATTACAAGTATGGCAGGTACAGGTGTACTACTCACTTTTATTCCGCGACTCGAGGCTACCGCAAATCCCCTTACGTCTATTGCGTATCCTATCTTTTTAATGGGATTGGCCTAAACACTGGTATTACGAGTCTTGGAAGAAGTGAGCGGTAAAACCCTCTCCTGTCCAGACTCCTACCGCATTTAAAGTCAGTAATGTTGGATGAAGCAAAGGAGAAAGGACTACTCAATGTGAAAGAATACAATTATATTAATATCAGCCACCCTATCACTCCGGTGAATATATCATCTCTACCGAAGATCCACAAATCTTTACAAGCAGCACCTGGGAGGCCGATAATATCCGGCATCGGCTCCCTTAGCAGCAATCATGTCAGAGTATGTGGATCTGAATTTGCAAAGATACATGAGACAACTCCCATCATACCTCAGGGACTCTACTGAGGTATTGAATCTTTTAGAAGAGATCAATTGGGAAGATGGGTATATTATGGCTATGTGCGATGTTACATCGTTATATACTTCTATTCCTCACGATAGAGGTATTGAAGCAGTAGAATTCTTTCTCGAAAGAGATCCTGAAATTCCAAAAGATCAGAAAGACTTCATCTTAGAAAGTATAAGTATACATTCTAAACCACAACTATTTCTATAACGATGGAGACTACTACCAACAAATATGCGGGATGGCTATGGGGACCAGGTTCGTGCCAAGTTACGCAAATCTATATATGGGCAAGTGGGAAAACATATTTTGGGACTCTTGCCCAGCAAGCGCGGACCTGGTCCTCTACCGTTGTTACAAAGACGACATACTGATAGTGTGGAAGGTTACAAATATGGATTTGGATTACACCATTGAAATTATGAATAGGAATACAAATATCTTGAAATTTACTTATGAATGGAGCACTACGGAATTGACCTTCCTAGACCTCAAAATCACAGTCAACCAAGGTAAAATTGAAACATCAACACATTTCAAAGAAGTGGACAGCAACGATTATATCCATAGGACAAGCTGCCACCACAACAACTGGAAAAATAACATCCCGAAAGGACAGTTGATGAGGATGAGGAAAAACTGCTCCATCCATGAAAAATGGGAAAAACAATCAGAAGTTATAAAGAAGAAATTCCTAGACAGAGGATATGATGAGGTCATGTTAGAATGGAATATTGAGGAAGTTGGCAAAATCGAGAGAACAGAACTCACGAAGTACAGAAAGAGGACTATAAAGATGGAGGAAGAAGGTAAAGTCCTAGACGACCCGTTGATCACTGAATACAGTGATAATAGAAACATCATTGAAAATATTTTCAAAAAACATTGGGCATTGTTGAAAGATGATGATTTCATTGGTGAGAGTTTGTCTGATAGACCTAAATTCATTTACAGAAAAACTAAGAATCTGAAAAGCAAACTAGCACCAAGTATCCAGAATAGGAAGACATCTAGAATTAAAGATGTTTTTGGGAAAGATATTAAAGGCTTTTTCCCATGTCTGTCTTGCAAAGCCTGTAAACGAGGAGTTAAATCCTCAAAGTTCAAGTGTCATAATACCAAAGAAATGTATCAAATTCATGAAATCATCAGATGTCAAGACAAAGGCATAATCTATATGTTACAATGCTCATGTGGCCTGCAATACGTGGGCCAGACCTCGAGAGCCCTCAGGGACAGGATACGTGAGCATCTACTGTTAATAGAAAAATCTAACATGGATACAGAACTGTATAGACATTTTTCTACAGTACATAAGGGAAACATTAAGGATCTTACCTTTATGGGTATACAAAAGGTCAGGAAAGATTGGAGAGGCGGTAACTATGAAAGAAAATTATCATCTGCCGAATCCAAATGGATTTTTAATCTTGATTGCCTTTTTCCCAAAGGACTTAATAATAAAGAAGATCTTTCTCACCTCTTCAATCTGACCTAGTTTGTTATAATATTCTGATATTATGAAGTAAGAAATCCAAAGAACTAAAAAAACATTCCCACTATCAACTGAGGAATATAGTCTGAATTTTGGATAAGACATACCACCCTGATTTCAACTCCACAGTCATGATAATTTATAGTTTCCTCCATCCTCACTGTATAGGTCCATTCTAACTTGACCTATTACTCTGAGTCTGTCTAAAATCTGTTTCTGGATCATCTATATTTGAGTCTGTTCATTGCCCTGTTCCCCATTCCATTTTTCGATCTGACCAAGATTGATTAAAGATTGTATCTTATCCTGAATCCTATGGGGACACCTATATATATATATATATATATATATATATATATATATATATATATATATATATATATATATATATATATATATAAATAGGTGTTAAGGTCTATTTGGACCATATTTGACATCATATCGCTTTCTAGTCATTCAGTATAGTCTCCAGTTCCTCTTTGTACCAAAGATCTATCCAGTCATATTTCATTAAAATTTCATTGTTTGATTAAGTCACTTACTACGACATTATTAGTCCAACACGTTCACAGTCAATTGATATACCCAGGATTAATCCAGGTCTTACTACGACATTATTAGTCCAAAACGTTCATAGTCAATTGATATACCCAGGATTAATCCAGGTCTTTGTTATTAGACTAGATTTTGTTAAACTCCTTAATTAGGTCACTGATACTATATCTTTTTTACGATTTTTTTGTGTTTGAAGTTTGAGCTACTCCATCAGTCATCTCTCTCATCCCCCCCCGCTTACGGTTCATCTTAGGTCGTAATATTCTCATCTCCAATAATATAATATATCCAATGAACAAACTTATTAGATATTAGTTTGATGTCCCTAAACATAAGGGACAATTCAGTTTGTTTAATATTAGGGACAATTAATTTTACACACAGAGGATAAGGTGATCCTAGGATAACATATTTAGGTTAACATAAGAATAAAGGTTGTTTTGTATGGGGGCGTGTCTCTAGGCAGCACCTTGAATGGTAGCAATATCGGTTGCTCCAAGGGATTCACAGATAATCTGCCTTTTATCAGTGGCCCAAGAAGATCATCCAACTCCACACTTTGATATTAATAACCTACAGACCAACCTGAGTTGGGTGATACTAAATCTTTGGTATTAAAACCTTTGGAAATCGATCTGGAGCATTGAGGCCTAAGGCAGTTACTTCAGTAACGGCTCTCAACACCCCCCCCGGTATCTTGTAAGCCGGGTATGCAGTGCAAAGACACTGACACTTCATGCATATAAAGGGAGAGTAGCTTGTGGTATAACCCCGGACAGCAGAACTGCATCTGCCTCTAGAGACCAGGGATTTTTCTACATGCTATTAAAGCACTATCCTTTAAATATGGCGCTGCATTCTAAATGGATCATCCGGGAAGTTGCAGCCATGCTTAACTCTCACTACAATGAGCTGTGCGCAATAATTGCCGAGGAATATGCCTCTCTAAAAGACACTTGTGCAAGGGCTAGGGGTGAACTGCAGGCTCCACAGAAACTGAAAGCTGAATGTATTGCGTACCAGCTCCAAACACCTTTGGTAACTACGAAAGCTTTTCAACTAGTGACCCAAACACATCGGATAAGCAGCCAGGCGAACTGAGGGAGCATTCGGCCAGCCCGGAGGAGAGAACCATATCGCTAGGCTGCTCCGAGTATAAGGAGGAGAATGCTGCAAAAGGAAGCCCGATGCTGGCACAGAAGGTGAATGTTAGCAGCAGCCTAGACCTAAGGATGATCCTGCAGAACTCGGTTGCAAAGGTACCTGCTCACAGTGTGGGGGATCTGAGACCTACGAGCACAATTTACCAGCCCTATGTTGCTCCGCCGGAGGATTCAGCTGAGACCCGTGGGTCCTCATCAGGGGAGACAGATCCGTCCGGAGAGGTGCTATATCTTCATTGCAGAAGCCATTATCAGCAGTGCAAGACCGGAGTAGGTTGAACTTATTTCTAAGCCGCTGTCGCATGGCAGATTCAGTGCGAGCAATCCAGGTATGGATCCATGAATCTGCTTAGCGGTATAATACCTGAAGGTCCTGAACGGTTTACACAAGGTACTAGGATCAGCACGCTGTTAGCAATATGCATTCAGTTTACTTTGGGCCCCCGCATAGAGCACAGATCATATATTAGGCTAATATAGTAAATGAGCCCTCCAACTATGTTGATGTCACTGTGCTGGTTTACGGGGGTTGATGTTTATACATGCTGCGATACCTCTAGCTATTGCCATGCAGCTTTATGCTCTACATAACACTTATGAAGTTTACTTTGATATCTGTAGCCACGATGTTTGAGGGAACAATGTAGCTTCCAGAACTCCAGATCCGCTATAGTATCAGATGGCTTTTTGGGCAGCTGGGAGTCTGCGGTGCTGGTGTTCAGAGCTGGCTATATAAAACTTTCACTTTGTGCTCCATTGAACTATAAGACTGTAAGACTTTATCTGCTGTTTATTTGTTTTAGCAGCCCACTGATACCCCCCAACAGAACGTTATTGCAGTCACCACATGCTCTATGTTTCCTATTTTGACACTAGTCTAAAGTTTATTTATAATATATATTTGTTTTAGCAGCCCACTGATACCCCCCAACAGAACGTTATTGCAGTCACCACATGCTCTATGTTTCCTATTTTGACACTAGTCTAAAGTTTATTTATAATATATACTGGGGTAAAATTTGAGCCTTAAGTTTGTAGCAACTTTGGACTCTGTGGACACTCAGATTACACATAAGTCACATATGGATTATCACCTGTTTATTCATGATACTGATTTATTTCTATGGCTGCGTTGTGTTTGTGCAGTATGTGTCTCTCTGCTGGTGGTATGAGGTGTGTGCATCCTAAGCTTATCAGTTATTGCATATTTTTTTCATAGTGGTAAACTATCTAACAATGACTGCTTTCTTATCATCACTTTGTTATATTCCTGTTTGCCTTCTATGGTTTGGGGGACTTATATAGTAGAACCACTTAGGCTGCCTTGTGTAACCCCTTAACTGTGTGCTCTGACTACTAGCTTCCAGGTTCACCCCTCCTTGGTTATATTTCCGTATATGAAAAGGCAGTGCTTCTGCATTTAAGCTCGCATGTTTTTTGTTGTTGTTTTTTTTAACCATATAGTTTGACTGGATAATCCTCCACGTCTGTTAATAGTCCCTACAGTCAAGAGCTATACATCCCCCCTATAGACAATGGTATGCTCTCCCCTACCACTCCTTTAGTTGCCATAACTTACAAAATCCCTCTGTCTCACACAAGGTCTAAATAACAAGGTTATGTCTTGATAAGAGCATTTTTTACAATGGTAAGTGTGAAAATTGTTACCCATTCTCCCTAACCATGGCTATTCTCGTATACTCCCATTTGTTACTTCACAATTGCAATGTTTCACATATCAATGGTCCATGAGTGGCCATTTGAATCATCAGATTTCTCCCTCAATAATACTTAATTTTAGCAGGGACCAAAAGTGTCCTCTTGTGTGGTTGGAGGGAATTATTTGTTATAATGAGGTTCTAACTTTAGCATGCCCCAACACATCAATAATACTTATCTCCATTGTTCAGATACCTAAATACTGTACTAATCAGTCATATGTCTCTATCTATGTGTGTTGTACATGAATATATTACTGTAAATTGTTATTTCCTCAATAAAAAAAACTTTTTTAAAAAAAAAGGTTGTTTTGTAAGATGTATAATTAGAATCATTAGATAGCCCAATGGGTTCCTTAGTTTTTAGGGTAACCACCTTTGGCTTTCTTTTACAGTTTATTTTTAGGGCAATAATGAGTATCCCTGCACCTTCAGTTTTTTAGAGATATTAGGCAAACCCTGACATATTAGATATTAGTTTGATTGTCCCTAAACATCAGTTTGTTTAATATTAGGGACAATTAATTTTACACAGAGGATGAGGTGCTCCTAGGATAACCACCTATGGCATTCTTTTACAGTTGATTTTTAGGGCAATAATAAGTATCTCTGCACCTTCAGTCTTTTAGAGATATTAGGCAAAAGTCTAATCGTCAAACCCTAACTGACAATTAGGAGTTTTTTTTACAATGAGGCAAGTACATATTGCAATGCAAGTAGTGTGAAGTCATTTTAGAGCTATAAAGGGAAAGCACTGTATTCTAGTTCTATTTTTATATCAGTCTACCAGGAATAAACTCTGCGTACACACTTCTGATCTCCTAATCATCCATTCTGGATTTACACACACCTCCCTTCACATCTTTTAGTGAGTTTTGTTAGTCATCAATTATCAAGATCAGGGGATCTATACATTTTAAAAACATCGGATACAACTCAGTTGTTGTAGTAAGTAAAATACCCAATCAGCCTGTTCTGATTCACACACCTTTTGGAACTAACCAATAGCGGCATTTGTATACATTCAGGATGTCATATCGACTAAACAGCCAATCAGCACATATCTGGGCTACACACCTCCCAAACTAACCAATAGGATCGTGATGTCACAACTAAAGAAAAAGTAAAACAACTATCGCTCAAGTATAGGCAATCTGGCCATAAGAGATAATAAACAATGCTTACAATAGATGGTAATTCATTGAAATAATCTTTTTTAAAAGCGATTTGGGGTTGCGATTAAAAACACCAGAAGTGACGTCACCATTTTGGAAGCAAGGTTAACGGATGATTTGAGCTATTATAAAACATAGGAACGGCTTATACTATATAGAGAGCCAAGTCTGTATGTAATTATATCTCAGGCTATAGCGGGCTATAATTATTTAGAAATTAGAACATTCGCTATACCGGAAGTGAGACGGATTGAGACTTCCGGTTTATCACACTGTTTTAATATACAAGGTGAGCAGTCATATACATATACCAGTCTTGAGAAAGGCCTATTACAGGCCGAAACGCATAGACACTGGAAAGCCTTATTCCTATTCTATCACTATTGTGAGACAGGTTACACTATTATTGTTTTTTACTTCTAGGTGGATATCGTTACAACGTCCAGCGACATTTTGTATTATTCTATGAGACCACTGCTTCATATATATTTCCTCTAAAAACACACAGCAAGATGTTTATTATTATTATTTTTATTTTCAAGGGCTAATTATTATCATCACCTAATTAACTTTATAGCAAACTCATTTTTTGAAGTTTGGATTGGCAGTGAAGATTTTCTGCAGCACAACATCAATTTTATTGTTTGCAAACACAATTTTTTCAGAGACATTTTTCACTTTTTTCTAAAATATTTTCATTTATTTTTTCACTATTTTTTCACAGTTTTTTATCATCTTTTGTTGTTGGTTTATATATACAACTTTTTTATATTATACCATCACTACCCGGTGGTGGTCACCATCTCTGATTTTTTTCATATTTTGAACATAGATTCACTATTGGTCACATCCATTTTTATTTTTATTTTTTATCATTAGATTCATTGCTTTCATCAGGATAACTGACACATTTTGGATACAATTGGATTCACTAGCTATAACTTGCTTTTAGAAGACACAAAACTTATTGGACTTTGTTCTCGACAAATATTTATTGAAGCACAAACTTTGTTCTCGACAAACATTTACTGAAGCACAAATTTAAACCACTGTTTATTTATTTAGTTTTATTTCTATTTCTATTTTTATTTTGTTCACAACTCAAAGTTTATATTTGCCAAGTATTTAAATGATTTTACTGATTATCTGATTATTGCTTTTATATTTGCATTGTATTTTAATGTTTCCTGGATCCATGGAATTTTAATTGATATTTTATGAGTTGTTAATTGCTATAATAAATATTTGTATCATCATTGCAGTACCTTTGCCTCCAGTTGGTTAGGCGCCTGGGATCTTATTTATTCTGCATTTAAAAGTCAGTAGTTAAGAGTTTTATGGGCTAATGCCGGAACATAACGCTCTTAACTAAAGTGCTAACAAGTACACTAACACCCATAAACTACCTATTAACCCCTAAACCGAGGCCCCCCCACATTGCAAACACTAAAATAAAATTAATTTAACCCCTAATCTGCCGACCGGACATCGCCGCCAACTACATTATACCTATGAAGCCCTAATCTGCTACCCCTAACATCGCCGACACCTACATTACATTTATTAACCCCTAATCTGCCGCTGCAACGTCATCACCACCTACCTACAATTATTAACCCCTAATCTGCTGACCAGACATTGCCGCCACTTTAATAAATGTATTAACCCCTAAATTCCTCACTCCCGCCTCGCAAACACTAGTTAAATTTTATTAACCCCTAATCTGCCCCCCCCAACGTCGACGACACCTAACTACATTTATTAACCCCTAATCTTCCCACCCCAATGTCGCCGCTACTATAATAAAGTTATTAACCCCTAAACCTAAGTCTAACCCTAAAACCCCCCTAATTTAAATATAATTTAAGTAAAATCTAAATAAAATAACTACAATTAATTAAATTATTCCTATTTAAAACTAAATACTTACCTATAAATAAACCATAAGCTAGCTACAATATAAATAATAGTTATATTGTCACTAGCTTATGATTTATTTTTATTTTACAGGCAACTTTGTATTTATTTTAACTAGGTACAATAGTTATTAAATAGTTCTTAACTATTTAATAACTACCTAGCTAAAATAAGTACAAAATTACCTGTAAAATAAATCCTAACCTAAGTTACAATTACACCTAACACTACACTATCATTACACTAATTACCTAAACTACCTACAATTAATTACAATTAAATTAAATAAACTAAATTAAGGAAAAAAACCACTAAATTACAGAAAATAAAAAAAGAATTACAAGAATTTTGAACTAATTACACCTAATCTAATCCCCCTAATTAAATAAAAAAGCCCCCCAAAATAATAAAATTTCCCTACCCTATACTAAATTACAAATAGCCCTTAAAAACATAATTTATGTAAGAACTTACCTGATAAATTCATTTATTTCATATTAGCAAGAGTCCATGAGCTAGTGACGAATGGGATATACATTCCTACCAGGAGGGGCAAAGTTTCCCAAACCTCAAAATGCCTATAAATACACCCCTCACCACACCCACAAATCAGTTTAACGCATAGCCAAGAAGTGGGGTGATAAGACAAAAGTGTGAAAGCATAAAAAATAAGGAATTGGAATAATTGTGCTTTATACAAAAGAATCATAACCACCACAAAAAAGGGTGGGCCTCATGGACTCTTGCTAATATGAATGAAATGAATTTATCAGGTAAGTTCTTACATAAATGTTTTCTTTCATGTAATTAGCAAGAGTCCATGAGCTAGTGACGTATGGGATAATGAATACCCAAGATGTGGATCTTCCACGCAAGAGTCACTAGAGAGGGAGGGATAAAATAAAGACAGCCAATGCCGCTGAAAATAATCCACACCCAAAATAAAGTTTAAATCTTATAATGAAAAAAACTGAAATTATAAGCAGAAGAATCAAACTGAAACAGCTGCCTGAAGTACTTTTCTACCAAAAACTGCTTCAGAAGAAGAAAACATCAAAAATGGTAGAATTTAGTAAAAGTATGCAAAGACCAAGTTGCTGCTTTGCAAATCTGATCAACCGAAGCTTCATTCCTAAACACCCAGGAAGTAGAAACTGACCTAGTAGAATGAGCTGTAATCCTTTGAGGTGGAGTTTTACCCGACTCGACATAAGAATGATGCATCAAAGACTTTAACCAAGACGCCAAAGAAATGGCAGAGGCCTTCTGACCTTTCCTAGAACCGGAAAAGATAACAAATAGACTAGAAGTCTTTCGGAAATTTTTAGTAGCTTCAACATAATATTTCAAAGCTCTAACTGTATAAAGCTGCTGTTTATAAGAGAGGCTCTCAGAAATTTATTAAAAGAACATCTTATAACAGAATGCATAAACTTCAGCTCTTGTTACAGTTAATGTCTCTGTGACTGCCTTACTCATCAACTAACTATTTCCTGCTGCACTGCAGTGTAACATATATTAAACTTCCCCCCTGGAACCAAACACTATCTTTTTTGGTTCCATATATATTGATACATCTTTTCCCTTTTTGGGGAAATGGCAAAAGCTATCCCTTTTAATTATTGTAGGAATATGGATCCTGAGATGCAGTCTTTCATTGTGCTAAATATTAGTCCACATAGTCATTTAGATATTCTGGTTTTCGGATACATCTCCCACTTCTAGTCTGGGTGTTTCTGGATCCCTGTGGTTGTTCTGACAGGACTCTGTTGTCATCCTGCAATCTTTCCGTGTCTGATATTTCACTGTTTATTTCTTCTTGTCCTTCTTCTTCAGAGTTATTTGTCATTAATGGCTGGTTTGTAATTCTCAATGTGAGATTCCTCTTGGGTGCTAGTTTGGGTCCTTGCTGGAGGCCTGTAGCGTCCAGTGCCTCTCAGATGCCTCCTATTTCTCCTCAGGACCTGTCCTGACTCTGTCACCACTTCATATGACCAAATTCCTACAGGAGCTCTTAGGCAAGCCTTCCGCCACTCTTTTCCTTGGTTTGTTTGCGGTTGTACCCACACCTGTTCACCAACATTTAGAGGCCGCAGGTCTTTGGCTCCCTTGTTATATTGAGCAGCTTGCAATGATTGCTGCTTCCTGCACAGGATTTGGTGTCTGTCATTCATCACCTGATCCTGTATTAACAGACTCCCTCTCATTGGAAGTAACGATTTGGTCCTTCGACCCATCAGTCTTTGAGCAGGACTGCACTCCATGCCTTGTGTTGGTGTGTTGCGATGATCCAAAAATGCTAGATAAGGATCATTTTGAGAAGTCACAGCTTTTTGCAGTAGTCTTTTGGCTGTCTTTACTGCCAACTCTACTTTTCCATTGCTTTGAGGGTATCCTGGTGATGAAGTAATGTGGTCAAAGTCCCAACCCATACTGAAGTCTTTAAACTCCATTGAAATAAACTGTGGTCCATTATCAGAACATACCGTGTCTGGAATTCCATATCTGGCAAAATGGGCCTTTAATTTTCTTATTACTGTAGTAGATCTTGTATCCTGAAGATGGTCTATCTCCCAGAAATTAGAGTCATAGTCCACTGTTATTAAATACTCCTTTCCTTGGAATGTGAACAAATCAATGCCAAGCTTTTCCCACGGTCTCGTTGGGATCTCATGAGGAACGAATGTCTCTTTCTGTTGTTTAGTATCAAATGAACGGCATATGTCACATTGGTCGATATATTCTTTTAGCTGTGCATTCATTCCTGGCCAGTAAATACTCTCCCTGGCTCTGCGTAGACATCCTTCCACACCAAAATGTGAAGAATGTATTCGAGACATAATATCTGTTCGGAGATCAGATGGAATAACTACTCGCTCACCTTTGAATAGAACACCATCCTGTACACTCAATTCATCACGTATGTGGTAGAATGGTGAAGCCTCTAGGGGTACCTGTTCCTTAGCATGAGGCCAGCCACTCATCACAATTCGCTTTACTGCTTGTAAAGTCTTGTCTTTTTCTGTGCTCTGTTGTATAGCAACAAGTCTCCTGTTTGAGATGGGTAGATATTGGAGCATGTTTATAGTTTCAATCTGGTGCTCCACAGAACCCTCCATGGAACCTTCTTCTAGGTAAGCCCTACTTAATGTGTCTGCCACCGCCAGAGACTTCCCCGGGCAGTATCTGATACATGCATCATACATCTGAAGCCGTAACATCATACGCTGAAGACGTCTTGGTGCTTTAAGTAAGGGTTTTTTCATGATGCTTTCAAGGGGCTTATGGTCTGATTGTACAGCTACTGTCTGCCCAAATGTGAATTGGTGAAATTTTTCCATTCCAAATAGGACTGCTAATAGCTCCTTCTCTATTTGTGCATAACCTTGCTCTGTCTCTGTCATTGCTCTGCTTGCAAAAGTGATTGGTTGTTTACCTTGCATCAGTGCTGCTCCCAGACCTTTCTCTGATGCATCACATTGAAGTTCTAAAGGTTCGTCTGGGTTATAATATTTAAGCACTGGTGCACTGCTGATTTTTGATTTCATCTGCTGAAATGCCTCTTCCTGCACCTCTGTCCATTCCCACACTGTACCTTTCTGGGTTAGCTGTCGCAGTGGTTCACCTGCATCTGAGAGGTTTTCACAAAACCTAGAAAGATAGTTCACCATCCCCAAAAATCTCTGTACTCCTTTAACATCTGAGGGTCTGGGCATTTCAGTGATGGCTTTTACTTTATTTGGATCTGCTTGAAGTCCCTGGGCTGATAATAAGTGACCAATATATGGCACTTCTGTTTTCCTTAGCTGAAATTTTTCTGGATTTAATTTGATGTGTCTTTCTCTACAACGATTTAGTAATTTCTTCAACTTTTGATAGTGGTCTTGAATTGCTTCCACATCGGTATCGCCTTCTCCTACAATCAGAATATCATCTGCAATGATCCTGATACCTGGTAGCCCTTCCAGTGCATGATTTAGTTTTCGCTGGAACACTTCTGGGGCTGGGCTAATACCCATAGGCATTCGAACCCAGCAGTATCGGCAGAAAAGGAGTAGAGAAAGTGGTCAAATAGCTGGATTCTTCCTCTAATTCAATATGCCAAAATCCACTCTTGACATCGCATACTGAAAAAATCCTTGCTTTTGCTAGGTCAGGGAGAATATCATCAATTGTTGGCAAAGGATAGTGGCTTCTTTTCAAAGCCCTATTCAGAGGCTTAGGGTCAATGCAAATTCTTAACTTCCCTGATGGTTTTTTCACTACCACCATACTACTAATCCCGTCTGTACTTCTCTCTACAGGAGTTATAATGCCCTGTTTTTCTAAACTGGTAAGCTCCTCTCTAAGGGGTTTGAGTAATGACACAGGAACCTTTCTTTTTGGAAGTCTAACAGGCTGTACAAGAGCATTCACTTCCAATTTTAGTTTTCCTTCTAGACAGCCTACTCCTTGAAAAATATCTGCATACTCTTTATTGATGGCTGACCAGCCCCATACAGTGGGTTGCCGTCTTGTTCAACGTTTAGGATATTTTGGTGTTGCACTGAGATCAGATCCATAGCTTGTATAGCTCTACTTCTTAGTATAGGATTACACACCTCTGTGTCAATTACAACAAACTCAGCCTGATATAACTTTTGGTTGCATGGGTTTCTTATTTTGAGCTTACATATCCCTATTGGTTTCAGTGTGCTCTTATTATACATCCTTAGCATTTTATCACAATGTAAAATTTTAGATTTGTCTTTCACCAACCTTGCTGGAATAACATTACAGTCTGCTCCACAATCCATTTGGAATCTAACAGCTTGTTGGTCAATTAGCATAGTAGCAAACAAAGCTGATGGAAATCTGCTTACTGTTTTCTTAAATGTACAAATCTGAAAAGCTGGTTCCAAGGTCAGACCCAGAATGTCTTCATATTCCTCTAAGTCTTCAGTCTCTTTATAGACAGCTTGTACTGTTGGCTTTCTTTGTTGTGTATTGGCACGGCACTGGCTAATAAAATGATTTGCTTTACCACACCCTTTACATTGCTTTCCAAATGCTGGGCATTTTTCTTTCAGTTTCTCGTGACGCTTTCCACAATAGATACACTGTATTGTCTTGTCTGGAGTCATTGTCATTCTGTTATGACCCTTCCTAAGGTTGTAACTTGTGTCCATCCTATGGACTGACACTGCACTGGTGCTGGAACTCTCAATGATCTTCGCCCTCTCTTTAGACAGCTCAGCAGCTCTACCTATTTGAATACATTTTTCCAGTGTTAAATCCACTTCTCTCAGTAGGCATTCCCTAAGTTTAGAGTCTCTTGTGCCACATACAATCCTGTCCCTGATTAATGAGTCTCTTATATTACCAAAGTTGCAAGTGGCTGCCAGTGTACGCAGATCTGTGACATAAGCATCTATTCCTTCATCTTCCCTCTGACATCTTCAAAAAAAAATTATATCTTTCCACAGTCTCATTTTGTTTTGGCTCACAATAATCATCAAATGCTTTAATTAGCAGAGACAGTGTGGGAGCTGCTGCTTCTGGGAGAATGGTGTCTTTTACCTCTTTGATTTTTTCTCCAATTAAGTACAGAAACAACTTTACCTTCATCTCCTCTGGTTTGTCAGCCATTATTAGGTCTGTGTATAAAAGAATGTCTTCTTTCCATCTCTTCCATGCCTGAGACAGATTCCTTGCCTGAAAATCCAGCAGACCTGGTGGTTTTAAACCTTCCATATCCTCTTTTGGTGTATTTCTCAAATGACATCCGCTGCCACCATGTATAAAGCTGCTGTTTATAAGAGAGGCTCTCAGACTCCAGTTGCAGTTTTAACAAATTTATTAAAAGAACATCTTATAACAGAATGCATAAACTTCAGCTCTTGTTACAGTTAATGTCTCTGTGACTGCCTTACTCATCAACTAACTTTTTCCTGCTGCACTGCAGTGTAACATATATTAAACTTCCCCCCTGGAACCAAACACTATCTTTTTTGGTTCCATACATATTGATACACTAACTACATCCAAAGAATGCAACGATCTTCCCTTAGAATTCTTAGGATTAGGACACAATGAAGGAACCACAATTTCTCTACTAATGTTGTCAGAATTCACAACCTTAGGGAAAAATTAAAAGAAGTTCGCAACACCGCCTTTTCCTGATGAAAAATCAGAAAAGGAGACTCACAAGAAAGAGCAGAGAAATCAGAAACTCTTCTAGCAGAAGAGATGGCCAAAAGAAACAAAACTTTCCAAGAAAGTAATTTAATGTCCAGCGAATGCATAGGTTCAAACGGAGGAGCTTGAAGAGGCCCCAGAACCAAATTCAAACTTCAAGGAGGAGAAATTGACTTAATAACAGGTTTTATACAAACCAAAGCTTGTACAAAACAATGAATATCAGGAAGACTAGAAATCTTTCTGTGAAAAAGAACAGAAAGAGCAGAGATTTGTCCTTTCAAGGAACTTGCAGACAAACCTTTATCCAAACCATCCTGAAGAAACTGTAAAATTCTCGGAATTCTAAAAGAATGCCAAGAAAAATGATGAGAAAAACACCAAGAAATGTAAATCTTCCAGACTCGATAATATATCTTCCTAGATACAGATTTACGAGCCTGTAACATAGTATTAATCAGAGAGTCAGAGAAGCCTCTATAACTGAGAATCAAGCGTTCAATCTCCATACCTTCAAATTTAAGGATTTGAGATCATGATGGAAAAAAGGACCTTGTGATAGAAGGTCTGGTCTTAACGGAAGAGTCCACGGTTGGCAAGTGGCCATCCGGACAAGAACTGCATACCAAAACCTGTGAGGCCATGCTGGAGCCACCAGCAGAACAAACAAGCACTCCTTAGAATCTTGGAAGAAGAACTAGAGGCGGAAAGATATAGGCAGGATGATACTTCCAAGGAAGTGACAATGCATCCACTGCCTCCGCTTGAGGATCCCTGGATCTGGACAGATACCTGGGAAGCTTCTTGTTTAGATGAGAAGCCATCAGATCTATTTCTGGAAGTCCCCACATTTGAACAATCTGAAGAAATACCTCTGGGTGAAGAGACCATTCGCCTTGATGAAACGTTTGGCGACTGAGATAATCCACTTCCCAATTGTCTATACCTGGGATATGAACCATAGAAATTAGACAGGAGCTGGATTCTGCCCATACCAGAATTTGAGATACTTCTTTCATAGCCAGAGGACTGTGAGTCCCTCCTTGATGATTGACATATGCCACAGTTGTGACATTGTCTGTCTGAAAACAAATGAACAACTCTCTCTTTAGAAGAGGCCATGACTGAAGAGCTGTGAAAATTGCACGGAGTTCCAAAATATTGATTGGTAATCTCACCTCCTGAGATTCCCAAACCCCTTGTGCTGTCAGAGACCCCCAAACAGCTCCCCAACCTGTCAGACTTGCATCTGTTGAAATCACAGTCCAGGTTGGAAGAACAAAAAGAAGCCCCCTGAACTAAACGATGGTGGTCTGTCCACCACGTCAGAGTGTCGTACAATCGGTTTCAAAGATATTAATTGAGATATCTTTGTATAATCCCTGCACCACTGGTTCAGCATACAGAGCTGAAGAAGTCGCATGTGAAAACGAGCAAAGGGGACCGCGTCCAATGCAGCAGTCCTAAGACCTAGAATTTCCATGCATAAAGCTACCGAAGGGAAAGATTGAGACTGAAGGTTTCGACAAGCTGAAACCAATTTCAGACGTCTCTTGTCTGTCAGAGACAGAGTCAAGGACACTGAATCTATCAGGAAACCTAAAAAGGTTACCCTTGTCTGAGGAATCAACAAACTTTTTGGTAAATTGATCCTCCAACCATGTTCTAGAAGAAACAACACTCATAAAAGACTGGAAAGGTTCTTTCTAGTGAAAATGAGCAAAGGGAATTGAATCCAATGCTGAGGCCATAAGACCTAAAACTTCTGTGCATATATAGCAACTGAAGGAAATAATAGAGACTAAAGGTACCGACAGACGGAACCCAATAGAATTATCCCTTTGTCTGATAGAGACAAAGACAGTGACACAAACTATCTGGAAACCTAAAAAAGGTGACCCTTGTTTGAGGAATCAAGAGCTTTCGAAAAAAAGATCCTCTAACTATGTCCTGAAGAGCAAGTGAATCATATGAGATTCCGCATCCTTAGAAAATAATCTGAATGAAAACAGAAAAATGAAAATATGCATTTATTGTATCTAAGGAAAACAAATAATGCTATCAATGACCATAAAAAGGCAAAATAGTTTGAATAAAACTCCAAACCCGGTTCCTAAAAAAGGAACTGGAAGAAATACCCCAGAAGATTCCAGGTCTGAGCAGCGCTTGAACCCCATGGGTGCCTAGCCATGCTTCAACAGTATCCAAAATATATAGGACAGAAACACACTTAAAGAAAGTGTTAGCCTTACTGGAATAAAATCAAAGAAATGTGGACAAAATAGAACCAAATAAATTTCAATGAAGTCTTAACCTGCCCCTTACCAGCCAAGCTGGAATACGGCATGTACATCGCAATATTAGGGAGCTGATTTCGAACCCCAATTAAAAACATGTTACTTGGGAAAGAACTCAGGAATTTGTTCCTTAATAAGAACAACCAAACTAGTATAAGCTTAAAGTTTTAGTCTTAGAACTCAATCTTGAAGCCCAGAGTAACAGTTAAGAATTAAATCCAATTATAAAACAAATAATTGATTATCTTAGAACAAAAGAAATATGGATTTTTTTTTTTTATTTTTTTTTTTAAAAATCACAAAATTCTTCTAGCTAAAATAGCTAAAAACATAGATTAACCCTCATTTGCAAAAATATTCAATAAAATGAAGACACAAATGAAATTATTAGCATGATAGTCCAGTTTAAAGGACCAGTCAATACAGTGGACTTGCATAATCAATAAATGCAAAATAACAAGACAAATGCAACAGCACCTAGTCTAGTAAATGTTGTCCCTTAACAATGCTAAAATAAATCATAATCTGATACTTGATCTTAAAGTAAACAGAAAAAATGAAGCAATTGCAATATCCAAATAAATTACAGGACCAAGAAAAGTACCTGAAACTAAATAATTTTCCATAAATAAGATACAACTATCTAAAGGAAACAGAGAAAAATACCAAATATAAAAAAATGGTAATAGCATGCGCCTGAGGTATGTGTCAAAAAACAAAACACCAAAAAATGGCGTGAAGGCAAAAAAACAAACTCAAATTACATACTCAAACTCAAATTAATTGGTCTTCAAATAATGTAGTGCAGTGCTGTTTCTATAATAGTTAAAGAGTGTCACTTGGTGAAATAACTGAAGTGAAACAGTGTGGATTGTTTGTATATAAAACAACCCTATTCTATAACAATGTATATATGTGTATATACCTTTGTGCAAAGTGACCAAATAAAACAATTAAAAAATTAAAAAACAACAGTAGTGAATAAACAACTGTGAATAAAACAAATTTAGCATATATAATCTCTATAGTATAAACTCTAAAACATGTAAAAAAGAGAGAAGCTTATCGTGAATAAGTCCCAGAAGTGGTGATATAAGTTGAACACTGGAGACTGGAAACGGAGGTTTTTCTAAAGTCAAATACTGAAGGTCTTTATCGTCTCAGTAGAAATATTCAGAGGAAAGGAATATTTGAAGAGCAAACGGCAACTGGTCTTGGCGGTATCTGATCAGGACCCAAAATCTAGAAGTAGTAAGAAAGAAGACAGCGCCTCATTGTGCAAGTAGGTCTTGAATGTAAAATTCACAGTGGAAGTGGAGAAAAAAGGAAATATACTCACAAGAGTATTGGCACCCTTGTTGAAAGTGGTGCGAATAGGCGGGCTGACGTTTTTACAGCAGTCAGTACGCTGTGCCGGATGGCATCCGAGATCTTTAGTGATACCTTTTCTGATGAAACGGCCAGGAGCTTGTGGCCGAGAAACGCGTTAAAGCTCATCACAATAAAGTGTTTTTTATTCTTTTATATGAAGCCTTGTATTCTGTGGCTTTTTTATGGTTGCCCTCCAAGCCATTTCTATTACTAGCAGAGTTTTTTATCGAAATCAGCTCTGCATAGGATCATTTGCTCATTTCCAGTTTGCAGCATTGATTGCATGCAGGGAGCGGCTGCACGCTGACTTTTCTGGCAGCACAGCTACACAGGATTTGGATTTGAATTACTGAGGAGAGCCCACAGCCGTCCACTAAAGATCTCGGATGCCATCCGGCACAGCGTACTGACTGCTGTAAAAACGTCAGCCCGCCTATTCGCACCACTTTCAACAAGGATGCCAATACTCTTGTGAGTATATTTCCTTTTTTCTCCACTTCCACTGTGAATTTTACATTCAAGACCTACTTGCACAATGAGGCGCTGCCTTCTTTCTTACTATATCTAAAGGAAAATAAATACTATTTTGCTATAGAAACCATAGCATAATTAGTAGAAGTAGAGATAGCCCCAATAAATTGGAGAACCTTCCAAATTGAATTTAACTGCTGGCAAAGAATATAGTTTAAAACCTTTGAAGAAGGAATAAAAGAAAATTCTCAGCCTATTCCATTCCCTAGAATGGGGAATTGGAAAGAAAAACCTCTGAAAACACAGAAGAAATAAATAGGCAGAAATAGTGTCAGCTAGTCTTAAAGAACTAGTTACCTTAATATCCAAAATAATCAACACCTTTTCAACAAAGAACAAATGTACTTTAATAATAGAAAAATAATAAAAAAGTAGATTTGTGTCAATATCTGATGAAGAAAATTTCTGAAAGAGAAAAAACATCATCAGAGAAGGATAAATCAGTATGTTGTTGGTCATTTGAAACTTCAATAATTAAAAAAGAAGTGAAAAAGACCTAAAAATGTTATTAGAAGGCATGAAGTCAGACAAAGCCTTTAAAATAGAATCAGAAAAATATTTCTTATAAATCTTCTAAATATTTCTTGTACATAAGATGTAAGAATGGAAATATATAAAGCATAAACACTAATGGATGCTGCATGTAAAAGTATAATAACTTATTACAAACCATAGCTAAAGATAAACATTTATAACATTTAAAATAAATGAACTTAGCTTTGGTAGAACTGAAACTCAGTTAAGCGTTTTTCCAGAAGTGGCTTCTGATTCAGGGTCAATCTGAGACATCTTGCAATATGTAATAGAAAAAACAACATATAAAGCAAAATTGATCAAATTCCTTAAATGACAGTTTCAGGAATGGGAAAAAATGCCAATGAACAAGCTTCTAGCAACCAGAAGCAATAAATAATGAGACTTAAATATTGTGGAAACAACAATGACGCCAAAAACGGCGCCACATCCGGTAACGCCGACATTTTTTGGCGCAAAAAACGTCAAAAAAATGACGCAACTTCCGGCAACACGTATGACGCCGGAAATGACAAGAAAATTTTTGCGCCAAGAAAGTCCGCGCCAAGAATGACGCAATAAAATGAAGCATTTTCAGCCCCCGCGAGCCTAACAGCCCACAGGAAAAAATTCAAATTTTAAGGTAAGAAAAAATGATTAATTCATATGCATTATCCCAAATATGAAACTGACTGTCTGAAATAAGGAACGTTGAACATCCTGAATCAAGGCAAATAAATGTTTAAACACATATATTTAGAACTTTATAAAAAAGTGCCCAACCATAGCTTAGAGTGTCACAGAAAATAAGACTTACTTACCCCAGGACACTCATCTACATATAGTAGAAAGCCAAACCAGTACTGAAACGAGAATCAGTAGAGGTAATGGTATATATAAGAGTATATCGTCGATCTGAAAAGGGAGGTAAGAGATAAATCTCTACGACCAATAACAGAGAACCTATGAAATAGACCCCGTAGAAGGAGATCATTAAATTCAAATAGGCAATACTCTCTTCACATCCCTCTGACATTCACTGCACGCTGAGAGGAAAACCGGGCTCCAACCTGTTGCAGAGCGCATATCAACGTAGAATCTAGCACAAACTTACTTCACCACCTCCACAGGAGGCAAAGTTTGTAAAACTGATTTGTGGGTGTGGTGAGGGGTGTATTTATAGGCATTTTGAGGTTTGGGAAACTTTGCCCCTCCTGGTAGGAATGTATATCCCATACGTCACTAGATCATGGACTCTTGCTAATTACATGAAAGAAAGGGCCTTTTGCGGGGCATTGCCCCAAAGTAATCAGCTTTTTTACCTGTAAAAAAAAAAATACAATACCCCCAACATTAAAACCCACCACCCACACAACCCTATTCTAAAATCCACCCAATCCCCCCTTAAAACGACCTAACACTAACCCCCTGACGATCACCCTACCTTGAGCCGTCTTCACCCAGCCGGGCACAAGTGGTCCTCCATACGGCAGAAGTCTTCATCTGATCAGGGCAGCAGAGGTCCTCCAGATGGCAGAAGGCTTCATCCAGGCGGCATCTTCTATCTTCATCCTTCCGGAGCGGAGCGGGTCCATCTTCAATCCAGTCAACGTGGAGCATCCTCTTCAAACGAAGTCCTAACGAAGAATGAAGGTTCCTTTAAATGACGTCATCCAAGATGGCGTCCCTTGAATTCTGATTGCTCTGCGTCGGCTGGATTGAAGATGGACCCGCTCCGCTCCGGAAGGACGAAGATAGAAGATGCCATCTGGATGAAGCCTTCTGCCATGTGGAGGACCTCTTCTGCCCCGATCGGATGAAGACTTCTGCAGTATGGAGGACCACATGTGCCTGGCTGGGTGAAGACGGCTCAAGGTAGGGTGATCTTCAGGGGGTTAGTGTTAGGTTTTTTTAAGGGGGGATTGAGTGGGTTTTAGAGTAGCGGTGTGTGGGTGGTGGGTTTTAATGTTGGGGGGGTATTGTATTTTTTTTTTACAGGTAAAAGAGCTGATTACTTTGTGGCAATGCCCCGCAAACGGCCCTTTTAAGGGCTATTTGTAATTTAGTATAGGGTAGGAAAATGTTATTATTTTGGGGGAGCTTTTTATTTTATTAGGGGGATTAGATTAGGTGTATATAGTTTAAAATTCTTGTAATTCTTTTTTTATTTTCTGTAATTTAGTGGGGGTTTTTTTTTCCGTAATTTAGTTTATTTAATTTAATTGTAATTAATTGTAGGTAGTTTAGGTAATTAGTTTAATGATAGTGTAGTCTTAGGTGTAATTGTAACTTAGAATAGGATTTATTTTACAGGTAAATTTGTACTTATTTTTGCTAGGCAGTTATTAAATAGTTAATAACTATTTAATAACTATTGTACCTAGTTAAAATAAATACAAAGTTGCCTGTAAAATAAAAATAAATCATAAGCTAGCTAAACTATTAGTTATATTGTAGTTATTTTATTTAGATTTATTTAAATTGTATTTAAATTAGGGGGGTGTTAGGGTTAGGGTTAGATTTAGGTTTAGGGGTTAATAACTTTATTATAGTGGCGGTGACGTTGACGGCAGCAGATTAGGGGTTAATTAATTTAATATAGTTGCGGCATGTTGGGGGTACAGATTAGGGGTTAATAAATATAATGTAGGTGTTGGCAATGTTGGGGCAGCAGATTAGGGGTTTATAAGTATAATGTAGGTGGCGGTGGTGTCCGGAGCGGCAGATTAGGGGTTAATAGTATAATAAAGGTGGCGACGATGTCGGGGGTGGCAGATTAGGGGTTAAAAAGTGTAAGATTAGGGGTGTTTAGACTCGGGGTTCATGTTAGGGTGTTAGGTGTAGACATATTTTTTATGTTCCCATAGGAAACAATGGGGCTGCGTTAGGAGCTGAGCACTGCTTTTTTGCAGGTGTTAGGTTTTTTTTCAACCAGCTCAGCCCCATTGTTTCCTATGGGGAAATCGTGCACGATCACGTTTTAGCTGCTTACCGCTACCGTGAGCAACTCTGGTATTGAGGTGAGATGTGGAGCTAAATTCTGCTCTACGTTCACCTTTTTGTGGCTAACGCCAGGTTTAAAAAAACCTGTAATACCAGCGTTGTCTTAAGGGAGCGGTGGGAAAAAAAGGAGCGTTAGCCCCGCAAGCCTTACCGACAAAAACTCGTAATCTAGTTTTTTAAACCAAAGGACAGATCGAACAGGTACCACATGGGTACATTCCAAGGTCTGTATCACTTTTCTTCGGAACATTTACGTAATGACTCTGTACTAATTGGTCTTTGAGATTTCTAGGTCTTTTATAGCCAATTTTAACTCTATCCCCTATTATATCTTTAAGATCAGGATCATTTTCAAGAATATGCCAATTGTCATTTAATATTTCTACTACTTGATGCATTTTAGGGTTATAATAATGTTTGTCTCTCAGTTTTTAATGCTCTGAATTTTGCTTTTTTACTTATCTTTTGCTGTAGCCGCTTTGTAATAGTCTTGTTATCAAAAGTTTACTTTCATTTTCAAAAATTGACACATTTGAACAATTTCTCCTAAGACGTAGAAACTCTCCATATGGTATCGCTTTCAATGTATTTTCTGGATGTGCACTCATTTTATGTAAAAGTGTATTAGTAGATGTTTCTTTTCTAAAGACTTTTTTTTTGATGGAGCCATCCATATTTTTAGTGATTGTCAAATCCAGGAAATGAATTTCTTGTAATTCAGCTTGGTATGTTAATTTGATGTTAATGTGATTTTTATTTTGTTCAGAAAAATGTATCCAAAAGTTCACGTGTACCCTCCCAAATGAACAGCACATCATCAATGTACCTTAATCATAAAGGTACATTGTTTGTAAACTCTTCCATGCCTTCTGAAAATACAATTTTTTGTTCCCAGAACCCTAAAAATAGGTTTGCATATGTGGGGGAACAAGAAGTGCCCATTGCGGTACCTTGTGTTTGTAGGAAAAAACTGTCTTTAAATGTGACTATATTATGAGTAAGTACATATCTCAGAAGTGAAACAATAAACTCATTATGTTCTTTATTCTCATACTCATTTGTGGATAAGAAATATCTTATTGCTTGTATGCCATCATCATGTCTGATGCTGGAGTACAGGGATTCCTCGTCTGCAGTAATAAGCCATGTATTTTGGCTAAGATGTAAATTTTGCAAGATCTGTAAAACTTGCATTGTATCACGGACATAAGATGGCATGGTGGTCAGATATTCCCTCAGCCTTTGATCAACATATTTACTTGCTGCTTCAGTTAAGTTGTTATTACCAGACACTATTGGTCTACCCGGTGGTTTAGTCAGATTTTTATGTACTTTAGGCAGGAAGTATATTGTGGCTAGAGTTGGATTTTTTTGTATAAGAAAGTTTTTTTTCAGTTTTGGAGATGATTCCATTGTTCCACGTCCTTGTAATGAATTTGTTATATTGATCCATATATTCCGATTGAGGATTAAAGATGAGTTTTTTATAACAGTCTTGGTTTGTCAATTGTCTCATAGCCTCCGCCACATAATCTTGTTTAGACCATAAGACTATATTTCCGCCCTTATCCGAGGGCTTTATGACTACATCTGTCCAAGTTTTTATCTCTTGTAAGGTACTTTTCTCAGAATAGGTGAGGTTATTAGTTACATTATAAACAGGTAGTTGTTCAATTCTATTGCATACAATTTAAGAAAATACATTTACTTGTGGTGAAATAGACACTGAGGGCATGGAAGTAGATTTTTGTTTCAAATTTTTCTTCCATGAGATGTTCTGAGTGTCACTATCAGACTCATCTAATAATTCTTCCAAATCCCTTAGGGATTCTAAATCTTCCTTCGATAATGAGGGATCGTTTTTATTTGAGTACATATTTTTCAGTAAAAGTTTTCCTGACAATAATTTTATATCTTTGGTTATTTTGAACTTATTGAGTCTGTTGGTGGGACAGAAAGTTAGGCCGTTTGAGAGAACCTTTTCATGGTTTGTAGTGAGAACATGATCACTAAGATTAATTAATCTCATGAGTTGGTCCTGATTTTGGTGAATGCACTCATCTCTCTCTTTCTATCTGATTGTCTCTGAGGGCCTGTATTTTTCCTTTTGTTTCTCCTTGTTACTTTTGTTGTTGGCGTTGTGTTGGACACCTGTTGTTGTCGGTGACTTAATGCTAAAAAAGAGACACTGTTACTAGATTGACTTGTTGTAGGCATAGGACTCGTTTGATCTTCTGTTACTGATAAGTTTCTTGTCATTTGCTCAGTGTTCTCTTTGTTACTTTCATTATCTGAGATATCAGTTTCAGTGTCTGTACCACTATTATCCTCTCTTATAAGATTTCTGTTATACCTAGTTCTATTAGTAGTATAAGATCTCTACTTATAAACTCTCTGATGTTGAAAATCATCTATGTCCCTTTGCAATTTTTGTTTTTTAATTTGAATTAATTCACTCTCCAATTTATCAAGTTCTTTCTGATATGTCTGATACGTCTCCACAAAGTTACATTTCTCCTCAAATTTTTTTAAAAGTTCATTCTGTTCTTTAATCTCTGCATCAAGTTTATTCAGTTCCAAAGTGTCATGATTAATAAACACTTGTATTAATTTAAGAGAACATTCGGTTAAAGTACCTTCCCATTCTTTAATTAATTCTTCATTATTTAAAGTGAATGCTGGAAAGACCTTGATTCTCAGGCCTCTAGGTATTATACCACGCTCTGCATACTTTTCGAAAAAATGCAAATTCCACCACCTTTTGGTTTGTTTATATAAGGTTTGGTGTAATTTGCATAAAGTGTTATTAAGTTCAACTTTTGTTATTTGGGTATCATCGATATTCATTTTATCAAACAATTGATTTAGTTCCTTAAGCCTTTTTTGTTGCCTAAGGAGTAAGTCTTGTTGGAGATTCATATTAATAAAATTAAATTCCCTCTAAGGAAAATTAGGATAAACCTAGTAAAATACAATAGTTAGGAAGCAAGGATGGTGAGGGAAAGTGTGCTGGGTTTAAAAGTCAGAATTATAGGGCTTTATCAATTATTTCTTATATAAGCTGGCCCTTAAATTCAAGAGTTAGAGCAGTTGTATACAAATTTATCTACAAAAAAAATGCAAAGGAATTTGCAAAACAAAGAAAAAGACTGCCTGTCTCTAAAAAGATATCATCAAAACCCAGAATCTGAAATGTGGAACGAAAGTGTATGGATTAAAATTTATCTCATGAAAAAAGGAGACCACTTACACTAAATAACTTTATTAAAGATAAAAAATATTCCGGCTGGACTAGTACTCACGCACACACACACACTTTATAACTAGCTTGAACTCAGTTAATAATACATGTCGTATAAGAATTGTGAATGCACATAAAGTCAAAAAAATTTTCTGATATTGTAACCATTCAGTAACAATATTAAATAAACCTAGTATACGGTATTATCTATGGTTTCAACAGCAGGTTTATAAGTGAGAACAATGAAGCAATCAAGTTATATACAGGTGGCCCTCATTTTACAACAGTTCAATTTACACCGTTTCAGAATAACAACCTTTTTTTCCAGTAATGTGACTGCTATTGAAAAGCATTGAGAAGCAGTGCATTTATTAAAATAGCCAGTAGGTGGAGCTGTCCGCTTGTGTTGCCGCAAAACCAAGCAAGCTGAAATGAATCAGTTTAAGCAGACCTGAGCTATCGAGCAGATTTCAAAGATCAAGATCTTCCGGTCTATAAATCAGTCTAGATTGGAATGCATAGAAATAACTGTTTGCAGAAAAATGCAAGTGAAGTCTGTGTTGTGTGATTATTTTATTTGGTTTATAATGCTGTTTAGCAAATGTTTTTGTTCAGTTTACTTAGTTTAATTATATATTCTGTGTTGTGTGATTATTTTACTATATTTATAATGCTGTTTAGCATTTAAAGTCTTAATTTCAAAGCTTTAAAAATAATGTATTAGGTGTTACTTATTACAATTTTGAGAGGGGCCTGGAACCTATCTCTCTCACTCCCCATTAACATTATAAACTGGGTTTCAATTTACAACGGTTTCGATTTACAACCATTCCTTCTGGAACCCAACCCCGGCGTAAACTGAGGGCTACTTGTACTTTGCTTAGCTTCTGTTTGTATACCAGATTAAATAAAAGTAATATTGAGGAATGTATCATCTGATGAGATTCTGTTACATATAGATTTACATCTCTATGTTATAGCTCAGTCATGCTTGTGTTAGTTACAAAATGATATTGTGTGTTAGTTTATAACATAACATCTCTCTATAACATAAAATGGTTTCCTTATTAAGATGTCGCAATTGTCAAAATTAAACCGCCGTTTTTGCTTATATGTTCATAAACTAAAATGGTTAGTTCTTATCTATATAAAATATATTCCCAAAGTTAGAAAAAAGGCTAAATTAGAGCAACGGTTTGTTTACTACTTAAAGAGTCACAACATGCAAATTAAATAAACCTCATAAGTGGTGTTGCAAAAATTGACTCTTGCAGATTACAAAGTACCTTGTGCCCTGAATCGTATCATAACATTTATTAAGTATAAGTATTATCGTTATATACTAGCATAAGGGAATATAGATAAATACAAAAGTAACACGCATCAAGTGGATTCGGTTTGAGAGCACAATACTAGATTGCAAAAAAAAACCTCTTCTATAGCGAAGGCTAATATTAACATTTGTAGTTTCAGAATATCTCAAGAACCTGTTAATAGGTTTGCAAGCAAATGAAGACTCAAAATGACCAAAGGTGTCCAGTAAATCAAGAAAAAACAAAATAGTAACTTACTCCATAAATAGGAGAATCCGGCTTGTCTCAGCAAAGAAGAATATCAACAGTCTTCCAACTTTGATAAAAAGATATTTATTTAAGCTCAACGCGTTTCAACTTTTAGCAAGTCTTTCTCAAGAGCAATATAAAATCAATAAAAGCAAGTAGCTGTGTATGATTGCTGTGTTCACAAGCCGGTTTATATACAGAGGTGATGCTATCCAATTTCCTGTGTAAGACAGGAAGTTGGATTTACAATATACAATGTAAAAAACTAAACAAAATAAAGAATATGGATTGGTGGCAGACTAATTATATACTTAAATTGTTATTAAAATTTCAAATGCCGATATTTTTGATAAATTTGTAGTTAAAATACATAGTCTGGCGTCAATCAGATTTTTAACCAATCAGAAACGGTATCTATAAGTTGACCAATTGGGAATGACTCGAGATTCAGTCCTCAAACAGGTAGTCAATGGTGCATGTGTTCCTTTTCATGTCCTGTTGGAGTCATGTGAGTCAAACTGCCAATCCGTGCAAAGTTGTGTGCTAAATGAAGGCGGCCAATCTGTATGGAGTTTGCAAAACTTTTCAGTCTGCAAGGGAGTTGTTGATAGGTCCATATTTGAGAGGGGAGGATCTTTTGACTTTTGCTTATTGTGTCCTTTATATCGGAGTTAAATGCATTTAAATTGTCTAGAAAAAAGCGGAAAAGATATGAACAGTATTTGTTCTTTCTCATGCATAGAAAATATAAGGATGATTTTCATCATATGTTATCATATATAACTTTGATCTACATTACGTTAGATTTATTACATTCGTAAAGGAACAGCATTTATAGAAAAACAACATATCTCTATATGACATTGTGATGTATATATTCCAACTGCAGTAAAAGCGAAGATCATTCGCTTCAAAAAATGATTCAAATCCCTATAGTTTGAATACATTTTTTTTTTTTTGATAATTTGTTATGAAGAACTTTGTTTGAAGCGAATGATCGTTTATTCAAATTTTTATTCAAATTTAAAAAAAAAATAAAAAAAATAAAAAAAAATAAAAAAAAATGTATTCAAACTATAGGGATTTGAATAATTTTTTGAAGCGAATGATCTTCGCTGTTACTGCAGTTGGAATATATACATCACAATGTCATATAGAGATATGTTGTTTTTCTATAAATGCTGTTCCTTTACGAATGTAATAAATCTAACGTAATGTAGATCAAAGTTATATATGATAACATATGATGAAAATCATCCTTATATTTTATATGCATGAGAAAGAACAAATACTGTTCATATCTTTTCCGCTTTTTTCTAGACAATTTAAATGCATTTAACTCCGATATAAAGGACACAATAAGCAAAAGTCAAAAGATCCTCCCCTCTCAAATATGGACCTATCAACAACTCCCTTGCAGACTGAAAAGTTTTGCAAACTCCATACAGATTGGCCGCCTTCATTTAGCACACAACTTTGCACAGATTGTCAGTGTGACTCACATGACTCCAACCGGACCTGAAAAGGAACACATGCACCATTGACTACCTGTTTGAGGACTGAATCTCGAGTCATTCCCAATTGGTCAACTTATAGATACCGTTTCTGATTGGTTAAAAATCTGATTGACGCCAGACTATGTATTTTAACTACAAATTTATCAAAAATATCGGCATTTGAAATTTTAATAACAATTTAAGTATATAATTAGTCTGCCACCAATCCATATTCTTTATTTTGTTTTGCTTTTTACATTGTATATTGTAAATCCAACTTCCTGTCTTACACAGGAAATTGGATAGCATCACCTCTGTATATAAACTGGCTTGTGAACACAGCAATCATACACAGCTACTTGCTTTTATTGATTTTATATTGCTCTTGAGAAAGACTTGCTAAAAGTTGAAACGCGTTGAGCTTAAATAAATATCTTTTTTATCAAAGTTGGAAGACTGTTGATATTCTTCTTTGCTGAGACAAGCCGGATTCTCCTATTTATGGAGTAAGTTACTATTTTGTTTTTTCTTGATTTACTGGACACCTTTGGTCATTTTGAGTCTTCATTTGCTTGCAGACCTATTAACAGGTTCTTGAGAGATTCTGAAACTATTCTGGGGAACTACATCACTCTGGAGACACATTACATCGCAGCTGAACTCCCACTACTTATGGAGTGAGTATACTGCACTTATATTAATTGGATCCTACACACACCTCAAGACCTTTTTCTCTTCGCCATATAGAGAAACATCACTGTACAGATCAGCACCATCTATTTGCCATTTTTCCACTAATATTAACATTTAACTGGCTGATTTCGAAGCAACAATGAGCTGAGCTAAGAAAGTCTCTTCTATAGCGGAGACTGTGGTTAATGTTATATTGATTCTGACATTATAACTAGATGATTATTGTTATTCACTGAGTAAGCATCTAAAAAGAAAGAGGTTCTATGACCGGCTGAACTGAGCAGGTAATACCCGTATGTTGAACCCGCCCCTATGCAGGGATTGGATCATTGTGGGCTCATTCTAGGTTAATGCTTTGTTGGGATCACTTATGCAGTTCTCTATCTAAACCAATTAGAGGAGGTGTTAACTGGCAATATTGTTTACTGAGCCACGAGAAAATTCCATGTTGTTGCTTGAAAATAAGAGCGGACAGATTGCAGGATATTTAGAAGCAATAGAATTATGAATGTTTTTGTTATTGGCAAAATTAAATGTTTAAAATACCATTATGAATACTGGTATCCACCTGATGTTTTAAAGCTAAATATAGTGCTAGGAAATAACTTGTTTAAAGGAACAGTGCATATTTCTATGCTGTATTGTGTTGAAAAGTGAGAGCAATGAGAAAAATATTGAAATACTGATAGATAATAACAGAGGAATTATGACCAGATCATAATGCAATTGTGAAGACATTCATTGTGAAGTTGTTGTGATATATTGACACAATAAATTTGCATTAACTAATGTAAAACAATATACTAGGAAAAAGTAAAAAAGAAAAAGTTAAAGAAAAATGAAAATAATGTGTTTAAAGGGGCAGCACTTGTTTCTGTGCTATGTAGTGTTAAAAGGTGAAAACTATAAGATAATGTTGTAATACTGATAGGTAATAACAAAGGAGTTATGATCAATTCATAATACTACTGTAGAGACATTTGTAATAATGTTGTGATGACATATCGACACAATAAATTTGCATTAACTCATGCAAAGCAACTATTGGGAAAAATTGAAAAAAGAAAAAGTGAAAAAAGAGTGAAAAATTATTTTAAATAACGTCGATATTGGTGTGTGTTAAATTAGTGATACTGGTGATAATATGTGCTAGCAATGTGAATACCAGTACTAGGGAAAAGGATATTAATATTCATGTGCTTTTAAAGGACCAGTAAACACAGTAGATTTTCATAATCAACAAATGCAAGATAACAAGACAATAAAATAGCATTTACTCTGAATTTCAAATGAGTAGTAGATTTTTTTCTAATAAATGTCAAAGTTATGTATATTTCCACTCCCCCTGTACCATGTGATAGCAATCAGTCAATCACAAATGCATATATGTATAGTCTGTGAATTCTTGCACATGCTCAGTAGGAACTGGTGACTCAAAAAGTGTAAATATAAAAGACTGTTCACATTTTTTTTTTATAGAAGTAAATTGCAAAGGTGTTTAAAATTATATGCTGTATCTGAATCATGAAAATTTAATTTGACCTGAGTGTCCCTTTAAGTGGATAAATAATAAGTAATTATTATATTCATTCTGCCCTGAGTAGTGAATTCTCAAGATTGCCTCCTCTGATTCCTAGGGAGATCTTCTGTATCACAGATAATTTAAGTCAATTGTATTGACTTTGGTGTTTGAGAGTAAAAAATGTTTGTCAACACTGGTAATTTTTTTTGCGTTTTTGTAGATCTTTTTCTGCATTTTTTATATTGTTTTTGTGTTCCAAAATTATCACCCGTGCTTCTCTGCTCGTCATGCCTACATAGGCTTTCTCACATTCACAGTGAATTACATAAATTACTCCTGAGGACCTGCATGTAAAATGATGTTGTCATTTGTGGATTGTACCATATTTATCTTTAATTTCCTTTGTTTTTTTAACCAAAGGACAGATCGAACAGGTACCACATGGGTACATTCCAAGGTCTGTATCACTTTTCTTCGGAACATGTACGTAATGACTAGGGTTAAGGTTAGACTTAGGTTTAGGGGTTAATAAGTGTAGTTAGGTGGCGGCGATGTTAGGGATGGCAGATTAGGGGTTAATAATATTTAACTAATGTTTGCGATGCGGGAGTACGGCGGTTTAGGGGTTAATAACTTTATTTTAGTGGCGGTGACATTGGGGGCGGCAGATTAGGGGTTAATAAGTATAATGTAGGTGTCGGCGATGTTGGGGGTGGCAGATTAGGGGTTAATAAGTGTAATATTAGGGGTGTTTAGACTCGGGGTTCATATTAGGGTGTTAGGTGTAAACATAAATTTTCTTTCCCCATAGTTAATTAATGGGGCTGCGTTAAGAGCTGAACGCTGCTTTTTTGCAGGTGTTAGGTTTTTTTCAGCCGGCTCTGCCGCTACCGTAAGCAGCGCTGGTATTGAGGTGAGATGTGGAGCAAAATTTTGCTCTTTTCTCACTTTAAAAAAAAAACGTAATACCAGAGTTACTGTAGGTGAGCGGTGAGCTGAAACTGCTCGTTAGCCCGCAAGCCTTACCAACAAAAACTCTTAATCTAGCCGTTTGTTTTTTTAACCAGAGGACAGATCGAACAGGTACCACATGGGTACATTCCAAGGTCTGTATCCCTTTTCTTCGGAACATGTACGTAATGACTCTGTACTAATTGGTCTTTGAGATTTCTAGGTTTCTTTTAGCCAATTTTAACTCTATCCCCTATTATATCTTTAAGATCAGGATCATTTTCAAGAATATGCCAATTGTCATTTAATATTTCTACTACTTGATGCATTTGAGGGTTATAAGTAGTTATGTGGGATGTTTGTGGAGGTATCTTTGTCTTTAGCATGGAGCAATGTTTGTCTCTCAATTTTTAATGCTCTGAATTTTGCTTTTGCAGAATTTTGAGTGCCTAGGGCAGCACAAAACCTAAATACGCCTCTGGGGTGGGTGCATAACAAACCCCTGAACCATTTAGGTTATATTTAGTCTTAATATTTAGTAAACAAAGTTTTATTAATGATAAAAAGGTATTGAGGTAAAATTAAAGGGATATGACAAGGTGTAGGGCTGGGAAGGGGGTCAAAGGTGTAAATGTGCATGTATATGTATGTATAGGTGAATTCTTCAATGCTTAACTTTCATTACAATAGTATAGTAGAGAAGTGTAAGAAGAACACCACTACTTGCACACCATCAGCTTAGCATACTATTGTCTTAAGCAATATCTGACATGAAATTTACTGCGCTCCAGCATAGTAGCTTATTATGTGAGGAATTTATCTGACATGCAGAAGTTAACATGCCCTAGACTACTGCTCAAAAGATAAGAAATAACTTTGGCCTTGTAATATAAGCACAAAAATAGAAGCTCAATTGACTGTGCTCTAGGGATGTTAATACAAAATAGTGCTAATATTTTTAAAATTTACTAATTAAATTATTATAATTTTTTTGTCACTTTTAACCTTTTTAGCAATTATATGGAAAATTAGTAGGTAGAATAATTTTTAAAATATACAAATTCTAATTTACCAGAGAAGTGAATTTGTCAATTTTAACAATGTATGCGTGCTCCTACTGTTATTAAATAATAATAAAAAAACATAAAATATCTGCATCAAAAAACATCATATACAATTTTACATAAGGTTAGATTACAGTTGGGGCCCGATCCGATATGCAGCGTCACCCACAAAAGCCGGCGACACCAAATTTTGCATGGGTTTGGTATCCTATATACGGCGTAACCTAGTAGTTACGCTCGTATATTTCTTCCTTCGCCCGTATTATTTTTACCCATAGACTGAAATACAAAACACGCGCAGTTTGGTATCCAATACCGCGTAAGGACTTACGCGCGCAGATTTCAGAAAATCTACTGCATTCTCATCTCGCCACAAATTGCAGACACAGGAGCTCTTGCACTGACTAAAAAAAACAACGTAACTCCCTGGAAGCCGTAACAAACACATACATTTAAACAGCATCTCAAGGTTAAAGGGACAGTATACTATGATATTGCTTTTTTAAGGTTTATTTGTGTATTTGAAATAGTCAAATGGATTGAGCTTGTAGGTACTTTATTACATTGGGGACATATACTTGTTTATTTACTGTAAATTGGATTACCTTCATCTCTTTAGAACCCACTGGAGTGTAATTTATTCTAATGCTAACACAGCTTGGCACTGATGCCAAAATATATAAAGGAACAGTCAACTCCAAAGAAAACCTTCTTCTTTTAAATAGGGCATGTTATTTCTAACTATTTTCAAATTTAATTTGAACACTTGCTTTGTTCTCTTGGTATTCTTAGTTGAAAGCAAAACCTAGGATGGCTCAAATGATCATTTCTAACAACTTCTTGAAGGCTGCCTCTTTGCAATTGTGTTAAACCAATCACACACACCACAACCTCTCACCTGCAGACTTAAAACACCTGATAATGCCCACCCTATCAGTAACATCACTACTATATATACCAATGGGTCAATTTATATTGGATGTGAGATACATTGATTTACATCTTACAAGTGAATATTACTATATGTACCCTTCAGAAACAACTATTGTGGATGGAAGTTATAGTACAAGAATATGTTAGAAATAGGATAATATTACCTTTTTTGGGCCATTTCCACACAGGCCTTATTATATATTTTAGCAATATTAGTGTACTAAAACACCCCTCACATGGATGTGGATGACAATTATATGGTAAATAATAGAGGAGAAGATTTATGGTGAACTATAAGAATAATTTTTTCGGCTTCTTGGATAAGGGGGCAGAGGTGACTGGAGTGGATTTCCTGGTTCTCCTGGTTTGGGAAGCTTCAGATGATTCTGCTGGAGTGGTGGCCACAGATGAAAGGCTAGAGGTAGTGTCCTGCTGGTGTGTGAAGTGCTCAACCAACACACCCAAGAGTTGGTTTTGTTCCCGCCATCTGTTGTCCATCTGTATCTGCATATCAGACTGGATTCTCATAATTTGAGACTGATTTTGGACAATTTCATTTAATGAGGCTGCAATGTCCCTCTGCAGCTTGATGCTACACTTGAGTAGCCTCTCTTGGCTCCAATGAAACCTCTGTTGGCCTCTTTGAATGCTTTTTGCAGCTTGTTATCAGCCTCCTCTGTAGTGAAATGTATTCCTCTCCCAGGGGAGAATACAGTGGATCTCCAGGCTCGTGAGCAGCAGTGATTCTAGGTGCAGGTTCTGCTCTATCTGCTGGTGCATCATGGACAACTTCAGCTGCATCTGCTTCATGGATAACTTCAGCTGCAGGTGCTTCAGGGACAACCTCAGCTGCAGGTGCTTCAGGGACAACCTCAGCTGCAGGTGCTTCAGGGACAACCTCAGCTATATGCTCATCTGAGGATGGTGGAGCTCTCCCAAGGGATGCGGATGGTGGAGCTCTCCCAAGGGAAGCGGATGGTGGAGCTCTCCCAAGGGAAGCGGATGGTGGAGCTCTCTCAAGGGAAGAGGATGGTGGAGCTCTCCCAAGGGAAGCCGATGGTGGAGCTCTCCCAAGGGAAGCCGATGGTGGAGCTCTCATGCTGGATTGGTAGTCCCATTGTCCACTAGTGTGTGACCACTCAGCCTGTCCACTTTGCATACCTTGCAACATCCCCTGTGTGGAAAAGCCATGACTGGCCTGATATTGTGTTTTTGGAGGGGGGGTAAAGACATCAACCCTTCGTGGCTGACTTGGCTCCCCCTCAAAGCCAAAAGGATGTTCCTCAGGCCAGGTATCTTGCCATGGCTCGTATGCCAATGGTGGTGGCATCACTTCTGGGTCCTCAACGGAGGCAATCCAACCCAGCTGATGCCTGGGAGCATAATGTCCATGTTACTGCATGAAGACCGGTGATGGAGGTGGCTGCATGGCTTTGACTGGTGGTGGTGGTGGAGGTGGCGGCAAGCCAGTTTGCAGCCTGGTGACAGGAGGTTCTGAGGAGGAGTCAAATGATGATAGGGATTAGTACAGTCATATATATGTCCATGTGGGCATACAATATACATTGATACATGCTAGGGACAATACTCATTCTCATGTCAAACTCTCTATGAGGGATTTTAATCTGCACAGTATATAGGTATGTGTTTCATACAAGAGTTATGTGTACATGTCAGTGATGGAGAAAATGTGTTCTTTAAGTGACACTATGGTCACACAATTTACTTTAGCCTGATGTAGGCACAGAACCTGCTTTCTGAGCTAAAAGTATTGTGATGGCTATAGTGTCCATTTACTGAAAACTCTACATGTGGCTTGTGGCCTGTGTTACTCTGAGACATGTTAGTATTGCACTATTCCACCTCATATCATGAATTGCATTGTGTTAAGTAGCATTAATGTCAAATCTAATTGTAGATGTTTTTGTTAGTAGGCCAAATACCATGCTCCTCATTGTGTACATGAATGTGTGACATTAAAGGATGTTATATCTCAAATACATATCATACTGGTGTGTTGGATGTTACTTACCAGCATGAGGTGCTGTAGTTGCAACCCCTGAGTCACGAGCCCCTGGAAGTCCACGGACTGCTGTGATACTCAGAGAGTTACGTATCATCTCCTGCCATATGTTGTATTCTGCTTCCAAGGGTGGACCACCGCCTGTTCCCCTCTGGTGCATGGCTTCCTGGGCTATCTTCTCCTTCACCTGCCTCTTGCAATCATTCCATCTTTTTTTCAGTCCCTCGACAGTCCTCCTCTGCGGGGCCACACTGTTTACAGCCTCCTCTACTGCTGACCATGCTTCCTTACGCCTTCGGGCAACACCTCTGCCCTTCTCCTGGCCAAAGAGGGCAGTGTGGTTGTCCATGATGGCCTGGACTAGCACAACATTCTCATCAAATGAGAAATTTGGGCATCTCATGCACTCCTCCTCTGTGGCCACCTGGCTTCCTCCCTGGGATGTCCCTGGTGTGGGTTCCTCCCTATCCTCTCCCTCCCCCCCCTCCTGTCCCCATGTGCACCCTCTGACCCTCTTCTAAGTGAGCCTGGTCTCTGGGCATCTCCCCTCCCATCATCCCTTCTAACTCTCCATCTCCCCACTCCACTAACTCCCTGACGTGGAACCCCGCTGCTCCTCCTGTCCGCTAGAATACTCCTCTCCCTGCAACTTCACTCCCCTCCTCCATTCCGCCCTACCTCTCCCTGCCATCCTCAAACTACACACACTCACACACTCACACTCACTCCCAGTTCAATCACACACAATCACAACCAAACACTCAGCCTATCACACTGTAAAATTGAAATAAAATTTGTGAGAAAAAAAAAGTGTAGTGTATTTTGTATATGTATGTATGCAATATGTGTGCAATATGTCAAAATAAGTGTAAGTAAATGTACAAGCTTACCCAAACAACAATCCGACTTAACTAACTATTATGCTGCGCCTCTCTCACTACTCTTACTAATCCTCAACTCACTGTAGTGTGCTGTAGCTCAACAAACCATCCAAACACACTAAAGAAAATGGCGGCTGCGCATGGGTTTATACATGACTTTTGAATAGCGTAATTACGTTGCGCAGTTTCAGATGGAGTATCGGGTAATTTTTACGAGTCTTAGCCAAATTTGCATAAAACTACACTTTATTGAGACTTTACGTGAACAAAAGACTGGCGTAAGTACTTGCGACGACAAAAACGGGTATTTGCGCACTTTTCTGAACAACGCCAGTTTGTCCTACTTACGCTACTTTAGCATCTGAAGGTGCCGTATATTGGATAGCCGATGTGCGAGGTGAAATTACGGCTGGCACGGGTTCCCTTGCTTGCGCCGAAAACTACGCCGTATAGCTGATCGTGCCCTTGAAGTGTAAAATAGGGTTTATGCAAAGCCGCAAAACGTGCTGGTATTGCAAACCTTGCACATTGTGTTTCATCGTGGGATTAGAAGTTAAAAGTAGAAACATTGCTTGGTCATGCTATTTATGGGTTAGAGCATATAATCGCAAGGGAATATGCTACGATATCTAATTTGTGCTACACCACTTACATACTAAAGTCCTGCCTGGGATGTGACAACATTAATTAAGGGAATTTTGAACATGTTTTATCAATTAAAACAGAATAATTAATTAAAATGGTGACCACCAATAATGTGTTAGTAAAACGCTTAGAACTGCATAGTAACACATCTACCAAATTGCATATGCAAATACAAAATTTAATTATAGGGTCAACGCAAGAAAGGAAAACAGTCAATTTATTTTGATATACATCTTTAACACAGTTTACAATGATTGCTTGAGTTAGCCTAGAGTTGACAACTCTGTCATGTTTTTATAGACACTTATGCGTAGAAGGGAAGAGGAATAGTGATCTTCAGCCTCAATATACTTGTGCTGTCCTGGGCCACAATCCATGTTACCATATGCACACCCTGAAACATGGGAAACTCAGAACACTGCTACTGAAACTAGTACACTGAGCAAATGTCATGTTGGAGACCACTACATAAACTTGTGTGTGTGTTATGATTACATGTTACACTTGTCAGAGACATTATAGTTTGCAAACAAACAACTACTTAGACAGAAGTTATGTGGTTAATACTTTAGAATAATTTGATTACATTGCGGATGCGAAAATTAAAAAATTAACATCAACCCATAGATGGAAGAGGAAACAAACGCCTAGATTACGAGTTGCTAACGCTGCTTTTTTTATGCCCGCTGGTATTACGAGTCTTGAAGGTTTAGGGGCACCTCACAGTTCTTTGTCCTTACCGCAAAACGACTTACGTAAACTTTGTTAAGTCTTTTTTCTATGGGACTTCCATAGCGCCGGTATTACGAGCTTGTCCTGGGAGGCCAAAAAGTGAGTGGTACACCCTCTCCTGTCAAGATCCCTAACGCATTTAAAAGTCAGTAGTTAAGATTTATATGGTACAACGCTGTAGCATAAAACTCATAACTAAAGTGCTAAAAAGTACAATAACACCCATAAACTACCTATTAACCCCTAAACCGAGGCCCTCCTGCATTGCAAAAACTATAATAAAATGTGTAACCCCTAATCTGCCGCTCCGGACACCGCCGCCACCTACATTATACTTATGAACCCCTAATCTGCTGCCCCCAACATCGCCGACACCTACATTATATTTATTAACCCCTAATCCACTGCCCCCAATGTCGCCACCACCTACCTACACTTATTAATCCCTAATCTGCCGTCCCCAACGTCGCCGCCACTATATTAAAGTTATTAACCCCTAAACCTAAGTCTAACCCTAAACCTAACACCCACTAACTTAAATATAATTTAAATCTAAATAAATATAAATATCATTAACTAAATTATTCCTATTTAAAACTAAATACTTACCTGTAAAATAAACCCTAAGCTAGATACAATATAACTAATAGTTACATTGTAGCTAGCTTAGGGTTTATTTTTTCACAGGCAAGTTTGTTTTTATTTTAAATAGGTAGAATAGATATTAAATAGTTATTTACTATTTAATAACTACCTAGCTAAAATAAATACAAAAGTACCTGTAAAATAAAACCTAACCTATGTTACACTAACACCAAACACTACACTATAATTAACTACATTAACTAAATAAAATACAATTAATTAAATTAAATTAGCTAAAGTACAACCCCCCCCACTAAATTACAGAAAATAATAAACAAATTACAGAAATTTAAATTAATTACACCTAATCTAATAGCCCTATCAAAATAAAAAAGCCCCCCCCCAAAATAAAAATAAACCCTAGCCTAAACTAAACTACCAATAGCCCTTAAAAGGGCCTTTTGCGGGGCATTGCCCCAAAGTAATCAGCTCTTTTACCTGTAAAAAAAATACAAACAACCCCCCCCAACAGTAAAAACCTCCACCCACACAACCAACCCCCAAAACCTAAGATCCCCATTGCCATGAAAACGGTATTTGGAAGGCATTGCCCTGAAAAGGGCAGTTAGCTCTATTGCAGGCCCAAACCCTAACCTAAAAATAAAACCCACCCAATACACCCTTAAAAAAACCTTACACTAACCCCCTGAAGATCGACTTACTGGGAGACGTCTTCATCCAAGCCGGGCGAAGTGGTCCTCCAGATGGGCAGAAGTCTTCATCCAAGCCGGGCGAAGTGGTCCTCCAGATGGGCAGAAGTCTACATCCAAGCCGGGCAGAAGTCTTCATCCAGATCAGCCATTAGGATTTTTTCTACCTTAATTCCGATTGGCTGAAAGAATTCTATCAGCCAATCAGAATCTAAGGGACGCCATCTTGTATGACGTCACTTAAAGGTACCTTCATTCTGTTTTAGTCATCGGAAGAAGAGGATGCTCCGTATCAGATGTCTTGAACATGGAGATGCTCTGCGTCGGATGGATGAAGATAGAAGATGCCGTCTGGATGAAGACTTCTGCCCGTCTGGAGGACCACTTCTGCCCGGTTTGGATGAAAACTTCTGCCCATCTGGAAAACCAATTCGCCCAGCTTGGATGAAGACTTCTGCCCATCTGGAGGATCACTTTGCCCGGCTTGGATGAAGACGTCTCCTGCTAAGTCGATCTTCAGGGGGTTAGTGTTCGTTTTTTTTAAGGGTGTATTGGGTGGGTTTTATTTTTAGGTTAGCGTTTGGGCCTGCAATAGAGATAACTGCCCTTTAAAGGGCAATGCCCATCCAAATGCCCTCTTCAGAGCAATGGGGAGCTTAGGTTTTTTTAGCTAGTATTTTATTTGGGGGGTTGGGTGTAGGTGGTGGTTTTACTGTTGGGGGGTTGTTTGTATTTTTTTACAGGTAAAAGAGCTGATTACTTTGGGGCAATGCCCCACAAAAGGCCCTTTTAAGGGCTATTGGTAGTTTAGTTTAGGCTAGGGTTTTTTATTTTGGGTGGGGGCTTTTTAATTTTAATAGGGCTATTAGATTAGGTGTAATTAGTTTAAATTTCTGTATTTGTTTATTATTTTCTGTAATTTAGTGTTTTGTTTTGTTTTGTACTTTAGCTAATTTAATTTAATTTAGGTAATTGTATTTAATTTAGTTAATTTATTTAATTATAGTGTAGTGTTAGGTGTTATTGTAACTTAGGTTAGGTTTTATTTTACAGCTAAATTTGTATTTATTTTAGCTAGGTAGTTATTAAATAGTTAATAACTATTTAATAACTATTCTACCTAGTTTACATAAATACAAACTTGCCTGTAAATTAAAAATAAACCCTAAGCTAGCTACAATGTAACTATTAGTTATATTGTATCTAGCTTAGGGTATATTTTACAGGTAAGTATTTAGTTTTAAATAGGAATAATTTAGTTAATGATAGGAATATATATTTAGATTTATTTAAATTATATTTAAGTTAGTGGGTGTTAGGTTTAGGGTTAGATTTAGGTTTAGGGGTTAATAACTTTAATATAGTGGTGGCGACGTTGGGGCGGCAGATTAGGGGTTAATAAATGTAGGTTGGTGGCGGCGATGTTAGGGACGGCAGATTAGGGGTTAATTCAGCTTGATTTCAGACACATTCAGCCTGATTTCAGACACATTCTCTCTCAGAACACAGAGAAAAAACACAGACTTTTACACTCAACTGCTTCAATTGCCCTCTAACTTACTACAGCTTGATTTCAGACACATTCTCTCTCAGAACACAGAGAAAAACACAGACTTTTACACTCAACTGCTTCAATTGCCCTCTAACTTACTACAGGTAGCCTTCTGGAAAACAGCTTCATTAGATTTTACCTACTAAGTTGTTTTATTGTATGTGTTTGTATATTTAGTGATAATTCCTTTTGTTTTGTTTTTATTTTAAATGTATATATTACAGGCTGTGCTAGTCATAATTTGCATACCTCTAGCTCATTGCACATCTTATCATCTTTGTCTGCCATTATGTTAAGTTAGTTTAAGCAGCTCTTGTCCATTTGTCTGTCTATTTGTTTTAATGGTTTTATTTCACCCCTTGTATGTCTGTCTTATCTCTGTAATATTTTGTTTTTTGATGTGTTTTTTTGTTTTTTTTTTGTTTCTGCATGATTGACCCTTAGCTTAAAATGTCAATAAATGTACCCTCCCACTCATTTAACACACTTTCGCTGGGCCATCATTAACCAATATATCTCTCTCCTTCAGCTTGATTTCAGACACATTCTCTCTCAGAACACAGAGAAAAAACACAGACTTTTGCCCTCTAACTTACTACAGGTAGCCTTCCGGAAAACAGCTTCCCTCCCACCCACCCCAAGCTCATTTCCTCATTTCCTCATTTATAGATAGTCTCCCACACAACTTTCACTCTCCTGAAATGACAAGTGCAAACACTGATCAGCACATCCTTCCATTCCCTTAACCCTATAGAATACACAGTACTTTTGTAATATTATGTTTCATATACCTTTTTGTTCCCTTATGCAATTGTTACTGTAATTCTGTGTCTTATGTTTTTAACTGGTTCCCAATTCTGTAAAAATGCTCAATATATTCATATTCCTTTTTGCTACCCTTTGTCTCTATAACAAACTACATTATTCAATTACTCCTTCTCCCTCTCCACCTGCACTGTTCATTAGCCCATCTCTCTTAAACTCACCTTACTTTTGTACTCATGAACTTTACCTATTCTAAACACTCTCTCTCTCCCCTGCAACTCATCTCAAAAGCAGTCTCACTACTGCAAATCTGTATCTCATCTCATGTCACTCTCCCTCTTGCTTCTACTTACTGCTGGTGACATCTCCCCTAATCCTGGTCCCCAACCACTGACAAACCATGCACATCCCTGTGTACCATCCCATAGACTCAGAAAACAAAACTCTGCACACCTTATTCACATTCCTCTTGCATCTAAAGCCACTACCCCTTTCACTTGTGCACCCTGGAACTCTCGCTCTGTTTGCAACAAGATCACTTTTATACATGACCTCTTCATCTCCCGCTCTCTCAACCTTCTGGCCCTAACAGAAACCTGGCTCTCTCCCCTAGACACAGCATCCACTGCTGCTCTGTCACATGGGGGTCTCCATTTCAGCCACACTCCTAGGTCTGGTAATAGACAAGGAGGTGGTGTCGGTATTTTACTTTCCTCTCGTTGCACCTTTCAACAAATACATCCTATATCTTCCCTCAATTTCCCTCATTCAAAACCCACATGATTCGCTTATTCTCCCCTCTCTCTGTACGTGTTGCAGTCATATACCGACCCCCTGGCTCCTCAACTCAATTTCTAGATCACTTGGCTGCCTGGCTACCCTATTTCCTTTCCTCAGACACCCCTGCCCTCATTCTTTGGCGACTTCAACATCCCCCTAAACAATCCCACTGCCTCATCTGCTAAACAACTTTTGCAACTCACTTCCTCTTTCGGTCTGTCACAATGGACTGATTCTCCCACTCACAAAGACAGTCACTCTCTTGACTTGATCTTTAGCTATCTATGCACTCTCTCAAACTTCTCAAACTCCCCTTTTCCTCTTTCTGACCACCATCTCCTTACCTGCAACATATCATCCCTTCCTACAACTCTCCCACCTTCTACTCCTCACACCAAACTTCACAGAAGCATTATGTCTTTAGATCAGCAACAACTTGCTAATTCCCTTAAACTGCTCCTCTCATCCTTCTCCTCCTTTTCCTGCCCTGACCAATCTGCCACTATAATTCCACCCTTATATCCGTCCTTGACAATCTCGCCCCTCTTACCACTGCTCGGAAATCACACACTCATCCCCAGCCCTGGCATACTCCTCTGACACGGTACCTACGCAGATGTTCCCGTACTGCTGAATGGCATTGGAGAAAATCACGTATTTCAGCTGATTTTCTAAATTACAAATTCATCTTGAACTCCTACTACTCTGCCCTTAATTTCCACAAGCAACACTAATTCTCTACTCTTATCTCTAATCTTTCTTCAAACCCAAAACGTCTGTTCTCCACTTTCAATACTCTCCTCCGCCCTCCCCCACTTCCTAATACAACTTCTCTTTCAGCTCAAGACTTTGCCAGTCACTTCATTAACAAAATTGACTCCATTAGACATGAAATCAGCTCTCAACATAATTCCATTCTCTCCCCCCCTCAAATGCTCTCACTCAACCACAACCCTCATAACCTGAAACTTAGTTCATTCTCCCCTGTTACTGAGGAAGAAGTTTCAGCACTTATACTGCGCTCTTACCTCACTACCTGTCCCCTTGACCCTATCCCCTCACAGCTGCTCCCCTCTCTCTCTGCTACCCTTACCCCTATACTAACACACATTTTCAACCTCTCCCTCAGCACTGGTACATTTCCCTCATCGATGAAGCATGCACTGGTCACACCTATCCTCAAAAAACCTTCCCTTGATCCTACCTCCCCATCCAACTACCGCCCTATTTCCCTCCTCCCTCTTGCTTCAAAGCTTCTCTAAAAACTAGTAGATGCACGCCTATCCCATTTCCTTACTTTAAACTCCCTTCTTGACCCGCTGCAATCTCAACCACAACCCTCATAACCTGAAACTTAGTTCATTCTCCCCTGTTACTGAGGAAGAAGTTTCAGCACTTATACTGCGCTCTCACCTCACTACCTGTCCCCTTGACCCTATCCCCTCACAATTGCTCCCCTATCTCTCTGCTACCCTTACCCCTATACTTACACACATTTTCAACCTCTCCCTCAGCACTGGTACATTTCCCTCATCGATGAAACATGCACTGGTCACACCTATCCTCAAAAAACCTTCCCTTGATCCTACCTCCCCATCCAACTACCGCCCTATTTCCCTCCTCCCTCTTGCTTCAAAGCTTCTCTAAAAACTAGTAGATGCATGCCTATCCCATTTCCTTACTTTAAACTCCCTTCTTGACCCGCTGCAATCTGGATTTCGTCCCTATCACTCCACAGAGACAGCTATTGTTAAGGTCACCAACGACCTACTTACAGCAAAATCAAAAGGCCACTTCTCTCTGCTTATCCTCCTTGATCTGTCCACAGCCTTTGACACTGTCGACCACCCTCTTTTGCTCCAAACCCTCCAATCCTTCGGCATCTGTAACACAGCCCTTTCGTGGCTCTCTTCCTACCTATCAAACCGTACCTTCAGTGTAGCCTTCTCTGGGGCCTCCTCTGCCCCGTCACCACTTTCTGTCGGAGTACCGCAAGGCTCTGTCCTCGGTCCCCTTCTCTTCTCAATCTATACATCATCACTAGGTTCCCTAATTATGTCCCACAGTTTCCAATATCATTTGTATTCTGATGACACCCAAATCTACTTCTCTGCACCAGACCAATCTCCTTCCTTGCTAACCCGTGTCACTAACTGTCTTTCTCACATCTCTTCCTGGATGTCCTCTCACTACCTCAAGCTAAATCTCTCCAAAACTGAGCTCCTCATTTTCCCCCCTTCTTCCAAAATCTCCACCCCCAATATCCCTATAACTGTCGACAACTCCATCATTACCCCTACCCCGCATGCCTGATGTCTCGGGGTCACATCTTTCCTTCACTCCTCACATTCAGTCCTTGGCTACAGCCTGCCGCTTCCACCTTAAAAACATCTCTAAAATTAGACACTTCCTTACACAAGACACAACTAAGATTTTAATCCACTCTCTCATTCTTTCCTGCCTTGATTACTGCAACTCTGTCCTCTCTGGTCTCCCCACCTGCCGCCTAGCTCCTTTACAATCCATTATGAATGCCTCTGCCAGACTCATCTTCCTTACATGTCGCTCTTCATCTGCTGCGCCTCTCTGCCAATCCCTTCATTGGCTTCCTCTTGCCTCTAGGATCAAACACAAAACTCTCACTCTTACATACAAAGCCCTCAACTGCACTGCTCCCCCCTACATCTCAGACCTTGTCTCCAGATACTCTCCCTCCCGTCCCCTTCACTCTGCTCATGACCTCCTACTCTCCTCCTCTCTTGTCACCTCATCACACTCCCGTTTACAGGACTTCTCCAGACTGGCTCCCATCTTGTGGAACTCTCTGCCTCGCTCCACAAGACTCTCTTCTAGTTTTAAAAGCTTCAAGTGCTCCCTAAAGACTCTACTGTTCAGGGACGCATACAACCTACGCTAACCTTTCCTAATACCAGTTCCTCTCCTCCACTGCAATCCCCTGAACCCCCTTAGCATGTAAGCCTAAAAGTCCAGCTGTTTGTAGATCACCTTCTTAAAAGCTGACTACAACAGTGCAACTCTTGGCAGGGCCCTCTACCCTATCATTGTTTTGTTGTACTCCCCCTTTGTTTACAGTGCTGCGGAATCTGTTGGCGCTCTACAAATAACCGATAATAAAAAATAATAATAATAACTAATGTTTTTAAGGTGGGAGTGCAGCAGTTTAGGGGTTAATATGTTTATTATAGTGGCGGCGACGTTGGGGGCGGCAGATTAGGGATTAATAAGTGTAGGTAGGTGGCGGCAACATTGGGGGTGGCAGATTAGGGATTATTAAATATAATGTAGGTGGCGGCTATGTTGGGGGCAGCAGATTAGGGGTTAATACATATAATGTAGGTGGCGGTGGTGTCCGGAGCGGCAGATTAGGGGCTACTAATATAATGCAGGTGGCGGCGATGTCAGGGGTGGCATATTAGGGGTTGATAAGTGTAAGATTAGGGGTATTTCGACTCAGGGTTCATGTTAGGGTGTTTGGTGGAGACATAACTTTTATTTCCCCATAGGAATCAATGGAGCTGCATTAAGGAGTTTTACGCTGCTTTTTTGCAGGTGTTAGAATTTGTTTCAGCCAGCTCTCCCCGTTGATTCCTATGGGGAAATCGTGCATGAGCATGTTACATCAGCTCACCGCTGACTTAAGCAGCGCTGGTATTGGAGTGCGGTAATGAGCAAAATTTTACTCAATGCTCACTTCTTGTCTTTTAATGACCGGTTTCTGAAAACTCGTAATACCAGCGCTGCATGTAAGTGAGCTGTGAGAGAAAACTGCTCGTTAGCACCGCACATCCTCTAACGCAAAACTCGTAATCTAGGTGAAAGAGAGTTGAGATGGGGGCATTTCAGCTTCTACAGTACTTTGGCATTAACAGAACAAGACTCTATTGCGCCAGAGTTGTGCTCCATTGATGGAAAATTTCTAAATGAATGACACTCATTTACAAAACCACCATGCATGAGGTTAGTATTAATCTTTTCAAAGAAAGTCAGAACTACAATGTATAATGAGGAGATATATTATTTGCAAACATCATAAATTAATAATTTCAGATAACCCTTCATATTTAACTTTTTTGAGAAATTGTACATATTAATTGATGAAGAGAAACCTTTTTATAAGGCACAAATGTCTGCTGAGAAAGGTAACTTTAAAGACTTTTAAAAGTCTTTAAAATAAATACATATATAATATTAACCCATTGTTTAACACTTCCTGATGTTGTAAAAAAAGAGGAGATCCTGGATGTTCAAGTTGAGCCTGCAAAGGGTCAGATTTCAAGTGGAGCAGTAGTTAAGGTTCCACATTTTAATTTCACAGATGCCTGTCATTTGTGTTTTGTCTTGTGCTAGCTGTACGTATGAGTCACTGGGTTTTAGTTGTCCCAAAATACATTTTCCAAAGTTTATACATATCTACTTGATACGTCTCATTTAGTAATATGATCTATTGCAGATTACAGGTATGTCAGTGATTAACTTATTACCAAAGGCTGACCTTAGTTGAAAAGTAAGACATGTACATGTAAAAATATAAAACACCACGTCCCTAAAATACTGAGCTCAGTTCCTCTCTCCAAATGTCTGTCATGTCACTAACACAGTAGCATGCACTTGAAAAACAAAAATACATTATGATTACCCTCTGAAGGTCTTTGGTTCCATGAAGATGAAGTCAACTTCTTCAGGTGTGCCAATGTCAGTGTTCTATGTTTGAAGTTTTCTTGTGAAGATCAAGTCCCTTTTTAGCACAAACATTTATCTGAGTGCATTTAAAAGGGATCTCCAATCCTGTCCTGTCCATTTTAAATGTATGTATACATGCTGTGCATTAGTACTGAACACTGATCCATCCGTGATGGCACTTTGTGCCCTACAAATGTGGCCACACAGATGATTGCCTGAGGATATAGTAGTCATGAGTTGATCTAGGATAATCTGAAAATATGTTCATAATGTGCATGTTGCCATGTCACACAAAGTGGACATTGATGAAATTAAATTGTTGGTGGATACGATATGCCATTTGCTGGTTCCACGGTAGCCGCAGAGCAATATGAGTGCATTGTATTGTCCCCCACATGTAAGGTATGCCCCCCATATTCTATTAGTCCATCTGGAGATCAGGCCAAGTGTCCTCTGTGTGAGCGAATCCTATGACAGGATGTCACTTGTTGAGGATTTCATTCCTAAACTTTCCAACTACAACAGTGAAAGTGCCTTGAGTCATCCTTTATGACATGGTATAAACTAATAATGTGCTGTGTATAGATGATGTAGATATCATAAACCTCAGCATTAGTAAGTGCACACACCCAGCAGTGTGGACAAGATGGCTGACATATACAATTGTGTTGAGACACAATTGTCCACGAGAAAGTGAACAAGCAAACTTGTGATTCATATTTGCCTAGCCAAATAGTGAAACCAACTAGTCAATCAAAAAGCAGTGCTACACAATGGTGATCAGTAAGGCAAGAATGGCCTGATAGGCCATGTTGGTCATCTGGGACATATTGGCTGTGATGTTTGTTTAATGTCTAGTAAAGTAGACCTTTGTGATCACCTTAGTAATGATTATTGACCATATGCAGATGAAAAATATTGAAAAAATAGAAGCGAAATGAGTTAACCAGAGGTGAGAGGTGTGGTTAAAAGATCTTTAAAGTTTCTCGATAGCGTGGGCGCACACATATTACCCAGCAACTTGTAATACGAGTGCAGAATAGCGTTTTTCATGGACCAATGAAAAGATAGGACGCCTAATTTTTCAAAAGCTTCAAAGCTTACTTTACAATAATTTAACCACCGCTCAACTCGTAATATGGGTGGGTGCTAAAACGCAAGCCACAAGCTTCCAATAATTTGTGCAAACTTTGCAGTCAATAGCGCGCCACGTAATCTATAGTGTTTTATATACACTCACCCATTTTAAATTTCTTAATATTAGATTAGAGAAACAAGAATCTATGGCCTAGATTTAGAGTTGGGCGGTAGCCGTCAAAACCAGCGTTAGAGGCTCCTAACGCTGGTTTTAGGCTACCGCTGGTATTTGGAGTCAGTCAGGAAAGGGTCTAACACTCACTTTCCAGCCGCGACTTTTCCATACCGCAGATCCCCCTACGCCATTTGCGTATCCTATCTTTTCAATGGGATCTTTCTAACTCCGGTATTTAGAGTCGTGGCTGAAGTGAGCGTTAGAAATCTAACGACAAAACTCCAGCCGCAGAAAAAAGTCGCCGCCACTCGATTAAATTTTTTTTTTTTTTAATAATTATTTTTATTGAGGGAAAAATGTCGGCAAACAAGTCAAACAATTGAGCAATATACAGTCGCCTGCGAAGAGAAACAATAACAAGGAAACATATATAGTATACATTATAGGCTGCATAAACCAAGGTTAATAATATCAATTGTACTATTGCAAGACAAAGTAGATAGATGCCAATGAAAATCGTAACCTTCTCTGCAAAAATATGAGGCCTCACCAGGGTCTCAAACCATGAAAAGAAAGAATAAACATTTGTAGAAGGCTACCTAAAATAGGGTAGATCTATTACAGATCTTTTAGCATTCACCTCAGATTTTACATTTTCATGATGTTATAACTGGTAACTAATAATACAGTAATACAATTTTAACGGTGTATATGTAGGGTGGACTTTAAATTGAGTAGGTTTAAGACTGGGAGAGTTGTTAGATTTAAAACTTTTAACTCAATTTGTAAGGGAAGCTGATCATTTTAATTATGCTAAAGGCAAAAAAAAGAGGGGTAAAGCCATTGCTGTGGGAAAATGAAAAGCTGCAAGTAAAAAAAAAGTAGAGATGATTGCGGTACTAGTTAGAGAGACCGCGTAGATAGTCCTCCTGAATTAGGAGGCACATTATGGTGGGGGGGGGGAGGGGGGGAGGTGGTATGGTGGAGATAAGGTGGCCACTATAGGGTACTAAGTTATTGGTATAGTAATTAGATGATAGGTTGAGATTATACCTAGGTCAAGGAAGCCATGGGTTCTGTATTAACAAAATTGGCGAAATGCATGGGACTTATTCGCAATGTAGTGTATAGGGAGGGCATAAGTGGTGATTGTAGAGATGCAGGACCTGTCTGCACTAGAGGCACTATGTTAAGCTGCAAAATTAAAACATTGCGTCATAGTGTGTCTATATCTATACTAGCAAGTTGTAAGTCCACACTATATGTCCTGGAATAGGTCAGGAGAGCGCTCAGTAGGATGCCCACAGACTAAAAAAGCTGAGTTGGTAAATATGTGAGTGGCTTGACTTACTGACTTGGGTAAATATAAGAACAGAGAAGCCAGCATGTGTACATGTAAATGTGCACTCTTACTCGTGGCACTGCTGAAGAGAACTAGTAGTACAGTTAAGAGTGGGCTGTAGGGTGATTAAACATAGTTGGATACGGTAGGGACTGTTACATCTCACGTATAGACATATAAACTACATTCCAAAGCTCTGTTATTTACATCCGACCTTTACTCAGCTGTCATGATATAGAGGATCTCTAAGGTGTGAGCGTGATATGTATGGTAACAAATCTACGTTAACTAGACTACATGTTATTCTGTTGCGGGAAGCATTTGTTAAGTAAGAATTGGAAGGTGTAATGTCCTTTGCTTGAGATATTTATAGTCTTATCCTACACTCTAATTTATATATGATGTGTATAGGCTATAGTAACCATGGAAGGTAGGGAGGATATTAACATCTGGTTTATTTGTTGGATACAATCTGGAAGATATTATAAGTGTCGCTCAATATACTTAGGGATAAGGTTAACTAAGGGACAATAAACATCTAATAGGTCAAAATCAGTCATTTCTAAACTAAATTATATTAAGTACCTACCGTCATGGGGAGTGAATGAGTAAGTGAGTTACTAGGTGGCACCACCGCCTATTAAATCGTAGTGGTGTGAATATATGTCTGCCACAGTGCACGGGCCCTATGCCCTGCAGCAGTAAATAGAAGGTTCAAATGGGTAGTCAGATATGGAGTACAACCTCCATTGCAATGCCACCCTTGATCAGGAAATACTCAAGCATCCCCTATATGTGTTAATGAGACAAGCAGGTAGTTGTACTTTAAGAGAACTAGTACAGTAGAAAATTAATGAACTATACCCTTCCAAGATTATATTAGTTTTGGTAGTTATGACAGGTCTAGCTCTATACAATAGATTGCCTCCTGAATATAGCCTAAGAGATATTATCACACCTACACACAGATAAGTTATACAAAAAGTTTTGGTCCCCATAGTAGTGATAGAGTAAAAAACAAAGTAAATGTGGTCTGAGTATATCTTACAATTATAAGCTACTGCGGCACGTATTTTGTTGTAGGCAGACTAAATAAAGAGCCAATACCCTCAGCCGCCCTCAACTAACAGTTTGGTATTATAGTGCAGCAGAACCTCAAGATTTATAAATATATCAAATCAAACTGATAATATAGAGATGTTATGTTCCTAACAAATCTGGTTAATGATATAGTAATTGCTAGCTAATGTTACAGCACGCAATCTCTCAAACAAATATGTGGAACACTATGGGGTTATGCCTCTATGTCAGACTCAGTATGCTGTAGCTAGAATAGTGAACCTTATACAGCAAGTAGTGGTGCCAAGCTGGGAGAAAATTAAAAACAAAAGCAAATAACAAGCTTAACCAACAGGTAAACACATGGGAAACTATAGTAAGAGCAGTACCCTCCAGCAACACTGCTGGTTTTATGTCACAAAAGTTCATCAGAAGCTCTGCAGCTAGCCCCTTTCATGCCAGATTAAGTTCGCTGAAGTGCACTCTGTCAGCCTCTCACGCTGACTTTGCCAGGGTCCCACTGCAGCTGCATCAAGCATAGCTAGGTAGAGCAAATGAACTAAAACAACTTCTATATGATTGTTCCAAGAGCGGTGAGAGATACAGACAAAGAAATATAGCGGCACAATACAAACTGCACGATCATCTTCACATAACAGGGCAACAATATGGTTAAACAAACCTTGTTCAGTAATGAACAGAACAGATATACAATACGAATGTGGGTGCAAATTGAAAGTAAACTTATCGATATGACAATAACAATATGTCCAGAGTGTTGATCATCTGTTAGTAGACAGAGAGGTACATGTAATGGCGCCAGCACTTTAAGGCGCTTCAGAGTTCACTGAGCAACCCACAGCAAAAATGAGTCCCTAACCCACACCAGCTCGCTGTGTTGCGCCAAGTATGGGCTGCAAGTCAGATTCCCGACCCTTGAAACATGGGCCACACTGGGTAAGACTCTCCGGGTGAGGGGACACTTCTACTTGTACAAGGTGAGAGTCTCTTTGGGTGGCTACTCTATCGGGTCGGTCAGACCGCACCGGTTTCGGTTTCCAGAGATCATTACAAGTCCCGACACAAGACACCAGCCATTCTACTTCTGTTCCACGCGCAGCTGCATCGGGTGGTTCACAAGCTGGGCTAACCTTATACAGGGGCTGACGAACCTCAGGTGGCACATTCTGCAGTCCCGCAGTTCCTCTATCCTTGGGAGCAGGTTTGGAAGAGTAGGCGGCATGAGGTGAGAGTGTCGCTGCTGGTTGCTGAGACACCGTTTCAGGCTGGCATTTGAACGCACCTTTACACTCCTCTATAAAATCATGCATTCGCACCAGTATGCGCTCAGCGTCCTCCATGATAAGAGAGTATAGCGGTCCCCTAAGGTAGGGGCTAAAGATAAAATCTCTCAGTTAATTTGGCTCCCAAATGAAGGTGACAGTTAGGCCGCAAGATGGCCGCTATTAACTGCGCAGCCAGCGGAAAACATATCAGGGTAGAAGAAGTCTAAAAATGAGGTGCCACTCCTAGTGAAAGTGGCCGTCGAGTGCGGCTGTGCTATCAGACCAGCATAAGTAGCTTTATAGTAAGGTAGATGGACACAGACGGTCGCTAAATTAATCTTTTATAGAAAGTATGGTAGGAGCCGCTGAAAAATGCGTCCGTCCGGCTTAAAAGTTGGCTCCGCCCCCCTCGATTAAATTTTTTTAACCACTAATCTGCCGACCGCCACCTACGTTATACTTATGTACCCCTAATCTGCTGCCCCTAACACCGCCGACCCCTATATTATATTTATTAACCCCTAACCTGCCCCCCACAACGTCGCCGCCAGCTACCTACAATGATTAACCCCTAATCTGCTGACCGCAAAGCGCCACCACCTACATTATAGCTATGTACCCCTAATCTGCTGCCCCTAACACCGCCGACCCATATATTATATTTATTAACCATTAACCTGCCCCCCACAATGTCGCCGCCAGCTACCTACAATAATTAACCCCTAATCTGCCGACCGCAAAGCGCCGCCAACTACATTATAGCTATGTACCCCTAATCTGCTGCCCCTAACACCGCCGACCCCTATATTATATTTATTAACCCCTAATCTGCCCCCCTCAACGTCGCCTCCACCTGCCTACACTTATTAACCCCTAATCTGCCGAGCGGATCTCACCGCTACTATAATAAAGTTATTAACCCCTAATCCGCCTCACTCCCGCCTCAATAACCCTATAATAAATAGTATTAACCCCTAATCTGCCCTCCCTAACATCGCCGACACCTAACTTCAATTATTAACCCCTAATCTGCCGACCGAATCTCGCCGCTACTGTAATAAATGGATTAACCCCTAAAGCTAAGTCTAACCCTAACACTAACACCCCCCTAAGTTAAATATAATTTAAATCTAACAAAATAAATTAACTCTTATTAAATAAATTATTCCTATTTAAAGCTAAATACTTACCTGTAAAATAAACCCTAATATAGCTACAATATAAATTATAATTATACTATAGCTATTTTAGGAATTATATTTATTTTACAGGCAACTTTGTATTTATTTTAACCAGGTACAATAGCTATTAAATAGTTAATAACTATTTAATAGCTAAAATAGTTAAAATAATTACAAATTTACCTGTAAAATAAATCCTAACCTAAGTTACAATTAAACCTAACACTACAATATCAATAAATAAATTAAATAAACTACCTACAATTATCTACAATTAAACCTAACACTACACTATCAATAAATAAATTAAATACAATTCCTACAAATAAATACAATTAAATAAACTAACTAAAGTACAAAAAATAAAAAAGAACTAAGTTACAAAAAATAAAAAAATATTTACAAACATTAGAAAAAAATTACAACAATTTTAAACTAATTACACCTACTCTAAGCCCCCTAATAAAATAACAAAGACCCCCAAAATAAAAAAATGTCCTACCCTATTCTAAATTACAAAAGTTCAAAGCTCTTTTACCTTACCAGCCCTGAACAGGGCCCTTTGCGGGGCATGCCCCAAAGAATTCAGCTCTTTTGCCTGTTAAAAAAAACACATACAATACCCCCCCCCCCAACATTACAACCCACCACCCACATACCCCTAATCTAACCCAAACCCCCCTTAAATAAACCTAACACTAAGCCCCTGAAGATCTTCCTACCTCATCTTCACCATACCAGGTTCACCGATCGATCCAGAAGAGCTCCTCCGATGTCTTGATCCAAGCCCAAGCGGGGGGCTGAAGATGTCCATGATCCCGCTGAAGTCTTCATCCAAGCGAGAGCTGAAGAGGTCCATGATCTGGCTGAAGTCTTCTATTAACGGCATCTTCAATCTTCTTTCTTCCGGATCCATGTTCATCCCGCCGACGCGGAACATCCATCTTCACCGACGACTTCCCCACGAATGACGGTTCCTTTTTTAAGGGACGTCATCCAAGATCAGCCAATCGGAATTAAGGTGGGAAAATTCTGATTGGCTGATGGAATCAGCCAATCAGAATCAAGTTCAATCCGATTGGCTGTAATAACGGCGCTATGGAAGTCCCATTGAAAAAAGACTTTACGCAAATTGCGTAAGTTAATTTGCGGTAAGGCCAAAAAAGTGTGCGGTGCTCCTAAATCTGCAAGACTCATAATACCAGCGGTAGTGAAAAAGCAGCGTTATGAGCCTTTGCGCTGCTTTTCACTCATACCGCAAAACTCGTAATCTAGCCAATTGTTTCTTGACAATTATAAGGACATTTTTTGGTGGCCAAATAGGGGGTACTAGACAACCCGGATGTCGTTCCATAGACTTATGGCTGCATTTATTGAGATCAGCTCTGGGTCATGGGGCCTCTCCTCTTTAAAAATATGCAACTTCTCACTTTGCACTACTTATTTTAGGTTTATAAGGACCCTTTAGAGAAAAGATATATGCAAAAGTCACCTAAAGGGGCATGAGATCCCTCTTTTATGTCAGAGATATCATATGTATGAATGGTGTTTTTAGGAATAAGGGCTCTTTTGGAGCCATTACCCGATACATTAAATAAATTAGTTAGGTGATTTTTATGCCATTCATCTACTGACCCTCAATGGAAATATGACCTCTGTCAAATATGGTGGCGGTATGCCCCTTTGTGCTTTATGTACCCCCACCAAACACCTGCCTTGGGCTCTAAAAGAGCTCCACTATGCCTCATCAAATTCCTGTCTTAAACATTTTTTCTGTGATCACAAATCCTTGGCAATCAACTTCAAATGTGATGGACTGTGAAATGTTATTTATTTATTTTAAAAATTTTGCAATCTCTCTTTTAAATTAGGGATCTCCCCTACAATCAGAGGAATAGAAAGGTAGTAGTCCTCCCCACTTTTAAAAGTTATACACCTAGATTACAAGTTTTGCCATAAACAGGGTGTGAAACTAACACCAAAAAAGTTGCGTTATTTCACTCTCCATAGCGCTGCCATTACGAGTTACTTAAAAGCCTCCTTGTGTGTGGTATATGGTGGTATTAAGCTCCATACCGCACAAAAGCCAAGGGCTGCTTTGACATGCTTGTGCACACTTTCCCCATAGACATCAATGGGGAGAGAATGTTAGAAAAACCCCCATTGATGTCTATGGGGAAAAAGTTACATTTAAACCTACACCCTAACATAAACCCCAAGTCTAAAGACCCCGACATCGCTGACACCTAAATAAAGTTATTAACAACTAATCTGCCACTCCCGACATAACCGATTTGAACAGCCATTAGGATTTCAGAAGCTCTCATCCTATTGGCTGATTTGAATTTGAAGAATCAAATCATCCAATAGGAATGCAAGGCACGCCATTTTGAAATGGCTACCTTGCATTCAACTTCAGTGTACGGCGGTGACCGTATGAAGAGGACGATCCACGCAGGATGTCTTTGGCTTCCAGGATAGCTACGCTCTTCTCTGCGCCGCCGGGATGAAGATAGAAGATGTCCCCAAGATGGATGAAGGTGTCACTGCCTGGTTCAAGACTTCCCGCCGCCTGGATGAAGATGAATGTCCGGACTTCAGGAACCGTGAGTAGATATTCTGGGGTTAGTGTTAGTTTTCTTTTTTTTGGGTGGCTTTTTTTTTTAAGATTAGGGATGGGCACTTGGAAAATAGCTGAATACCCTTTTAAGGGCAGGGAAAAGGAGCTGAATGCCCTTTTAAGGGCAATGACAATACCAATTCCACTTTAGGGGCAATGGGTAGTTTAGGATTTTTTAGAGTTAGTTTTTTTTATTTTGGGGGATTGGTTGGGTGGTGGGTTTTATTGTTGGGGTGACTTTGTATATTTTTACCGGTAAAAGAGATGTTTAACTGATGTCAATGCCTTACAAAAGCCCCTTTTAAGGGCTATTGGTAGCTTATTGTAGGTTAGGTGTTTTTATTTTGGGGGGGCTTTTTTATTTTTATAGGGTTATTAGATTAGGTGTAATTGTTTTTATTTTTGAAAATTTAGTTTATTATTTTTTTGTACGCTTAGTGTTTTTTATTTTTTGTAATTTAATGTTTATTATTTTTTGCAATTTTAGATTATTTTTTTTCGTAGTGTTAGTTTTTTTAAATTTGGAATTTAGGTTTTTATTTGGTATTATTTTTTAATTTTATTAGAAAAGTTATGTTTGGATAATTTATAGTTTAATGTTAGATTTATTTTTATTTCACAGGTAAGTTTTTATTTTTTTAAAGATAGTTATATTGTAATTTTAATTGTTAGGTTTAGGGGTTGATAGTTTTTTTTTAAAAACATTTTTATTGAGGTTTATATATATATATATATATATATATATATATATATTTACAAAAATGATGACAACATATGGTATTGACAGAGCAAAGTAATGCTACACTCTTCTCCGCGCCGCCGGGATGAAGATAGAAGATGTCCCCAAGATGGATGAAGGTGTCACGGCCTGGATGAAGACTTCCCGCCACCTGGATGAAGATGAATGTCCGGACTTCAGGAACCGTGAGTAGATATTCTGGGGTTAGTGTTAGTTTTCTTTTTTTTTGGGTGGCTTTTTTTTTTTAGATTAGGGATGGGCACTTGGAAAAGAGCTGAATACCCTTTTAAGGGCAGGGAAAAGGAGCTGAATGACCTTTTAAGGGCAATGACAATACCAATTCCACTTTAGGGGCAATGGGTAGTTTAGGATTTTATAGAGTTAGTTTTTTTTTATTTTGGGGGACTGGTTGGGTGGTGGGTTTTATTGTTGGGGTGACTTTGTATATTTTTATAGGTAAAAGAGATGTTTAACTGATGTCAATGCCTTACAAAAGCCCCTTTTAAGAGCTATTGGTAGCTTATTGTAGGTTAGGTGTTTTTATTTTGGGGGTGCTTTTTTATTTTTATAGGGTTATTAGATTAGGTGAAATTGTTTTTATTTTTGAAAATTTAGTTTATTATTTTTTTGTACTCTTAGTGTTTTTTATTTTTCGTAATTTAATGTTTATTATTTTTTGCAATTTTAGATTATTTTTTTTTTTCGTAGTGTTAGTTTTTTTTAAATTTGGAATTTAGGTTTTTATTTGGTATTATTTTTTAATTTTATTAGAATAGTTATGTTTGGATAATTTATAGTTTAATGTTAGATTTATTTTTATTTCACAGGTAAGTTTTTATTTTTTTAAACATAGTTATATTGTAATTTTAATTTAAAGTTAGGGGGTGTTAGGTTTAGGGGTTGATAGTTTTTTTTAAAAAACATTTTTTATGGAGGTATATATATATATATATATATATATATATATGTTGACAAAAATGATGACAACATATGGTATTGACAGAGCAAAGTAATGCAGCAGTTACACTGTAAAATAGTATCTTGTTGTGATGAGAAAAACTTGTAATTCAAAAACACATACCATCACATATCAGGGAATAGCGTACAAGAACATGTCAATAATAAGATTGAGTACAAACCAAGGTAACCTCATTTTTCTAAGTATACATAGAATTGAAGTAGCTATGGCTTAGGTCACTCATGGACCAGATAAATAAGGAATTAAGTATCTATAATTAGCTACATAGAGGTCACACACTGACCATCTGATAACTGATGAAGGGAGATCAGCAGGCAAGAACCGCTTAAAGATTGGTAAGGGGAAAAAGGGGGGAGGGCGTTGTGATGAGAGCAGGATGTGATGTCACTAGTTTGGGGGCGGGGCTTAGGTCCGGTAGTCTGTGTCGCAGTTAGTTAGTGAAATCAACCTGACTAGATGTATGTTTCTACGCTGTGTAATACAATAGAGTTGTACCATCTTTGCTGTGTCCTGCATATGTCCTGCATCTCATGACATGGTGTCAGAAGTTCTGGCCTGCGCTTCTGTTCCTGATCGATAACAATGTCAAAGTTTACCCCATCTGAGCCTTTTGACTTCTCTCAGCCTGCAGCTTGGCCCACATGGCATCAGCGGTTTCAGCGCTTCAGGATTGCTTCCAAATTGAACAAGGAGAGTGGTGATGTACAAGTTAATTCTCTTTTATACTCTATGGGGAAAGATGTGGAGCCAGTTTTCAATGTTTTTACTTTCCAAGAAGGGGAAGAATTTAACTTTGATATAGTTATGGATAAACTCAGTGCCAACTTTGTGCCCAAAAGAAATGTGATTCATGAGAGAGCTTGTTTTCACAAACGTAATCAGTGGTAGAATCTGTGGAGTCATTTGTGCGCAGCCTGTATGAACTAGCTGAATTCTGTGAGTTTGGTGTTGCTAAAGAAGAGCAAATCAGAGACAGAATAGTTATTGGAATTGCAGATGCTGAAGTCTCACTGAAGCTGCAGTTAGAGCCTGATTTAACATTAGATGGGGCTATTAGGATGGCCCGCCAGAGTGAACTGGTGAAAAAGCAGAGTGCTGATCTGAGGTCTGAGAGTATTGTGGATGAAGTGCAACAGTCCAGGAAAACTGCTAGTGAAAGGCACAGTGTGAGCGGTAGACCTAAAATAATGGAAAGGCCTAGAAGTGGATGGGCACAGAATGCCCGATGCACATGGTGCTACCGTGCCCATGATCAGAGTGTTATATGCCCGGCCAGAAATAAAAGATGCAGAAAATGTAACAGAATGGGCCATTTTGAAGTGGTGTGTAAAACTGAATACATTAAGGAGATGCAGGTGGACAGTGACCAGGAGGGTCAGGAAGTGTCTTTTGTGGGGTCCGTTGTGGAATGGCCAAGCTCAGAGGAAGATTGGAAAGTTACTTTTACTGTAATGGGAGCCAAAGTTGATTTTAAGATTGACACAGGAGCAGATATCACTGTAATGTATTTTGCTGCATTTATGAAACTGCCTCGACAGCCCCAGCTGGCGAAGGTTACTACAAACGTCCATAGTCCTGGTGGCCGCATTGATTGTGTGGGGAAATTTCTTGCCAGCTGTGAGTACAAGCAAAGAAAGTTCACTATTTGGGTGCATGTGATTCGAGGTAAGTGTGTTAGCAATTTATTGAGCAGAAAAGCAGCCTGTGACTTGGGCCTCGTGGCCAGAGTGAATGAGATTTCTGAAGATATGTTTGGTGAGTTGGGCCTACTGAATTGCAAACCAGTCCGTATAGCACTTAAAAGTGACGCAGTCCCATACAGTATTTCTACTTCCAGGTAGAATTCCGTTCCCGCTCATGCCTCAAGTGGAAAAGGAGCTTATGCGCATGAAGTCTATGGGGGTTATTGAAAAGGTTGTTGAAGCGACTGATTGGTGTGCCCCCATTGTTCCAGTTGCAAAGAAAAATGGAAAGGTGCGCATCTGTGTGGACCTGAAAAGGTTGAATGAGGCAGTGAAGAGAGAAAGATTTGTGCTGCCGACATTAGAAGATATAGCTCCAAAGTTGGCTGGGGCGAAGTTCTTTTCCACATTAGACACTTCTAGCAGCTTTTGGCAGAGCCCCCTGGATCCAAAGTGCCTGCAAACTGACTACCTTTATCACACCGGTAGGTTGGTTCTGCTTCTTCAGACTCCCCTTTGGGATATCCTCTGCTCCTGAAATCTTTCAAAGGGAAATTAGTTCTCTCCTGAGTGACCACGTGGGCACAGCGGTCGTCATGGATGACAATCTAGTGTATGGGTCTACAGTGGAGGAGCATGATCAGAGATTAAGTTGTGTGCTACAGACTATCAAAGAGTCTGGGCTGAAGCTGAATAAAGAAAAATGCCATTTTAGGAAAACTGAATTATGTTACTTTGGGCATATCATCAATGGGGATGGCATCAAGCCAGACCCCGAGAAAATTTGTGCTATTGAACAGATGAAAAGTCCCTCTGATGTACATGAGCTGAGACAGATATTGGGCCTTGTAAATTACGTGGGCAAGTTTCTTCCAGATTTAGCAACAGTTTTACACCCTATCACAGAGTTGCTTAAGAAAGATGTTGCCTGGGTCTGGGGACCTTCACAAGAAAAAGCTTTTATGCAGGCCAAGTCTCTGCTGGGTTTTACGACCTTTCAAAAAAGACTGTGGTTAGTGCAGATGCAAGCAGTTATGGGTTGGGGGCTGCTCTCCTGCAGTTAAATGAAAATAAACTACAGCCCATCGCCTACTGTTCCCGCACACTGACGGCTGCGGAGTCAAAATACGCTCAAATTGAGAAAGAGTGCCTGGCGGCAGTTTGGGCCTGTGAGCGCTTTCAGCGTTATCTAGTGGGTTTGGAGAAATTTAGTCTGGAAACTGACGACAAACCGCTAGTCCCTCTAATCAACTCTTATGACATTGACAAAACACCCTTGAGATGCCTGAGACTTTTAATGAGACTGCTTAGGTTCAATGTTCAGGCAGTGCATGTGCCGGGGAAACAACTGATTGTGGCGGATACACTATCCAGGCTCCCGCTGGCTGCTGCTGAAGAATCCTCCACAGAATCTGATGTGAAAGTGTATGTTGATTCAGTTCTGGCCTCTAAGTCCATTTCTTCAAGGAAACTGGAGGAAATAAAGAAAAAGACATATTTGGGCACCGATCTGCAAGAGGTTATAAAGTACATAAAAGAAGGCTGGCCCGAGAGCCGGGCAGCCTGGATGTCTTTAAGTGCTTACCAGCCAGAGAGGTCGCAGCTCACGGAGCTGGAGGGGTTGGTGCTGTTCCAAGACCGCATCGTAATTCCTGTCAGCATGAGGAAGGAGATGTTAAACAGGATTCACGATGGCCTTACAAAGTGCAGAGAAAGGGCAGTTACAGCTGTGTGGTGGCCTGGGATCAGCTCCGACATTGCAAATCACGTGTCTAATTGTGCCTTTTGCCGGGAACGCCGGCCTACTCAGAGAAGGGAGCCCTTGATTTCTACTCCACTGCCTGCGGGGCCGTGACAGAAAATAGCTGCTGATTTGTGTGAACTGCACGGGAAAAAGTTCCTTGTTGTGATCAACTACTATTCCAGGTATTTGGAAATTGCACCCCTGAATGATATCACAAGTCAAGCCATTATCATTCGCTTGAAGAGTTTGTTCGCCCAGTGGGGAATTCCAATGGAGCTGGTGAGTGATAATGGTATGCAGTTCGCTTCCACAGAGTTCAGTGCTTTCAGCAGGGAATATGACTTTGTACATTCCACGTCAAGTCCACATTATCCACAGGCCAACGGAATGGCTAAAAGGGCAGTTCAAACAACAAAATTCATTCTAAAGCAATCTGAGCCGTACCTGGCCCTCTTGTCATACAGGGCGACGCCCATTCAAGCTACCGGGTTTAGCCCGGCACAGCTGATGCTAGGACGCCAGATTCGCACCACTTTACCCTCAGTGGGTGTCTTCAAGCCGCCTGGCCCTGTTCCTCGGGACGAAGTCCTTAGGAGGGATGAAGAGGCCAAAAAGGGTTATCGTTTCTTCTACGACAGGAGACATTCTGTCAGGCCCTTACAGGAACTGAATGCGGGGCAAACTGTCAGAATTAAACTAGATGATGAGAAGAAATGGAAGACGCCTGCTACGGTAGTTGGCCGCTCTCCAGAACCAAGGTCTTATAGAGTCCTTACTGAGGGAGGGACGGTTACACGACGTAACCAAAGACATCTTCAGCCTGTACCTGAGAGTCTGGAACTGGATGCCTCAGTACCACCGCTGGTGGGATCCCCTGTTCTAAGAGAGGTGCCTTCCCCTCAGCAAGATCACAGCGGGGATATATCTTTGCCTCCAGCAGACTCTAATTCACCATCTTCTGTATCAGAGGACAGTTCATGCAAAGTTACATCAAGCGGAAGAGTGGTGAAACTTCCGGCCCGATATAGGAACTGACTTTATCTAGAACAGTGACCGGAAGTATGGGCAGAATAATCCCATGGTAACTGTGGACTAGGGTAGTCTACCACGATGTCCAAGTCAGGATGTAATTTATGTGTTTATATTTTCTGAACCTATTTATTTATATATTGTTCAAAAACAAAATGTTGTTGTATACTCTGTTCGTATACCTTGTTATTTGTTATATTCAAATGTATGCTTCGCCTTTGAAAAAGGGGAAGATGTGATGAGAGCAGGATGTGATGTCACTAGTTTGGGGGCGGGGCTTAGGTCCGGTAGTCTGTGTCGCAGTTAGTTAGTGAAATCAATCTGACTAGATGTATGTTTCTATGCTCTGTAATAAAATAGAGTTGTACCATCTTTGCTGTGTCCTGCATATGTCCTGCATCTCATGACAGGCATGTCCAAGGGATATAAGAAGAAACAGATTCATAATTTTAAAGCTCATTCTCAAACTATGGGACCTTATAATTTATTTGCAATAAAACAAATGTGCCGTCATTGGGGGGGGGGTTGTATAATATATACTACTAAATGCACATTGGTCCCAAATAAGTTGTACAAACAAACTTTATCTCCATAGATACAAGAACCCCTGAGTTATCCTCTATATTGTAACAGGTATATTGGGTATGTAATATAATGGATAAACAAAACCTAAGCCTTGCGGGGAAGTGGAGATAATTAGTATTACACTAAGAGAGTTTTGACATGCATAGCCGTGTCCTGGGAGTTGATCTCTTTGTAGAGATACTGTGCTTTATAGAACATTACATAAATGTGAATAATGGGCAAGAGCCGTTCACATAAGGATTGGATACAGCTTGGATTTAAATGTTGATGGGCAGAGTTAATAAATGTTGACAGAGACTATATATCCCCTGGGGAGGGTGATAGGATATAGAGAAGTGAAGGAGGTCAGTAGACTATGATTTGCGAGGGAGAATAGTTGCAGCTATCTGCTGTGTTTCAGCTAGACAACCATGGATTTGAAGATCCCTATAGAGTCAGTCCAAGATATGAGTAAACACATGTAAAAAAAAAAACAAAAAAAAAACTAAACGTTGGAAGGTAAGAGACAAATGCTTTTAGGGTAGCCTGAAAAGTAAGGTATAACATAGGGTTACGTTAGTATATCACCTATTCCACCAGGTGGTGTTTGAGACATCTATAAAGTGCCAGGACATAGCACTACAGGGAGTATATAACTCATATTTTTGCACTATCTAGGGTATATTAGGAGGACTTAGTTAAAACTGAAGTGACAGTCAAAATATACATTGTGAAGGCAATGAGTAACATAAATGTTAGGGGTAGGGAATAATATTCAATACATATAGTAGCCATAAATTAACTAAGCAAAAGGAAAACTTCCTATATGAGGACCTCTATATAGCCAAGTATAACTACAATGGGTAACTGAGTATATGTGAACAAAGATCATTGTTGCTCTATGTGGGTGTCTTAGTACAGTTAAAGAAATGATAGTGACATTGAGGCAATAAATAGCTCTGTAAAAAAGGAGCTTCACTATAGATATATGGGAGCCGTGCTTTCCCATGAGCTCAAATATGCTAAATAGAGCAACCTAAAAAGTGAAATAAGCAATAAGATAATCATAGGAGAACAGAATAGAGGGTGCCACATAGTGCAAATCATAAACAACTTCAGAACAGGTAGCGATAGGAACTAAAGAATCCTACTCACAAAATGTAAAACAATAATGAGCAATACTAACAGTCCGGAACCACACGTCGTGCGGTAGACCAGAAGGAAATGTCCCCAATAGGGATCCTCGTCTCACCAGGGAGAGTCCAAAGATGCCAGAAGTGGAATGGTCTAGGCAAACCTGTATGGCAGTGGTCCAGAGACTTTGTATATATAAATATAATGGATTCAGTAATGTCTTAATAAGGATGATGAAATATAAATGTCCCAATGAGAATGTCCAATGTGGTTAGTGAAAGGAAAAAAATGAATCAACCAAAGTGTGTAATATATTTGAAGTCTCTGTGTGCGTGGAAAAGTCCTGGTTTAATGGATGTATCCAGATATCCAAATAAATTGGGGTGAAAAATCAAAAAAGAAATTGATGGTGGTATGAAAAATGCAAAAAACACTCCAAAGTGAGTATAGTAAAAAACGTTACAAAATGTGAAAAATGTATAAAAATGTCACAAAAAAACCTAAAATCCAAAAAATGAAGAAAATAGGAATGTATAAAACTTGGAAAATGTATAAAAATGGTGTGGTTGTGGTGAGCTTTATACACTTATGCTGCCTCATTTTCAAGTAATTTAGCATATGAGTATTGTTTACCTTTAAAAGGATTAATTGTCTTTAAGTATACTAATTTTTAAGGAGATTGGTTTAGATATTTTGCAAAGAAAATAATAAGTCAACACCCATAAACTAGTATTAACACCTAAACCGAGGCCCTCCTGTATCACAACCACTAAAATAAATTTTTTAACCCCAAATCTGCCGCTCCGGACATCGCCGCAACTATAATAAACATATTAACCCCAAAACCGCCGCACTCCCGCCTCGCAAACATTAGTTAAATATTATTAACCCCTAATCTGCCATCCCTAACATCGCTGCCACCTACCTACATTTATTAACCCCTAATCTGCCGCCCCCAATGTCGCCGCCACTATATTAAATGTATTAACCACTAAATCTAAGTCTAACCCTAACACCCCCTAACTTAAATATAATTTAAATACATCTAAATAAAAATTACTATAATTAACTAAATAATTCCTATTAAAAACTAAATACTTACCTATAAAATAAACCCTAAGCTAGCTACAATATAACTAATATATCCTATTGGCAATCAGCCAATAGGATTGAGCTTGCATTCTATTGGCTGATTGGAACAGCCAATAGAATGTGAGCTCAATCCTATTGGCTGATTGGATCAGCCAATAGGATTGAACTTCAATCCTATTGGCTGATTGCATCAGCCAATAGGATTTTTTCTACCTTAATTCCGATTGGCTGATAGAATTCTAAGAAGCCGTCGTTTGAAGAGGATGCTCCACGCCGGATGTCTTGAAGATGGAGCCGCTCCGCGTCGGATGGATGAAGATAGAAGGTGCCATCTGGATGAAGACTTCTGCCCGTCTGGAGGACCACTTCGCCCGGCTTGGATGAAGACTTCTCCTGCCTTCGTTGAGGACTTCGGCCTGGTTGGGTGAAGACTTCAGCCGCTTCCTTGAGGATGGCTGTCAGGTCTTCAGAACTGTAAGTCGATCTTCCATGGCAACGGGGAGCTTAGCGCCTAGATTTAGAGTTTTGTCAGTAAAGACCCGCGGTGCTAAAGCTCATTTTTTTCCAGCGCACCCTTAAGCCAACGCTGGTATTACGAGTTGTCTGAATGGCTGCGTTAGCCTCAGAAAAGGGAGCGTTGAGCATAATTTAGCTCCACTTCAACCCTCAATACCAGCGTTGCCTACGGTAGCGGTAAGCTGGAAAAACAAGCTCATGCACGATACCCCCATAGGATACAATGGGGCTAAGCTGGCTGAAAAAAAACCTAACACCTGCAAAAAAGCAGCGTTCAGCTCCTAACGCAGCCCCATTGTTTCCTATGGGGAAACACTCTCTAAGTCTATACCTAACACCCTAACATGAACCCTAAGTCTAAACACCCCTAATCTTACACCTATTAACCCCTAATCTGCTTCCCCCGCTATCGCTGACACCTGCATTATATTATTAACCCCTAATCTTCTGTTCCGGACACCGCCGCAACCTACATTATAGCTATGAACCCCTAATCTGCTGTCCCTAACATTGCCGACACCTATATTATATTTATTACCCCCTAATCTGCCCCCCCAACGTCGCCGCCACCTACCTACACTTATTAACCCCTAATCTGCTGACCGGACCTCGCCGCCACTATAATAAATGTATTAACCCCTAATCCGCCACACTCCCGCCTTGCAAACACTATAATAAATTGTATTAACCCCTAATCTGCCCTCCCTAACATCGCCGCCACCTACCTACAATTATTAACCCCTAATTTCCCACCCCCAATGTCGCCGCTACTATAATAAAGTTATTAACCCCTAAACCTAAGTCTAACCCTAACCCTAACACCCCCTAACTTAAATATCATTTAAATAAAACGAAATAAATTTACTATCATTAAATAAATTATTCCTATTTAAAACTAAATACTTACCTATAAAATAAACCCTAATATAGCTACAATATAACTAATAGTTACACTGTAGCTATTTTAGGATTTATATTTATTTTACAGGCAACTTTGTATTTATTTTAACTAGGTACAATAGCTATTAAATAGTTATTAACTATTTAATAGCTACCTAGTTATAATAATTACAAAATTACCTGTAAAATAAATCCTAACCTAAGTTACAAATACACCTAACACTACACTATCAATAAATTAATTAAATAAATTACCTACAATTAGCTAAACTAAAATACAATTAAATAAACTAAACTATACAATACAAAAAAACAAACACTAAATTACAGAAGTTTAAACTAATTACACCTAATCTAAACCCCCTAATAAAATAAAAAAGTCCCCCCAAAATAATAAAATGCCCTACCCTATCCTAAATTACAAAGTAATCAGCTCTTTTACCAGCCCTTAAAAGTGCTTTTTGCGGGGCATTGCCCCAAAGTAATCAGCTCTTTTACCTGTAAATAAAAATACAATACCCCCCCAACATTACAACCCACCACCCACATACCCCTAATCTAAAACCCACCCAAACCCCCCTTAAAAAAACCTAACACTAACCCCCTGAAGATCTCCCTACCTTGAGTCGTCTTCACTCAGCCGAGCTGAATTCTTCATCCAAGCGGAGCAGAAGAGGTCCTCCATCCGATTGAAGTCTTCATCCAAGCGGGACAGAATAGGTCCTCCATCCGATTGAAGTCTTCATCCAAGCGGGGCAGAAGAGGTTTTCCATCCGATTGAAGTGTTCATCCAAGCGGCATCTTCTGTCTTCATCCATCCGGAGCGGAGGGGCAGCATCCTGAAGACCTCCGACGCAGAACATCCATCCTGGCCGACGACTGAACGATGAATGACGGTTCCTTTAAATTACGTCATCCAAGATGGTGGGTTTTACTGTTGGGGGTTCTTTGTATTTTTTTTTACAGGTAAAATAACTGATTTCTTTGAGGCAAAAGGCCCTTTTAAGGGCTATTGGTAGTTTAGTTTAGGCTAGGGTTTTCTTTTATTTTGGGTGGGCTTTTTTTATTTTGATAGGGCTATTAGATTAGGTGTAATTAGTTTAAAGATCTTGTAATTTGTTTTTTTATTTTCTGTAATTTAGTGTTTGTTTTTTTGGTAATTTAGCTCATTTTGTTTAATTGTATTTAATGTAGGGAATTTATTTAATTATAGTGTAGTGTTAGGTATTATAGTAACTTCGGTTAGGTTTTATTTTACATGTAAATTTGTATTTATTTTATCTAGGTAGTTATTAAATAGTTAATAACTATTTACTAACTATTCTACCTAGTTAAAATAAATACAAACTTGCCTGTAAAATAAAAATAAAGCCTAAGATAGATACAATGTAACTATGAGTTATATTGTAGCTAGCTTAGGGTTTATTTTATAGGTAAGTATTTAGTTTTAAATAGGAATAATTTAGGGAATGATAGTAATTTGTATTTAGATTTATTTAAATTATATTTAAGTTAGGGGGTGTTAGGGTTAGACTTAGGTTTAGGGGTTAATAAATTTAGAATAATGGCGGCGACGTTGGGGATGGCAGATTAGGGGTTAATAAATGTAGGTAGGTTGTAGCGACATTGGGGGAGGGAAATTAGGGGTTAATAAGTATAATGTAGGTAGCGGCGATGTCCGGAGCGGCAGATTATGGGTTAATAAGTATAATGCAGGTGTCGGTGATGTCGGGGGCAGCAGATTAGGGGTTAATAGGTGTAAGATTAGGGGTGTTTAGACTCAGGGTTAATGTTAGGGTGTTAGGTGTAAACATAAAATATGTTTCCCCATAGGAATCAATGGGGCTGCGTTACTGAGATTTAAGCTGCTTTTTGGCAAGTGTTAGACTTTTTCTCAGCGGGCTCTCTTCATTGATGTCTATGGGGAAATCTTGCACCAGCATGTACAACCAGCTCACCACTCACTTAAGCAGCGCTGGTATTGGAGTGCAGTGTGGAGCTCAATTTTGCTCTACGCTCACTTCTTGCCTGTTAACGTTGGGTTTGTAAAAACCCGTAATACCAGTGCTGCAGTTAAGTCAGCGGTGAGAATAAACAGCACGTTAGCACCGCACCCCTCAGAACGCAAGACTTGTAATCTACCCGAGTGTTAGTTATGCAAAACTGAGGAATGGTAAATAAAGGTAATTTTTATCTTTTTAAACAATAAAATATTCAGTGTTTGCTATCCCTTTAAGACATAGTAAATTATAGTCACAACTCTGGCGATCAGTTTGTCCAATAGCATTAGTAATTGTTTACATTTCTAGACACTGAATTGTGCACATTCAATTTATATTTTCAGAGCAACAGATGTCTTGTATAGATTCTGTAAAATACAGAAAAATTAAAACAGAAATATTGGCCTCCAATAAAAAATATTTTTCTTAAGCTAAGTCTCTTGGTTAATGATAAAAAAAAACCCACAATGTTTAGCATACAAAGACACATTGCATTTATATAAAAAATAACTTTAATAAAACAAATTGTAGCTTGGTAAGATGAAAGATTGTCTGTACAATATACCTTGTCTGGATTATGATTTCTTTGATATTTTGGAACTTTTTTTGAAATGTTTTGTTTCTGTACTCAGATATTCCCAGCAGGCACATGAGCAGAGGTTTCTAAAGTATAGCTTAACTGAATTAAAGTAGACTGGGATGCTTTGGGAAAAAAATACATTTAAAAAACACGAAGTACTACATTGGTGCAGTTATCAAAATAAAGTATCAACTATATAGCGTATGAGCTTTCAAATGAAAATATTGAGATGTGAATTTTACAGCAGCTTGAATTGTTCACTGAATGTCTGATAGAAGTTGTTTTCTGTGAAATATTACAGTGTCAAGTTTCTATATAAGTTGAGGCAGAAATGTCATAATGCTACATTTGAAAACTCTTTGAAACACCTCCCAATACCAATTCAATTCTTCTAATGTTTTTGGGACTTTCATTCAATCCCATTTTGGTCAATTTCAAACATTCTATATACCCATTGCAAGAATATCTATCTTATAAATATCAGGTGTGCGCAAGCTTCAAGTCACATAAAACCAGGGCTTTTAAAGATTTTACAAATAACAACTTCAGTTCCTTATTTATAAGTTAAAGGTTCATATGATAATTGAGTACTTTATTGTAATCAGAAGTATTACCTTTAATTATTTTAATAAGCTTTAAAGACTAACAGTCTGATAAACTGCTAAAGTTGAAACACTAGGCACATAAAACTTTTATTACTCAAACTTTAAAGCATTTAATTATGTCATATACTGTAAGTTACTTCTCTCAAGATTGTCATTCATAATATATGCACAGCACCTATATGCATGTGCAAAATGAAAACAGGTACATCCACTTCAGATGGGGTAACAATTTAGAAAATAATTTCTAAAATAATTTTTAAATGTAATTGAGTTATTTTAAGATGTCTGTTTTCAGAAGATTATTTTCTGCCTATTGTCAAATTTACAAAGCATTCATATTTTTAGCAGTAACTGATACACTGGCCTGGATTCATTAAATCATGGTAGGACTGCAATATGCAGCTGTAAGACATTCTGCATATATCCTAGCTTTACATTCCATTATTACAGGCCAAATGTACTCATGTTAGACTTTCTGGCCTGGGGATGAAGTTGGGTGGACTACGCCAATACAGGGTTTTTGAGGTGGGGTTAAAGTTACTGTTGTTTGCCACTGCATGGTTTGAATGGAGTTTGGGTGTATGTGGCTGTGTGTTTTGTGTCATAAGAGGAAGAGAACAAAAGAATAAGTGGAACAGAACACCTATACTGACTGTCTTATAGATTGGACAGATCGGAGCTCTTTGTTTGAAAGGGCCCTTACAAGTTTCATTAAAGAAAAAGTTTTCATTGAAATGTCTGCATTACCAGAATGTGCTCATGACAAGGACAAAATGCCACAGCACTGGTAAGACCGGAAAGACCTTGGCAGCGTACCTGTTACATATGCTCATATGCTACCTGACCTTTCACCTACTTCAAATCCTGTGGCAAATAGTTCACATAGGGCAAGATTACAAGTCGCATGGTATGAGTTTTCCGCAAGCGATAAGGTCTTTTCACAATCAATTACCATTGCGCAGATATTACAAGTCTTGAAAAATCGTGATTGCGCACACGCATTCACCTTTTACGCAACAATATTTTCCGTGCTCGAACAGCTATAGTTAATAGTTTTCCACAAGATAAAAGTTTCACAAACACTTCAAAAATAAAATACAAAGAGCAGATACACTCATATTAGCACTGTCTAAAAAAAAAATATTTAAAAAAAAACATTGCACACAAAAGTTATAAGGGTTCAAAGAAAGGAGATCTTGGGTGTTAGAGAAAAAAAAAAACGACTAAGGGATTTTACATTGACATACATACACGTACATAGAGAAACATGCATTTATATGTATAGATATATGTTTAACTATGGAGATAATGAAAATATTTCACATTACAATCTTATGCACATTAAACAATATGTCAGAGGAATTTTCAAATAGATATTCATATATAGATCACACGATATCTAGACATATATATAATCATATAAATATCTCGCTATAGATATATCTGTCCAAAAATCATCACATATATAGAGAAATATTTATTTACAATTAAATAAAACATATTCCTTTAGGAAAACATTCTCGCAATATGAAATATTAGCATTTTCATGTACACTTTTTGAGGGGAATAAGTCATGGGCTTTGTGCAACAGATTATTGTTTTAGTGTTTTCTTTTTCTATTTGTCTTCTCTATTGACTTCTAATGGGGAATACGTCAACACGCACATAATTTGGCTTTCTTTCATTTAATTGGCAAGAGTCCATGAGCTAGTAACGTATGGGATATACAATCCTACCAGGAGGGGCAGAGTTTCACAAACCTCAAAATGCCTATTAATACATCCCTCACCACACCCACAATTCAGTTTTACAAACTTTGCCTCCTATGGAGGTGGTGAAGTAAGTTTGTGCTAAGATTTCTACGTTGACATGCGCTTCTTCGCATTTTGAAGCCCGGTTCCTCTCAGAGTACAATGAATGTCAGAGGGACGTGGAGAGTATCACCTATTGAATGCAATGATTTTCCTAACGGGGGTCTATTTCATAGGTTCTCTGTTATCAGTCATAGAGATTCATCTCCTCCTACCTCCCTTTTCAGATCGACGATATACTCTCATATACCATTAACTCTACTGATAACTGTTTCAGTACTGGTTTGGCTATCTGCTATATGTGGATGGGTGTCTTTTGGTAAGTATGTTTTTATTACTTAAGACACCTCAGCTATGGTTTGGCACTTATATAAAGTTCTAAATATATGTATTGTACTTACTGCATATTTGCCATGAGTCAGGTTCATGTATTTCCTTTTGCAGATTGTCAGTTTCATATTTGGGGAAAGTTAATATTAAGAAATATTTTTCTTACCTGGGGTTTAGTCTTTTTTTCAATTGACTACTTTGTTTCAAATTGCGGGCTAACTTAGACTCGCTGGTGCGCCAAATGCTACACTTTATTGCGTCATAGGTAGGTCTGCTGCTTGTACTGGCGTTCATAAGCCAGATCTTGCTTAGGGTCCCCTGTGTGTGAATCAATGTTCTGGCTGGTATGTATACAGGATGACCTGGTAGGTCTGCTGCTCGTACTGGCGTTCATAAGCCAGATCTTGCTTAGGGTCCCCTGTGTGTGAATCAAATTCTGGCTGGTACGTATACGGATCTGCACATCAGCTGTCATGCACTACAGCCCTCTGTAGCAACCAATGGTGAGGGGTGTATTTATAGGCATTTTGAGGTTTGGGAAACTTTGCCCCTCCTGGTAGATTGTATATCCCACTAGCTCATGGACTCTTGCCAATATGAAAGAAATTAATTTACCAGGTAAGCTCTTACATAAATGATGTTTTTTGGATTACACAGCTTACCGCGCGCACAAAATATGTTATTTTGCAACTTGTAATATCTGCGCAACCCCAGATACGAAGAAAACATTAAGCACGCATAAATTGTAATCTTGCCTATAGTGTGGTCCAACATCTTTTCTAGGTCTTTAAGACAGCCCGTCAGAAGGCAATTTAATGTTTTAGAGAACTTGTGAACTGGGTTTAAAAAAATAAATAAACACAAAAGAATATTATAATTCTCCATCAATGGATTATTGATTACGAGTGAAACACTATCGTTAGCACAAATCCATATTACAAGTGGCTCATGTTGAAATTACCGCAAATGTGTTTTGCTTGCAGTAATTTACACTCCCCATATTTTTTATATCGGCTAGATTACGAGTTTTGTGTTATGAGTGAAAAAGCCTCATAACGCTGCTTTTTTACTACCGCTGCTATTACGAGTTTTGCAGGTATATCTGTACCGAACACTTTTTTGGCTGTAACGCAATGTAACTACCGCAGCTTTTAAAAATTCCTTTTTCAATGGGATTTCCATAGCGCCGGTATTACAAGTTTGCCTGTCCGGCCAAAAGGTGAGCGGTACAGCCACAAGATCCGTACCGTAAACTGAAAGTCAGTAGTTATGGGTTTTACATTACAAAGCCGTAACATGAAACTCATAACTAAAGTGCTAAAAAGTACACTAACACCCATAAACTACCTATTAACCCCTAAATCTGCCGCTCCGGACATCACCGCCACTATAATAAACATATTAACCCCTAAACTGCTGTACTCCTGCATCACAAACACTAGTTAAATATTATTAACCCCTAATCTGCTGTCCCTAACATTGCCGCAACCTACATTACTGTTATTAACCCCTAATCTGCTGCCCCAAAATCGCCACCACTATACTAAAGTTATTAACCCCTAAACCTAACTTTAACATAATTAAAATAAATCTAAATAAAAATTACAATTAATACCTAAATAATTCCTATTTAAAACTAAATACTTACCTATAAAATAAAACCTAAGCTAGCTACAATATAACTAATAGTTACATTGTATCTATCTTAGGTTTTATTTTTATTTCACAGGTAAGTTTGTATTTATTTTAACTAAGTAGACTAGTTAGTAAATAGTTATTAACTATTTACTAGCTACCTAGTTAAAATAAATACAAAGTTACCTGTAAAATAAAACCTAACATGTCTTACACTAACACCTAACAAATTGCATGAATTAAATACAATTAACTAAATTACAAAAAATAAAAAAACACTAAATTACACAAAATAAAAAAGAAATTATCAAATATTTAAACTATATTTACTATAACTCTATCAAAATAAAAAGCCCCCCCAAAATAAAAAACTCTAGCCTAAACTAAACTGCCAATAGCCCTTAAAAGGGTCTTTTACGGGGCATTGCCCCAAAGAAATCAGCACTTTTACCTGTAAAAAAAATACAAACAACCCCCCACAACAGTAAAACCCATCACCCACACAACCAAACCCCCCAAATAAAACCCTATCTAAATAAACCTAAGCTCACCATTGCCCTGAAAAGGGCATTTGGATTGGCATTGCCCTTAAAAGGGCATTTAACTCTTTTTCCTTACCCAAAACTCTAAGCTAAAAATGAAACCCACCCAATAAACCCTTAAAAAAACCTAACACTAACTCCCAAAGATATATATATAGTTTTTGAAGACCGGACATCCATCCTCAATGATGTCGGGAGAAGTCTTCATCCAAGCGGCAAGAAGTGGTCCTCCAGACAGGCAGAAGTCTTCATCCAGACAGCATCTTCTATCTTCATCCTTCCGACGTGGAGCGGCTCCATCTTCAAGACATCCGGCATGGAGCATCCTCTTCTTTCAACGGGCTACTGAAGAATGAAGGTTCCTTTAAGGGACGTCATCCAAGATTGTGTCCCTTGAATTCTGATTGGCTGATAGAATTCTATCAGCCAATCTGAATTAAAGGGGAAAAAAATCCTATTGGCTGATGCATTCAGCTAATAGGATTCAGCTTCAATCCTATTGGCTGATCCAATCAGACAATAGGATTGAGCTTGCATTCTATTGGCTGTTCCTATCAGCCAATAGAATGCAAACTCAATCCTATTGGCTGATTGTATCAGGGCAATGGGGAGCTTAGGTTTTTTTAGATAGGATTTTATTTGGGGGGTTTGGTTGTGTGGGTGGTGGGTTTTACTGTTGGGGGGTTGTTTGTATTTTTTTTACATGTAAAAGAGCTGATTTCTTTGGGGCAATGCCCCGCAATAGGCCCTTTTAAGGGCTATTGGCAGTTTAGTTTAGGCTAGGGTTTTTTTATTTTGTGGGGCTTTTTTTTTATATAGGGCTATTAGATTAGGTGTAGTTAGTTTAAATATTTGATAATTTATTTTTTCTTTTGTGTAATATTTTTTTTTTATTTAGTTAATTGTATTTAATTAATGTAATTTATTTAATTTTAGTGTAATGTTAGGTGTTAGTGTGAGGCAGGTTAGGTTTTAATTTACAGGTAAATTTGTATTTATTTTAACTAGGTAGTTAGTAAAAAGTTAATAACTATTTACTAACTAGTCTACCTAGTTAAAATAAATACAAACTTAGCTGTGAAATAAAAATAAAACCTAAGATAGCTATAATGTAACTATTAGTTATATTGTAGTTAGCTTAGGGTTTATTTTACAGGTAAGTATTTAGTTTTAAATAGGATTTATTTAGATATTAATTGTCATTTTTATTTAGATTTATTTTAATTATGTTAAAGTTAGTGGTGTTAGGGTTACGTTAGTGTTAGGGTTAGACTTAGGCTTAGGTTTAGGGGTTAATAACTTTAGTATAGTGACAGCGACGTTGGGGTAGCAGATTAGGGGTTAATAAGTATCATTTAGGCGGCAGCGACATTGGGGGCGGTAGATTAGGGGTTAAAAAATATATGTAGGTGGCGGCAACATTGGGGGTGGCAGATTAGAGGTTAATAAGTGTAATGTATGTGTCAGCGATGTCAGGGGCGGCAGATTAGGGGTGTTTAGACTCTGGGTTTATGTTAGGGTGCCAGGTTTAAACATAAATTTTCTTTCCCCATAGGAATCAATGGGGCTGTGTTGCGGAGCTTTACGCTCCTTTATTGAAGGTGTTAGGCTTTTTTTTAGCCGGCTCTCCCCATTGATGTCTATGGGGAAATCGTGCACGAGCACGTAAAACCAGCTCAAAGCAGCACTGGTATTTGGGTGAGGTATGGAGCTCAATTTTGCTCAACGCTGACATATTGCCTGCTAACGCCGGGTTTTTGCAAACCTGTAATAGCAGTGCTATAGGGAGGTGAGCAGTGTAAATAACTTGCAAGTTAGTACCAAGCCGCTCATAACACAAAACTTGTAATCTAGCCGTATGTGTGCTATGTATTACAAGTTGAACGTAAAAGAGATTGCTCAAATGAAGCAACTTAGAGTTTGCGTAAAAACGTTGGCCGTTGCACTAAGCTTTTAAACCTGAAACTTCCAAACCCCCACATCAAACTTCCCTGGTACACTATTAACCCTTTAACTCCCAAACACCCACATCGCAAACTGTCCCGCTACACTATTAACCCCTAAACTGACACCCCTAACATTGTTAACTGCCCATATTCACTATTAACCCCTAAAACAGCACAACCCCCATTACAAACTACTCAGCTACACTATTAACCCCTAAACCACCACACCCTCACATTCCAAACTGCTCCTAAACCGCCAAAACCCCATTGCAAAGTACCCATTAACCTCCTAACAGCAAACTCCGCAACACCCCAATCTAACACCCCCTAAGTTACAAAAATAAAAAAATACCATTACAGAAAATATCAAAATACAAAAAATAAAAATCCCCAACCCTAAGACCTATGCTAAAATTAAATCCCTGTTAAAAAAAAATAGCACTAAAACCTCTAAAAATTGTCCTGTAAAGGGCATTTGTGCAGCAGTGCCCTGGTTGAAGTGAATAGCTCTTTTACAGAACAACACCCTATTCTTAAACGAAAGTAAACCCCATCCTCATAAAAATAAAATAAAAAAAACTACACTAAGCATTGCTCTAATAAGGGAATTGCCCTAAAATGATAAAGCTCTTTTACAGAAAAAAAAAATCTATACTTAAAAAAAAAAAATCTTAAACTTAAAAAACCCTATCCTAAAAAAAAAGTTGCCATGAAGAGGGCATTTGGTAGGGCATAGCACTAAAGTGATTACAGATTTTTGGCATAAAAAACCTATTCTAAAAAAAAACCTAACCTAAAAAAAAAACTATCCTGGGGGATTTCTGGCCGGCGGCCATCTTACTGGTCGCACTGAGCTTCAGCTCCTTAAGTTCTCTTCACTATTTTTTTAATTTTGCAACGTATTTCTGGTAATACTCTGCTTAAAGTGGTGAAGCTTGACTGAAGGTGACTCCACTTGAGATATAGGGTTTTGGATTGTGACACAGCTTTATTGCCCTCAGTACCAGACTATTCATTTTGAGGCCTTCCCCTATAACTGAAGCCTTAGTCCCGTTCCCACAACTAGCTGTGCCTTGAGCGCACAGTACTACCTCTGAGGAGTGCACTACTTTCTGAGCTACCTACAATCTACTCTGGAGTCGTTTCATACTTTGCACTACCCCTACTATTCAGGATGTTAAAAGCATGCACCTAATTGTGCTTGGCAGCCATACGATACAAAGTATATCTGTAACGTCTCCTATAAGCAAATGTCATTACTGAGCATGGAGGACACCTACCTGATTGCACAATTGAAATTAATGTTGCAGGAACATGCACAGAAGCTGGAAGAAAGAATTGTTGCAGCCTTTTCCTCTAATTGGCAAGACCAGCAGAAGGTGGACACTTCGGTCCCTGATATAGATGGTGCTGCGTCTGAAAAATATGGCCCACCGACAGCACGGAAGGCAGTTCCTGTATTGGAGGCTACCGATATAGACATCCAATGTATGGAAACAGCCTCTTCTCCTGAACAGCAGGATGTCAGCCACCTGACTAATACAGCGTGGGAAGTGTCATTATGACGAAATCCATCTTTACTCCAAACCCTGCAATCAGAGTTTCATAGCCTAGGGCTGTGATGGGCCACCGCAGAAAAATGTCTACGCTAGTGAGAGGAGGAATGGCCAGGCCACTGTAGCAGCAGATGGAGGGTCCGGACTTACCTTTGAAAGTCAGCAGCTGCCATTAGTTTGCTCTACAACAAGCAGTGTTTTTCCATGCTTAGGAGTAGGCTGAGACTCTAGTAACAGTATTTGTAAAGGTCTGTGACAGTACACAGTTATCCTTCTAACAGTAGTTTTGTTAATTATAATAACTGATTTAGGGTTTTACATCATTGTAACCACAACTCATACGGACTTTTACAAAACAAAGGTACTCGAAATTGCTTTATTACCATACTCGTATGCAAATGTACTTGTGGGAATTTTTATGAAGACCATTGCTGTTTGAATACTCCTATCTCCCACAGTAATTGCTGTAATAGGTTACATATTCACTGCCTTTTATGTGTGATAATAAGAGCTCTCATTTCCCTTAGAAGGTTACATTATGCACAGTGCCGCTAGCTAGAAATATTTCCTCTCCATGGCAGAATGTACTGCCATTGAGATCTGTCTGCAACTCCTACTATATCTTTTTTTATATACATTTTTGTTGTACAGCAGATATACTGGGGAGTCTCCCATACACAATTACGGGGAGTACGTCAAATATCACATGCGGTATCTCTAACCGTTAGATTATTTATATCGATATAAGCACATTTTTAACTTTCATTATTAACTCCTGCAAATTAGTTGAGTTGTCGTGAGGCCAGTAGCTGAGGTAGTGCAATATATGTAGAACCTTCCTTTGACTATACTCACAGAGAGTGGTCTACGGTGTTCTTAATGTAGTGACTCACTCCCTCCATATATCCAAAGAGTTAGTAGGCTCAATCCATGTTAATTGCCTATTCATTTATCTGTTCTTCCCCATTGTCCTCTAATTGTTTGAGATTTTAAAGATTCACAAGCAATGCTGACCATTGATAAAACATACAAATTTACTTGCTCGCAATTTTTCATACCATTTTACCCTCTGACTAACTTTTTAATTTGTAATTTTTTTTTGTTGCAGCAAAAATTATGTTATCACTTTATTGTCATAGTATGTCATGCAATGTATATAACATATGAGAGCTAACTCAGCATTACATAATAGTTTGTTTTCTGCTATTGTTGGTCTCTAGCTCACTTTATAGAAAAAAATGTTACATTGTATTTTGGCCCAAGAGTGGCATTTGAGGCTTATTAGTTACCCTCCTTTATTTCTTTATTTCTTTATTTCACTTGAATATACTTAGGTCCAAAAAGGACCTGTTGTACCCTAAAATGTAAAACTGAGGTTTAACTTAAATCAGTTTGAATTTTTTCAAGATACTTTCTTGAACCCAGGAATCGGAAGACTGTTTGTATTGAGCATTAGTTCTTTGTATGTCTTTATTATATGTTTAATTTGATTGTCTGTAACAATTTTCTGATACCTCAATAAAAAAATATTATTAAAAATAAAAAATCCCTATCCTAAAAAATATTTGTAGGTAGGGAATTGTCCTAAAGTGACAACAGCTCTTTTGCATAAAATAAACTATATAAATATAAATAAAAAATAAACCTATCCTAACAAAAAGTTACCCTGAAAAAAAATATTCTAAAAAGTTTCCTTGAAAAGGGCATTTGGTAGAGCATTGCCCTATAGTGATTAAAGCTCTTTTGCATAAAAAAAAACCTAAAAAAATAACACTATCTTAAAAAACAAGTTGCCCTGAAAAAGGCATTTAGTAGGGCATTGCCCTAAAGTGATTATAGCTTTTTTGCATAAAAAATACTATTCTATAAAAACCCTATCCTACAAAACACTTGCCTTAAAAAGGGGCATATGGTAATTAAAGCTCTTTTGAGTACAAAAACAAACCCTATTATAAAAAAAAAACACCCAACCAAAAATATCCTCACGTTAAACCCTAAAGATGGTACTCACCCAAATATGTGTGCGGGTATGTGAATAGGTGTGTATGTTAATATACACTGGGGCAAAAAAGTATATAGTCAGCCACCAATTGTGCAAGTTCTTCCACTTAAGAAGATGAGAGAGGCCTGTAATTTTCATAATAGGTATACCTCAACTATGAGAGACAAAATGTGGAAACAAATCCAGACAATCATATTGTCTGATTTGGAAATAATTTATTTGCAAATTATGGTGGAAAATAAGTATTTGGTCAATATCAAAAGTTCATCTCAATACTTTGTTATATATCCTTTGTTGGCAATGACAGAGGTCAAACTTTTTCTGTAAGCCTTCACAAGGTTGTCACACACTGTTGCTGGTATGTTGGCCCATTCCGGCATGCAGATCTAGAACAGTGATGTTTTGGGGCTGTCGCTGGGCAACACAGACTTTCAACTCCCTCCAAAGGTTTTCTATGGGGTTGAGATCTGGAGACTGGCTAGGCCACTCCAGGACCTTGAAATACTTCTTACAAAGCCACTCCTTCGTTTCCCAGGTGGTGTGTTTGGGATCATTGTCATGCTGAAAGACCCAGCCACGTTTCATCTTCAATGCCCTTGCTGATGGAAGGAGGTTTGCACTCAAAATCTCATGATACATGTCCCCATTCATTCTTTCATGTGCACGGATCAGTCATCCTGTTCTCTTTGCAGAAAAACAGACCCAAAGCATGATGTTGCCACCCCCATGCTTCACAGTAGGTATGGTGTTCTTTGGTTGCAACTCAGCATTCTCTCTCCTCCAAACACGACGAGTTGTGTTTCTACAAATCAGTTTTACTTTGGTTTCATCTGACCATATGACATTCTCCGAATCCACTTCTGGATCATCCAAATGGTCTCTAGCATACTTCAGATGGGCCCGGACATGTACTGGCTTAAGCAGGGGGACACATCTGGCACTTCAGGATCTGAGTCCCTGGTGGCATATTGTGTTACTGATGGTAGCCTTTGTTACGTTGGTCCCAGCTCTCTGCAGGTCATTCACTAGGTCCCCCCGTGTGGTTCTGAAATGTTCTTGCAATCATTTTGACCCCACGGGGTAAGATCTTGCGTGGAGCCCCAGATCGAGGGAGATTATCAGTGGTCTTGTATGTCTTCCATTTTCTAATTATTGCTCCCACAGTTGATTTCTTCACACCAAGCTGCTTGCCTATTGCAGATTCAGTCTTCCCAGCCTGGTGCAGGTCTACAATTTTGTTTCTGGTATCCTTCGACAGCTCTTTGGTCTTCACCATAGTGGAGTTTGGAGTGTGACTGTTTGAGGTTGTGAACAGGTGTCTTTTATACTGATAACAAGTTCAAACAGGTGCCATTAATACAGGTAATGAGTGGAGGATAGAGGAGCCTCTTAAAGAAGAAGATACAGGTCTGTGAGATCCAGAAATCATGCTTGTTTGTAGGTGACCAAATACTTATTTTCAACCATAATATGCAAATAAATTCTTTCCAAATCAGACAATGTGATAGTCTGGATTTGTTTCCACATTTTGTCTCTCATAGTTGAGGTCTAACTATGATGAAAATTACAGGCCTCTCTCATCTTCTTAAGTGGGAGAACTTGCACAATTAGTGGCTGACTAACTACTTTTTTGCCCCACTGTAGATGTATATGTATGTAAATATGTTTGTGCGGTGTATGCATGTGTAAATATGTATGTGTGTGTATGTAAATAGGTGTGTATGTATGTGTAATTACGTAAATATGTTTGTATGTATGTAAATAGGTGTGTATGTATGTGTAAGTACATAAATAGGTGTGTATGTATGTAAATAGGTGTGTATGTATGTGAAGTATGTAAATATGTGTGTATGTATGTAAATAGGTGTGTATGTATGTGTAAGTATGTAAATACATGTGTATGTATGTAAATAGGTGTGTGTGTAAATATGTGTGTGCATCCTCTAATAGGATATGCTATAGTATAGTAACCATGTGTGGTTGGGGGTTTGGGGGGCGGCAGAGAGAAATGTGTCCCTCTGGAAATTTCAAATGTTGGGAGGTATGAGTATACTAATCTACACTTTACCATATAACAATAGGGTTACATAATTTACCAAGATGAGTTTTGCTCATGAGCGAAGCTAGCCTAAGCTCTTTTTTACACTTTATGGCTGATGTTAGGGACATATTGGGTACAACAGGCTGTAATTTAGTACTTAGATAAGTAGATGGACGAGTCAGAATGACTCCTTACATATGCAAAAGAGTGAACCTGCCTACTTACAAGTCCACCAGAAAGCCTAGAACATACCAGCTTTCGGGCTAGATTACGAGGGGAGCGCTATTTATCTATCCCGCTCGGGCATATTACAAGTTAAAAGTAAAAAGTTTTCATTCGTACACTTAACCGAGGCCTGCAAAAAGCCAAGCTTACAATGTTGCAACCACATTAACGTATTCTCCCATAGACTTCAACAGAGTGCAAAAAGTGGAAAAAAATGACATCCAACAAGTCGTACAAACCTGATCAAGTACACTAACCCAACATGAAATATTAATATTTCACCTTCCAATGTTCTTCACATTGAATAATATGTTTGATTTATTTATATATTTATTTATATATATATATATACAAGGAGTGCAGAATTATTAGGCAAATGAGTATTTTGACCACATCATCCTCTTTATGCATGTTGTCTTACTCCAAGCTGTATAGGCTCGAAAGCCTACTACCAATTAAGCATATTAGGTGATGTGCATCTCTGTAATGAGAAGGGGTGTGGTCTGATGACATCAACACCCTATATCAGGTGTGCAGAATTATTAGGCAACTTCCTTTCCTTTGGCAAAATGGGTCAAAAGAAGGACTTGACAGGCTCAGAAAAGTCAAAAATAGTGAGATATCTTGCAGAGGGATGCAGCACTCTTAAAATTGCAAAGCTTCTGAAGCGTGATCATCGAACAATCAAGCGTTTCATTCAAAATAGTCAACAGGGTCGCAAGAAGCGTGTGGAAAAACCAAGGCGCAAAATAACTGCCCATGAACTGAGAAAAGTCAAGCGTGCAGCTGCCAAGATGCCACTTGCCACCAGTTTGGCCATATTTCAGAGCTGCAACATCACTGGAGTGCCCAAAAGTACAAGGTGTGCAATAATCAGAGACATGGCAAAGGTAAGAAAGGCTGAAAGACGACCACCACTGAACAAGACACACAAGCTGAAACATCAAGACTGGGCCAAGAAATATCTCAAGACTGATTTTTCTAAGGTTTTATGGACTGATGAAATGAGAGTGAGTCTTGATGGGCCAGATGGATGGGCCCGTGGCTGGATTGGTAAAGGGCAGAGAGCTCCAGTCCGACTCAGACGCCAGCAAGGTGGAGTACTGGTTTGGGCTGGTATCATCAAAGATGAGCTTGTGGGGCCTTTTCGGGTTGAGGATGGAGTCAAGCTCAACTCCCAGTCCTATTGACAGTTTCTGGAAGACACCTTCTTCAAGCAGTGGTACAGGAAGAAGTCTGCATCCTTCAAGAAAAACATGATTTTCATGCAGGACAATGCTCCATCACACGCGTCCAAGTACTCCACAGCGTGGCTGGCAAGAAAGGGTATAAAAGAAGAAAATCTAATGACATGGCCTCCTTGTTCACCTGATCTGAACCCCATTGAGAACCTGTGGTCCATCATCAAATGTGAGATTTACAAGGAGGGAAAACAGTACACCTCTCTGAACAGTGTCTGGGAGGCTGTGGTTGCTGCTGCACACAATGTTGATGGTGAACAGATCAAAACACTGACAGAATCCATGGATGGCAGGCTTTTGAGTGTCCTTGCAAAGAAAGGTGGCTATATTGGTCACTGATTTGTTTTTGTTTTGTTTTTGAATGTCAGAAATGTATATTTGTGAATGTTGAGATGTTATATTGGTTTCACTGGTAAAAATAAATAATTGAAATGGATATATATTTGTTTTTTGTTAAGCTGCCTAATAATTATGCACAGTAATAGTCACCTGCACACACAGATATCCCCCTAAAATAGCTATAACTAAAAACAAACTAAAAACTACTTCCAAAACTATTCAGCTTTGATATTAATGAGTTTTTTGGGTTCATTGAGAACATGGTTGTTGTTCAATAATAAAATTAATCCTCAAAAATACAACTTGCCTAATAATTCTGCACTCCCTGTATATATATATATATATATATATATATATATATATATATATATATATATATATATATATATATATATATATATATATATATATATATATATATATATGTGTGTGTGTGTGTACGAAGCATAAAGAGGCACTGGTTCATAGGGGTTTTCAGAAGTTTCCTTTCTGTGTTCCACGATTCCTCCAAAAGAGAGAATGGTATTAGACAAATGGCTCCACAAATGGCTCCACAAACGGTCAGGAAAGAAAAAACAAATTTCTTTGGTTAAAAATGTTGGTTTATTTGGCTCAACACGTTTCAATGGGTATACCTGCTTTCTCAAGAGCAGTTAAAACATAGTTTGGCTTGCAAAAAAGTAATATACAATGCCGCATCGCAGGCGGCCTTAAATACACAATCATGAACGATATCTGATACCTCATTGGTTGAGGTCAGATTTACACCCTATATTATAAAAAACATAAAAAACAAAGTTAAAAGTTAATTATATAAAATTATAAATATAACACATGTCTAATTAGCACATATAAGAGATCATGTATAATTTATCTAAGTTAGAACGTAAAATTCCTACCTAAACAATTAATTAATCAACATCCAATAAAAACACATTATTTTGAAAAGAAGTAGTATCCACCAATCCTGAACCATTTTTTATTATACATTTGTAAATTGTATGCAACATACATTTGGAGAGGTGCAAATGTGTAGAATATCCCATAGTTTTACAGATTCAAGCATCATATCAAGACATTGAGTTTTCTCTGATTCGGTAAGCAACTCTCCATTTAAAATGATGTAATTAGGAGATGTTCATTCTTATCAACACAGGACTCTTCATTCTACCAAATGATTTACACTTCCAGCACATTCGCCCATACCTAGTTGTATTATTTCAACGCACGTTAAATTATGCTCGAACAACTTGCGCTGCTTCTGATGTGCGCCAACACCATCGATAAACCCAATATCGCTTGTGCACAAGATATAGGGTCACTTGTAATCTGTCCCTTAGACAGCTGCTCAGCTACAGACAATAGAGGTGGGGGAAAGACACTAGAGCACCAGCGTCTCATTTCCTGCTCTGTCAGGCTACTCAGCCTCCTCACTCAGATCCCGGTCACATTCGACAAGCCAAGCATGCGAGCAGCAGCAGTAAGAAGTGTAAAGTGACCTTTTAGATATCAAAGCTTTCATCTCTAGCAGTGATAAAAAAAATACAGTGGACCTCTCTGTAAACAGTTTTGGATTGATCTGTAGATCCTTTGTTATAAAATACTGGCAGAACTGTCATTTATTTGCTGCATTTATGGCTTGAGTCCTTCACTGAGATTTGAGGTTGTTAATTTATCCAGCTGTTTTCTTTTTATAAGCATAAATGCATTCTGCAACCCCACTTAAAACACCTTACTGGTGGTTTAGAAGGATCTGTGGTGTACTGCACTCTGGAGTTTCTGCTTGTTATTCTGCCTCTGTTCTGTATCAGTATCAGTAGTGCAGTTAGAGCAAACAAGAGGATTCAGCTAATGAGCACACTACAGCTGCTGGCAAGTGCACACTCTCACCTCCATCCTTCTTACACAATAAAGTAGAAACTGTGAAACTCATCTAGGCTGCTGCCCTTTACAGTAAATCACATATAAGCATATATGTATCATTCACTTGTGTGCATAGAGCAAAAGAAGCAGCCCTTACAGTTTTGGTCACCCAAAGGGCGGTCCTGAGATACACATGCACACCATGGTGCAATTGCTTTCTGCACCACACAACTTACTGAGCACAATCTGCTTTCGCTTACATCATTGAGTTCACTGTGATCTCTTCCATGCAGCTGCTTCCTTACCTATAGCCCTAAATAACTGCTGTTATTTACCCAAAACATGTAGCACACTTTAAGTAGCGCTACTTTCTGCTGCCCACCAATGCAAAAAAAAATCTTGCACTTTAAAAGAAAGAAGAAAGTACAGTACAGCCCAAACCTGGGGGCATGTCGGGGGGGGGGGAATTTATGCATTATGTCTCACCAACATGATTTCCTGGGGGCATTTCCAAAGCCCATGATATCAGCCAACACAAAAAAACTTTTATTCTATTAGCTGATTTAAATTTGAATTTTAAAATCAGCCAATAGCAATGCAAGGGTGGTACCTCGTATTCAAACTTCAGTGTGCTGTGGTTGACCGCATGAAAAAAGATCCTAAGATGAGAAGAAAAGAAGATAAACAGATGCATCAGGTGGAAGATGGATTAAGATGGACCGCCGCCAGGATGAAAACAGACGAGGATACCCGCCTTCATGAAGATGGCGATTTAGGGGTTAATAGTGTAGCAGGGCAGTTTGCGATGTGGGGATATGGTAGTTTAGGAGTCAATAGTGAAGCAGGCAGTTTGTGATGTGGGGTGTGGTGGTTTAGGGATTAATAGTGTAGCAGAGTAGTTTGCGATGTGGGGTGTGGGGGTTTATAGTGTAGCAGGGCAATTTGCAATGTGGGGGTGTAGTGGGGTATTTTGGGGTAGGCTATGTGGTGGTTTATTGTTTATTAGAGTAGTGGGCTTATTGAGATGCAGATAAGCATGCAAGTAAGAGTGTTACTTTTTACTTTCAACTTGTAATATGCATCGCACCCACGCAGTTAGCATGCGAATGGAAACGATAAATAGTGCTCCCCTCGTAATCTAGCTTAATAAAGGAAACAGTAGCCCCTTTGCAAGTTGTGGTTAAGTTAAACTCCTTAGAAATTAATTCTCTGTTTAAAAAAAATAATACATTTGAAGACTACAAAATGAAATGCTATTGTTGTAATCTGTGGCTACAGTCTGTATGTAAAAAAATAAAATAAAAAATTAATGCATTTAGAGACTCAATTACACTTTACTGACTGTTACAAATGAGGAACAGGACTTGGGGATTATTTTTTCAGATGATTTACAACTTACGCCTAGATTTAGAGTTCTGCGTTAGCCGTCAAAACCAGCGTTAGGGGGTCCTAACGCTGTTTTTTAACGCCCGCTGGAATTTAGAGTGAGTCATGAAAGGGTCTAACGCTCACTTTCCAGCCGTGACTTTTCCATACTGCAGATCCCCTAACGCCAATTGCGTATCCTATCTTTTCAATGGGATCTTTCTAACGCTGGTATTTAGAGTCTTGGCTGAAGTGAGCGTTAGAAATCTAACGACAAGACTCCAGCCGCAGAGAAAAGCCAGGAGTTTAGAGCTTTCTGGGCTAACGCCGGTTCATAAAGCTCTTAACTACTGTGCTCTAAAGTACTCAAACATCCATAAACTACCTATGTACCCCTAAACCGAGGCCCCTCCACATCGCCGCCACTCTATAAAAATGTTTTAACCCCTAATCTGCCGACCGCACACCACCGCCACCTACATTATCCCTATGAACCCCTAATCTGCTGCCCCTAACACGCCGACACCTACATAATATTTATTAACCCCTAATCTGCCCCCCCAATGTCGCCGCCACCTACCTACAATTATTAACCCCTAATCTGCTGATCGGACCTCGCCGCTACTACTTGGAACAGCCAATCAGATTGAGCTCACATTCTATTGGCTGTTCCGATCAGCCAATAGAATGCGAGCTCAATCTGATTGGCTGATTCTTGACGAATAGGATGAAGACTTCGGACCCTCTTCTGGAGGGATTGGTGATACTCGGCGTGGTGAAGACAAGGTAGGGAGATCTTCAGGGGCTTAGTGTTAGGTTTATTTAAGGGGGGTTTGGGTTAGATTAGGGGTATGTGGGTGGTGGGTTGTAATGTTGGGGGGGGGTATTGTATGTTTTTTTTTTACAGGCAAAAGAGCAGAATTCTTTGGGGCATGCCCCGCAAAAGGCCCTTTTAAGGGCTGGTAAGGTAAAAGAGCTTTACAATTTTTATTTTAGAATAGGGTAGGGCATTTTTTTATTTTGGGGGGCTTTGTTATTTTTTTAGGGGGCTTAGAGTAGGTGTAATTAGTTTAAAATTCTTGTAATCTTTTTTATTTTTTGTAATTTAGTGTTTGTTTGTTTTTTTTGTAATTTAGTGTTTTTTTGTTTTTGGTAATTTAGTTTAGTTGATATAATTGTACATAATTGTAGATAGTTTATTTAATTTATTTATTGATAGTGTAGTGTTAGGTTTAATATTAACTTAGGTTAGGATTTATTTTACAGGTAATTTTGTAATTATTTTAACTAGGTAACTATTAAATAGTTATTAACTATTTAATAGCTATTGTACCTGGTTAAAATAAATACAAAGTTGCCTGTAAAATTAATATTAATCCTAAAATAGCTACAATATAATTATTATTTATATTGTAGCTATATTAGGGTTTATTTTACAGGTAAGTATTTAGCTTTAAATAGGATTAATTTATTTAATAAGATTTATTTTATTTAGTTAGAATAAAATTATATTTAATTTAGGGGGGTGTTAGTGTTAGACTTAGCTTTAGGGGTTAATACATTTATTAGAGTAGCGGCGAGGTCCGGTCGGCAGATTAGGGGTTAATAATTGTAGGTAGGTGGCGGCGACATTGGGGGCGGCAGATTAGGGGTTAATAAATATAATATAGGGGTCGGCAGTGTTAGGGGCAGCAGATTAGGGGTACATAGTGATAACGTAGGTTGCGGCGGTGTACGGAGCAGCAGATTAGGGGTTAAAAATAATATGCAGGGGTCAGCGATAGCGGGGGCGGCAGATTAGGGGTTAATAAGTGTAAGGTTAGGGGTGTTTAGACTCTGGGATCATGTTAGGGTGTTAGGTGCAGACATAGGAAGTGTTTTCCCATAGGAAACAATGGGGGTGCGTTAGGAACTGAACGCTGCTTTTTTGCAGGTGTTAGGTTTTTTTTTCAGCCCAAACTGCCCCATTGTTTCCTATGGGGGAATCGTGCACAAGCACGTTTTTGAAGCTGGCCGTGTCCGTAAGCACCGCTGGTATTGAGAGTTGCAGTGGCGGTAAATTATGCTATTCGCTCCCTTTTTGGAGCCTAACGCAGCCCTTCTGTGAACTCTAAATACCAGCGGTATTTAAAAGGTGCGGGGGAAAATATACACGCGTAGCTAATGCACCCCTTTGGCCGCAGAACTCTAAATCTAGCCGTTAGTAAACAATGTAGTTAGGCCAGCAGAATGCTTGGATGGATTGGTAGAGGTATTTGCAGCAGAAATAGTAAGGTTCATATGCCACTTTATAGTTAATTAGTTAGGCCTCATCTTGAGTATTGTGTGCAGCTCTAGAGGCCATGGGGCATATTTATCAAGCTCCGTATGACCTAAATACGCATAGCTTAGAGGAGAGAAGGGCAAGAGGTGATATGATAGCAACTTTCGAATACGTTAAAGGGCTTAGTAAAACTGGGGCTGTGGGTATTTTACATAAAATGGAAAATTCAAGAACAAGGGGTCATGATCTCATGCTGAAGCTTAGAAGATTCAGGAGTAATTTGAGGAAGCACTTCTTTACAGAAAGAGTGATTGATTTATGGAATAAACTTCCTCAAGAGATAGTAATGACAAACACTATGCCTGGGACAAGTATAAGGCTATCCTACAAACTAGATAAATTTATACTGTTAGGTAATATCGGGCAGACTTGCTGGGCCGATGGCTCTTATCTGTCGTCAATATCTATGTTTCTATGTTTAAGTTAGCAATTCAAACCACATGTTTTGTTCCAATAAATAAATTCATGACAATCTGGTTTACTTCTCCTATTAAATATAGCTTTTTTGGGAGTCTGTAAATAATACTGAGAATGAATAATAAATTATGGTAGAGATAGTCTTTACATTGCTTTTATGACTGTTTAACACTAAACAATCAATCATATAAACGTACAATCTGAAAGAGTGGATTATTCATAGCTACTAACGGTTCTTATCTACATGCACTTATTCCTTTATGTGACTGCCAGAGATACCATCAGATATGTGTAAATTAGAACTGAGTTATCTACATTCTATTTTTTACAAGATCCAAATCAGCCTATTTACTCTAAAGTTGAACTCTATCAGTTGAATTAAAAGCCCCTTACAGGAAGATTTACATCATATTTTTTCAAACAAAATCTCTGAAAATATAAGAAAAATAAACCTTGTCCAAATCTGCATTAAGCATTTCATATCCATCCATTCTTTTTAGAAAATATTTAAATCCAAAAAATTGCCTGTCTGAATAATCCTATATCATTAATAATTGCATGATTGCATACACACTGTAGCCACAGATTACAAAAATAGCATTTCATTTTGTAGTCTTAAAAATTATATTTTTTTTTAAACAGAGATTTCATTTCTAAGAAGTTTATCTGAACCACAAACCCAAGAAGTGTTTCTAAAGACACACAGAAAGAAATTAATTATAGCAAAAAGATAAAGAAATGAAATAATTTATAGACATTAATTACTCTATTGCCTTATGTTGTGTTCATTTACCAGTGATCCATATTAGATCAGAATGTTCTATACAAAATAGAGGTTTAGCTTATTACAGGAATAAATATAAACTCATATTTATTTTAAATGTTCCAGTGTAAATAATACTTAAAGGGACATTAAACACTTTGAGATGGTAATATAAAATGATAAATCCTATATAATAAAAGGCCAAGTGTGTTTGTCCGAAGCTGTCATGCGCAGTAGAGACTGCACACGAGGACAAACACACCTGGCCTTCCAACTGACCTCCTCAGCGGCTCCTTCTGGCTTCGCATGTGAAGTGGAGTGGGCATGGCCGACCGGGTGCATTGTGGGCGTGACCGGGTGCGTTGTGGGCGTGGCTGGGTGTGACACGGGCGGGGCCAGATGCCGACTGTAGCAGTAAGTGACAGAGACTGAGAGCTCTAAAAAGGGGAATAGAGAGCAGCAGAAGAGGGGGGATAAAGAGAGGGAGAGAGCGCACAAAAGAGAGGGGGGAGAGAGCACAAAAGAGAGAGGGGGGAGAGAGCACAAAAGAGAGGGGGAGAGAGCACAAAAGAGAGAGGGAAAAGAGCACAAAAGATAGAGGGAAAAGAGCACAAAAGAGAGGGGGAGAGAGCACAAAAGAGAGGGGGGAGAGAGCACAAAAGAGAGGGGGGAGAGAGCACAAAAGAGAGGGGGAGAGAGCACAAAAGAGAGGGGGAGAGAGCACAAAAGAGAGGGGGAGAGAGCACAAAAGAGAGGGGGAGAGAGCACAAAAGAGAGGGCAGAGAGAGCACAAAAGAGAGGGGGAGAGAGCACAAGAGAGAGGGGGAGAGAGTGCAAAAGAGAGGGGGAGAGTGCGCAAACGAGAGGAGAGAGTGCACAAACGAGAGGAGAAAGTGCACAAACGAGAGGAGAGAGTGCGCAAACGAGAGGAGAGAGTGCGGAAACGAGAGGAGAGAGTGCGGAAATGAGAGGAGAGAGTGCAGAAACGAGAGGAGAGAGAGAGAGCAAACGAGAGGAGAGAGAGAGCAAACGAGAGGAGAGAGAAAGCAAACGAGAGGGGGAAGAGAGAGAGCGAGCAAAAGAGGGAGAGAGCAAAACAGAGGGGGGAGAGAGAGAGCAAAAGAGAGGGGGGGGAGAGAGAGAGAGAAAAAGAGAGGGGAGAAAGAGAGAAAAAGAGAGGGAGAGAGAGAAAGGGGAGAGAGAGAGAGAGGAGAGAGAAAGAGAGGGGGGGAGATAGAGAGAGAGGGGAGAGAGAGAGAGAGGGGGGGAGAGAGAGAGAGGGACAGAGGGGGGAGATAGAGAGAGAGAGAGGAGAGAGAGAGGGGAGAGAGAGAGATAAATTGGAGAGAGAGACAGAGGGGGGAGATAGAGAGAGAGGGGGAGAGAGAGAGGGGGAAAGAGAGAGACAGAGGGGGGAGAGAGAGAAGGGGAGAGAGAGGGGGGGGGAGAGAGAGACAGAGGGGGGAGAGAGGGGGAGAGAGAGAGACAGAGGGGGGGAGAGAGGGGGAGAGAGAGAGACAGAGGGGGGAGAGTGAGGGGAGAGAGAGAGAGAGAGAGAGAGAGAGAGAGAGGGGGAGAGAGAAAGAGGGGGGAGAGAGAGGGGGGAGAGAGAGGGGAGAGAGAGAGAGAGGGGGGGGGGGAGAGAGAGGGACAGAGGGGGGAGATATAGAGAGGAGAGAGAGAGAGGAAAGGGGGAGAGAGAGAGAGAGAGGAGAGAGAGATAGATTGGAGAGAGAGACAGAGGGGGGAGATAGAGAGAGGGGGGGAGAGAGAGAGACAGAGGGGGGAGAGATAGGCAAGAGAGAGGGGGGAGAGAGAGAGAGAGAGGGGGGGAGAGAGAGAGAGAGAGGGGGGAGAGAGAAAGACAGAGGGGGAGATAGAGAGGAGAGAGGGGAGAGAGAAAGGAGAGAGATAGAGAGGGGGGAGAGAGAGAGGGGAGAGAGAGAGAGAAAAAAAGAGAGAGAGAGAGGGGAGATAGAGAGAGAGGGGAGATAGAGAGGGAGAGAGCACAAAAGAGGGGGGAGAGAGAGAGCACAAAAGAGGGGGGAGAGAGAGAGCACAAAAGAGGGGGGAGAGAGAGAGCGCAAAAGAGAGGGGGAAAGAGAGAGCGCAAAAGAGAGGGGGGAGAGAGAGAGCTCAAAAGAGAGGGGGAGAGAGAGCGCAAAAGAGAGGGGGGAGAGAGAGAAAGCAAAAGAGAGTGGGAGGGAGAGAACGCAAGGGGTGGGACCACTGTACTGCAAAAAATGGCCCGTGTGAACGGGCTTTAGGACTAGTTGTATATAATAAAATAACTCTGCAATATACTTTCATTATTTATTTTGTCCTCTTTGCCTGTAATTCCATTCTGAAATTGTGAGCTTTTCAGTTCCTGTTAGAAATGGAAGTGCAGAACACTGTTAAATCCAGCACAACCATTGGCTGTTTTAGTGACCTATTTATAACTGACCCTAATTGGCCACAGCAGAGAAGGTAACACAAGTTACAACATGGCAGCTCCCAGTGTTTTACAGACACTAAGGCCTAGATTTGGAGTTTGGCGGTAGCCGTGAAAACCAGCGTTAGAGGCTCCTAACGCTGGTTTTAGGCTACCTCCGGTATTTGGAGTCACTCAAAAAAGGGTCTAACGCTCACTTTTCAGCCGCGACTTTTCCATACCGCAGATCCCCTTACGTCAATTGCGTATCCTATCTTTTCTAACTCCGGTATTTAGAGTCGTGTCTGAAGTGAGCGTTAGAATTCTAACGACAACTCCAGCCGCAGAAAAAAGTCAGTAGTTAAGAGCTTTCTGGGCTAACGCCGGTTCATAAAGCTCTTAACTACTGTACTCTAAAGTACACTAACACCCATAAACTACCTATGTACCCCTAAACCGAGGCCCCCCCACATCGCCGCCACTCGATTAAATTTTTTTAACCCCTAATCTGCCGACCGCCACCTACGTTATCCTTATGTACCCCTAATCTGCTGCCCCTAACACCGCCGACCCCTATATTATATTTATTAACCCCTAACCTGCCCCCCACAACGTTGCAGCCAGCTACCTACAATAATTAACCCCTAATCTGCCGACCGCAAAGCGCAGCTACTTAAGTTATCCTTATGTACCCCTAATCTGCTGCCCCTAACACCGCCGACCCCTATATTATATTTATTAACCCCTAATCTGCCCCCCTCAACGTCGCCTCCACCTGCCTACACTTATTAACCCCTAATATGCCGAGCGGACCGCACCGCTACTATAATAAAGTTATTAACACCTAATCAGCCTCACTAACCCTATAATAAATAGTATTAACCCCTAATCTGCCCTCCCTAACATCGCCGACACCTAACTTCAATTATTAACCCCTAATCTGCCGACCGGAGCTCACCGCTATTCTAATAAATGTATTAACCCCTAAAGCTAAGTCTAACCCTAACACTAACACCCCCCTAACTTAAATATAATTTAAATCTAACGAAATTAATTAACTCTTATTAAATAAATTATTCCTATTTAAAACTAAATACTTACCTGTAAAATAAATCCTAATATAGCTACAATATAAATTATAATTATATAATAGCTATTTTAGCATTTATATTTATTTTACAGGTAACTTTGTATTTATTTTAACCAGGTACAATAGCTATTAAATAGTTAAGAACTATTTAATAGCTAAAATAGTTAAAATAATTACAAAATTACCTGTAAAATAAATCCTAACCTAAGTTACAATTAAACCTAACACTATACTATCATTAAATTAATTAAATAAAATACCTACAAATAACTACAATGAAATAAACTAACTAAAGTACAAAAAATAAAAAAGAACTAAGTTACAAAAAATAAAAAAAATATTTACAAACATAAGAAAAATATTACAACAATTTTAAACTAATTACACCTACTCTAAGCCCCCTAATAAAATAACAAAGACCCCCAAAATAAAAAAATGCCCTACCCTATTCTAAATTACTAAAGTTCAAAGCTCTTTTACCTTACCAGCCCTGAACAGGGCCCTTTGCCTGTAAAAAAAAACATACAATGCCCCCCCCCAACATTACAACCCACCACCCACATACCCCTAATCTAACCCAAACCCCCCTTAAATAAACCTAACACTAAGCCCCTGAAGATCATCCTACCTTGTCTTCACCTCACCGGGTATCACCGATCGGTCCTGGCTCCAAAATCTTCATCCAACCCAAGCGGGGGCTGGCGATCCATCATCCGGTGGCTGAAGAGGTCCAGAAGAGGCTCCAAAGTCTTCATCCTATCCGGGAAGAAGAGTAGATCCGGACCGGCAACCATCATCTTCCAAGCGGCATCTTCTATCTTCATCCGATGAGGACCGGCTCCATCCTGAAGACCTCCACCGCGGACCCATCTTCATCCGGCGACGTCCAACTGAAGAATGACGGTTCCTTTAAGGGACGTCATCCAAGATGGCGTCCCTCGAATTCCGATTGGCTGATAGGATTCTATCAGCCAATCGGAATTAAGGTAGGAATATTCTGATTGGCTGATGGAATTAGCCAATCAGAATCAAGTTCAATCCGATTGGCTGATCCAATCAGCCAATCAGATTGAGCTTGCATTCTATTGGCTGTTCCGATAGAATGCAGATTAGGGAGGGCAGATTAGGGGTTAATACTATTTATTATAGGGTTAGTGAGGCGGATTAGGGGTTAATAACTTTATTATGGTAGCGGTGCGGTCCGCTCGGCAGATTAGGGGTTAATAAGTGTAGGCAGGTGGAGGCGACGTTGTGGGGGGCAGATTAGGGGTGAATAAATATAATATAGGGGTCGGCGGTGTTAGGGGCAGCAGATTAGGGGTACATAAGGATAATGTAAGTAGCGGCGGTTTACGGAGCGGCAGATTAGGGGTTAAAAATAATATGCAGGGGTCAGCGATAGCGGGGCGGCAGATTAGGGGTTAATAAGTGTAAGGCTAGGGGTGTTTAGACTCGGGGTACATGTTAGGGTGTTAGGTGCAGACTTAGGAAGTGTTTCCCCATAGCAAACAATGGGGCTGCGTTAGGAGCTGAACGCAGCTTTTTTGCAGGTGTTAGGTTTTTTTTCAGCTCAAACAGCCCCATTGTTTCCTATGGGGGAATCGTGCACGAGCACGTTTTTGAGGCTGGCCGCGTCCGTAAGCAACTCTGGTATCGAGAGTTGAAGCTGCGTTAAATATGCTCTACGCTCCTTTTTTGGAGCCTAACGCAGCCTTTATGTGGACTCTCAATACCAGAGTTATTTTTATGGTGCGGCCAGAAAAAAGCCAGCGTTAGCTACGCGGGTCCTTACCGACAAAACTCTAAATCTAGCCGTAAAACTTTACACTTATTTTGTCATTTTTTAAACAACTAATGAAACTTTACAAAATACATCTACATGTTAGTCATGGACTAATCTTTTCTTTGAATGCATCATTCTATCTAGCATGTATTTAGTGTTTAATGTCCCTTTAACATGTTTCAAACGTTTTCAGATTTGTTTTCATTTAAATTACGTATGTATTTAAAGACAGTATCAGTAATGTGTATGTGCATAGCAATCTCACGCAAATGTGTTTAAAACCCAAATTACTTAAAATTTGCAAATAAGTAATTTAAGTGGCATGAAAAGAAATTTTAAATGCACTGAAGTGCATTTAACATTTACATAGAAGAAGGTTTGCAAAAACTAATATTATGCAAAGATGCATCAAGCATCATATGGTTTTGACAACCCTTACCATCCATTCAACCCATTGATTATAGCAATATACTGCATAAATCTACATTCTCAACTTGTATGCTGCACTAAGTGGTGGAGTCATACTATTTGATTCAGAGTGAAATGTTACCTCCAGCAATCGGACAGTGCAGGAGACAGAGAGATGATATTCACATTGAATGATAGTACAGGTAGCCCTCAGTTTACGCCGGGGTTAGGTTCCAGAAGGAATGGCTGTAAATCGAAACCGTTGTAAATTGAAACCCAGTTTATAATGTAAGCCAATGGGAAGTGAGGGAGTTAGGTTCCAGGCCCCTCTCAAAATTTTTATAAGTAATACCCAATACATTATTTTTAAAGCTTTGAAATGAAGACTTTAAATGCTATTCAGCATTATAAACCTAATAAAATAATCACACAACACAGACTTTTCTTGCATTGTTCTTCAAACAGTTCTTTCTATGCATTCCAATCTGGACTGATTTATAGACAGGAAGATCTTGTTCCTTTGCAAGCTGCTCGATAGCTCAGGTCTGGTTAAACTGATTAATTCCAGCTTGCTTGGCTTGCATATCTTTGCTGCAACAGAAGAGGACAGCTCCACCTACTGGCTATTTTAATCAATGCACTGCTTCTCAATGCTTTTCAATAGCAGTCACATGACTGAAAAAAAAAAGGTTGTTATTCTGAAACGGTGCAAATTGAACCGTTGTAAACCGAGGGCCACCTGTATAGGGACCTCTAGCCAGGTTGAAACACCTTAAGGGTAAAACTCTATGAGGGAATTATAGTAAAGAGAGTGTCGGCGTGTATGTAACAAAGTTGCTAAAGAGTGGCTAGGTTTTGCACTTACCTTTATAAGTTCAAGGAATGCCTGTCCCTGCAACTTTCTTCCCCTTGGTTCCTGCTGCTATTCTTTGTGTTGATTGATGACTGCCATGGGGTATTCAGTAGACCTTCTCTTCCTTCACTTTGTTACAAACATGATCCTTCTTAATTTTGCCATTAAGCATCTGTGGGATCACCTTCTCTCTCAATCTCTTTTTTCTTATTTCTTACCTGTTCTTTATTTCTCTCCCTCTTCTTTTGGATCTGGAGAGCAGTACCTTGCTGCTCCTGACACTTCTTCTACCTAGATGTCTGCATTTCCTCCTCCTGAAGTACATATGCAGAATGTTGATTTACCCTCTGTCAAGCCTCCCCATCCAGTTAACTACTCTTCAGTCCATGCATACCTCTGCTAAACCATAAAGGTTATTACTGTAACTTACTGTAGAGATGGGAGCACTTAGAGATTTGTAGACCTGATATTATGGAATCCATTAGGGTTGCATTGTTCAGGGCTGTGTTTGTTTTGGCTATTGCAAGCACCTTGCATTTTCAGAAACTGATGTAATCAGCCATGGTTGTGTCAGGGGACAGCAACTATCTATAAGATGTGAGATAGGACTGTCTTGCTTTTTGTATCAAGGGCCAAAACACATTAGGAGATACGTGGTGCATTGATACAGGCCTGAAAGCATCCATCTAATAGACTTAGGTCTGGACTTGTTTTTGAATAATTTGAAGGCTGCTAATAATGAGCAGGTGTATAATTTGGTGCTGGCAAAAGTTCTAGCTAGAGAGTTTCTCACTTGTGGTAGTAGGTTTCAGCATAATTTTTGAAGGACAGAATATAAAAGGAGTAATGGTCAGGTAATTGGAAGCAGGTTGATCATAGGTGGTGACCTTGGGAGGTATCTGTTGATGGTTAAATGCCATAAGAGCATCTGGGCCTAAGTTGAGCTGCAGTGCACACTTAACATATAAAGAATCTGCTAACTTTTTGTGTTTGGGGCAGGCAGTGTCATCTTTAAAGGTACGGTCTACACTTTAGTCATCTTAAAGTCTTGACCTTAGATAAGCTGCAAATAGCCTCCTGTCCCCCTTTCTTTATCATACAGCAGGACAAGTAAAAAAAAAAATATCTTAACATTGATATTGTTTCTGGCTACTTTGTAATAGCTGCCAAGCTCCACTGACTGATAACATCATGATCTGGGCTGCGTTTAGGCACTCTGCTGAATAGCATTGACAGTCTGTTGAATCCAACTAGTGAGTCTTTTGTAACTAGTGAGCCTTTAATACAGCCTAGATCGTGATGTCATCAGTGGGGGGAGCTTGGAAGCCAAATCAAAGTGGCCAGAAACAATATTCATTTTAAAATAACTTTCTTTCCAATGGCATGGAGAGTCCACAAATCCATTCAATTACTAGTGGGAATTCAACTCCTGGCCACCAGGTGGAGGCAAAGAACAACCCAGCAAAGCTTCAAGTATCCTCCCACTACCCACAATCCCCAGTCATTCTTTGCTTGTGTAACATTGAAGGTGCTGTGTGAAGAAGGTGTCTGAAGAAATCAAGTTGCTAATCCTTTAATGGGTACTTTTCCCTGCAAGCAAGGATTGGGGTTATGCTGTGTCCATGTAATTTTCTTTAGTAAGAGTAATGGTGGCTTTAAGCAGTTGGAAGACAGCGAGGTGGTCTTTGCTTACCTTCAAACATTTTTGCTACCCCTAAATAGAAAACCAGGGTGGGTTACTCTGTTTTTTTTCTTTATTTACAGGTCTATGTCAGTGAAGATTCTGTCACACCTGTTTTCTGCACCTGCACTACAGCGGATCCACAGATAAAGGCTTTTACCCTCTAGGTGAGAAGGATGCAGCACTTAGGAGTTCCTTGTTTTAAAAAAAATTATATACTTAGAGTACAAGGTGGATCCTTATGGGACTGAATATCCCTTTTAAAGGTTGGGGATTTATTGGGCAGCAGTTCATGACACTGTTCTGTCAAGTAAAGGCTTTTTTTATTTTGGCTATCGGGATTTGTTTGTACAAGTTTACCTTTTATTTAGTTTGGGTAATATCTCTTTAGGAAAGTTGTTGGACCGCATCTTACTTTTGAATTTGCGATCATGTGAAAGCTCTGTTACTTCCTGAGTGCTGAATAGTTTGTTTCTAGCCGGGTGTTTGGAAGCCGGATTTTCAAGGAGACAGACTGGATTTTCTAGCATTATATAGTTTTTCCTGCCTGTCGCTTCTGTCTGATGTTTGCAGTTTTCTAGGATCTGCAGTTTGAACATGATTTATCTTCTGGTGTGGATTAAATTCCTAAATCTGTGCAGCTTTTTCCTTTTCCAGATCGCATGTCTGACATTATATTTCAGGAATGGGAGAAGCAGGGTCTTCCTTTTAACCCGTCACATCTCCTGTGTTTAAAAAGATTTTTCCTGTGGCTGATTCAGTGCGAGATCTGTGGCGCACTGTTTCGTAGAGGGCGCTATATCTACCTTAGCCAAGAGAACTACTATTACTCTCGAGGATAGTTCCTCTTTTAGAGACCCTATGGATAAGAAACTTAAGGGGGCTATTTAAGAAAGGTTTTTCTTCATTAGGGTTTGCAGAGGCAACCAGTTGCTAGTATTGCAACAGTTGTTGGTGCAGCCTCTTCTTGGTGTGACTCTTTGTCTAATCTAATTTCAGACTACTATAGAGGAGATCCAGGATAGGATCAAGACTCTAAAGCTGGCTAATACTTTTATCTGTGATGCCAGTAGACATGTGCGTTTCGGATGAATTTCGTCCGATTTGGCAATTCGGATGCATCCGAATTGCCGAATCATCACATCCCGAAAAATTTCGAAAATTAATAAATATGTTTCCGAATTCTGATCCATTATTCATATTCAGAACTTTTCATTGTCCCTTCCTAAACTGCAATTCCCCCGACGCTAACTCTAAATCTATAATAAAGGTATAACCCCTCCCTAAACCACCGTTCCCTGACATCGCTGAAACTAACTAAACCTATTAACCCCTAAACCCACATCGCAACAACCTAAATTAAACTATATTAACCCCTAAACCTAACACTCCCTAAACCTAAACCGAACCTTAAACCTAACTCTAAACCTAACACCCCCTAACTTTAACATAATTAAAATATAACTAAATTAAAGTTACAATTATTAACTAATAATACCTATTTAAATCTAAATATAAAGTGACTTACCTATATTAACCACTAAACCTAACACCCCCTAACTTTAAGACTAACCCTAACCCTAAACCTAATACCCCTAACTTTAACATAATTAAAATATAAATAAATTAAAGTTACAATTATTAACTAATAATAAAGTAACTTACCTATATTAAGAAAAATAAAAAAAAACTACCATTACAAAAAATAACAAACAAAATTATCCAAAACAATAAAATATATTCCTATTTTAATACCCTTTAAAAGAAAAATAACACCCCAAAATAAAATAAAAACTAATATATAATAAACTACCAAGGGCCCTTAAAAGGGCCTTTTGGGAGCCCTTAAAAGGGCGTTTTGTAGGGCATTGCCCTAAAGTTAACAGCTCTTTTGCTACAAAACAAACATTCCCTAACAGTTTAGGGGTTAATAGGTTTAGTTTGTGTCGGCAAAGTTTCGGAACGGTGGTTTAGGTGTTAATAGGTTTAGTTAGTTTTGGTGATGTGGGGGGGTGCGGTTTAGGGGTTAATAGGTTTAGGTAGTGTTAGTGATGTGGGGAGACAGCGATTTAGGGGTTAATAGCTTTATTTACAAATTTATATCAGCCGTTTATTAATTAATATGTTCGCTACAATAGTAGAGGGACGATAATGTAATTCACGGTACCTATATATATATATATATATATTTAAATTGCTGATTTAGCTATAAGGATCAGACAATATATGTCAAACAATATATGTTATATCCAGATTATGTCAAATCAATATATGCAATAACCAGTTAGGTTCAATACATCCAGAGTACTCGAAGATGCTGTGGGTAAGCTGTTTGTTAAACTGTTGGTTACATTGATGTGAGGTGTGAGCACACTAGTGATAAATATTATCCACCAAGCAAAAAATGTCATATATAATTGTTTTTATTCTGGTTCCTGGCTTAGGAATGTAAACAAAAGCCTTAATCAGAGCTCAGCCGGGACACTCTGACTGGCAGAACGTAACCAGGTTACGTTCTGCCAATTAGAGTGTCCCGGCCGAGCTCTGCTGATAGTCAGACTATTATAAGGTTTGTTATCTGTAAGTCTGAGGTGAAGGACCTCTATCACCGAGGTACAAAGACCAAGGAGTACGATTCTAATATTATTCGTGAGCGCAGATACAGGTCAAATATGTTACAAATATCTATCAATCTGGATAGATTCAGCATTTGAAACGACGGACGGAGCATTCTGGATAGGTAACTCACGATTCAGAGGTCCGGTAAGGCTTTTGTTTACATTCCTACACCAGGAACCAGGATAAAAACCAGGATAAAAACATTTATATATGACATTTTGTGCTTGGTGGATAATATTTATCACTAGTGTGTGCACACGTCACATCAATGTAACCAACAGCTTAACAGCTTACCCACAGCATCTTCAAGTACTCTGGATGTGTTGAACCTAACTGGTTATTGCATATACTGTATTGATTTGACATAATCTGGATATAACATATATTGTTTGACATATATTGTATGATCATTATAGCTAAATCAGCATTTTAAATATATATATATATATATATATATATATATAGGTACCGTGAATATTACATTATCATCCCTCTACTATTGTAGCGAACATATTAATTAATACACGGCTTATATAATTTTTGTATCTTTTTTGTATCTTTTGAATAGATTGTATTGTGGCCACAATTTTTAGATTGAATATAATTGAATTTGTTTTTATAAATTGTACTTCTATAAAAAGATAATACATTTTAATACAATAAATTCATTATACTAAATATAGATTATTTAATTTGTTTATTTTCCCTGCTTATATTCTTTATAAGCGCCACCCTTATTACCTCAGGTATTTTTTTCTTATTACGATTTCTAGTTTTGCAATACTAGCCCACAGAGCCCTTTGGCTAAAGTCTTGGTCTACAGATATGACTTCTTAATCCAAGCTTCTGTCTCTTCTTTTTAAGGGTAAGACTTTATTTGTTCCTGGTCTGGCAGAGATCGTTTCCATGGTTACTGGTGGAAAGGGAGTTTTTTTTACCACAGGATAAGAAGAATAGACCCAAGGGTGGTCAGACTTCTAATTTTCATAACTTCAAATGACAGAGCTCTTCCTTGTCTTCTAAATATGAGCAAGCCAAGACTTTTTGGAGAGCCCTGGAACAAGGGTAGCAATTCAGAAAGTCTTCCGCTAGGCTAAGTCAGCATGAAGGTGCCGCCCCCGATCCAGTTCTGTATCAGGTAGGGGGCCGGCTTGGATTTGTGATGCTCCAGATCCTTGGGCAATGGATGTAGTCTAGCAGGGATACAGGATAGGATTCAAGTCTTGTTCCCCCAGGGACAGATTCCTATTATCAAGATTATCTGTAAACCAGGTAAAGGGAGAGGCCTTCTTAAACTGTGTAAGGGATTTGTTCTCTCTGGTAGTGTTTATCCCAGTTCCTCTAGCAGAACAGGGTCAGGGATTCTATTTAAATCTTTTTGTGGTTCCCAAAAGGAGGGAACTTTTCGACCCATTCTAGACTTAAACTTTCTCAACAATTATCTCAAGGTCCCGTACTTCAAAGTGGAGACTATTCGTTCTATTTTCCATCTAGTTCAGGAAGGTCAGTTTATAACCACTATAGACCTAAATGATGCATATCTTCATGTGCCTATCCACAGGGAACATTTCAAGTTCCTGATGTTCACTTTTTTGGATCAACATTTTAAATTTGTAGCACTACCTTTCGGCCTTGCCACTGCTCCTCAAATCGTTACGAAGGTTCTAGTGGCTCTTTTGGCTGTGGCCAAATCTCTAGAGATTGCAGAAGCTCCTTATCTGGGCGATATCTTGGTCCAGGCGCCATCTTTTTAGTTGGCAAGATCCCATACAGATTCTCTGTTAGCTATTCTCCGCTATCACGGTGTCAGGGTTTTTTCCCTGTTGTTTGCCATGTGCTGCTGGCAGACATTTTACTCACCTCTCTTCCTGACTATGGTGCATTGTGGGGGATGCTGCTCATTTCCTACACTTCCTTTTATGGCCAGACTGGTGTGCATCATCCATGTGATACAGGATTCAGTCTCATTATGATGTCATCACTTATTATTTAAAGGGCCTCTGTTCAGTATGCTTTGCCTTTGAGGTGTCTCAGACCTGTTTGTGAGAGTTCCTGTGTATTACCTGGCTGCCTGACGTCCTTCCTGGTTCCTGATCCCTGGCTTGTTCCTGACTCTGCTGTTTTCCTTGTTCCTGTTTCCGGCTCGTCTGACTATTCGCTTTGGCTCCTGACTCAGCTCATCTGACTACCAGCTCTGGTTTTGACTCATGGCTTGTTATTTTACTTGTGGACTTTTTATTATTTTTTGCTATGAATAAAGGTCTCAGTCTGATTCCTGGCACCCTGACATTATGCAAAGGCCATGAATCCTGATGGTGCTAATAATCCACCTTTACCTGCCATCATTTCCAGGATGGATGAACAGGATCACCACTTGGATCAATTTGCACTAGTCCTGCAAACCCTGCTGACTCGCACTGCACATTTGGACCAAAGAATCCCGCAAGTTATGGCTGCTCCTGTTTCCGCTGCTGCACCTATGCCTACCAGGAGCATGTCTGGTTCTGCACCTCTACCTCAGTGATATGAAGGCGATCCTATTCAGTGCAGAGGGTTTTTGAACCAGGTGGGCATTTAGTTTGAGATGTTACCTCAGGCGTTTCCCTCTGACAGAGCTAAGGTGGGATTTCTCATCTCGTTACTCTCTGACACAACTCTTGCCTGGGCTAATCACTTGTGGGAGACTAATAAACCTGTGATTTCAAATTACCCTGAATTTGTGGCCTCCTTTTGAAGGGTATTTGATGTTCTGGCTCGTTCCTCCTCTGCTGCTAAATGACTTATGTCCATTCAGCAAGGTACAAGATATATTGCTCAGTATGCTATCGAGTTCCATTCGCTTGCCACAGAGGTAGGTTGGAACAATGAAGCCCTTGTTGCCGCCTTCTTTCATGGGCTTTCTGATGTGATTAAAGGATGTGATTAAAGACGAAGCTGTTGCCAGAGATTTACCAGAGGATCTCGAGGCATTGGTGTCTTTTTTGATCCTAATTGACATCAGACTCAGAGAGAGGCCCTCTTTCAAGGAGCACTTGTGGAAGCCTCCTGTTCCGTTCTCTCCTACGTGTTTGTTACCACCCAAGCCTCCCTCTCCTCCCATGCCTCCTGGTCCCGAGTCACCAGGTACTGCTGAGCCAATGCAGTTGGGATTCACGCGTCTCTCCATGGCGGAGAGGGCCTTTAGGAGGAGGGAGGGGCTCTGCCTCTATTGTGGGTTACAGGGCCACCTTTTGAAGTCTTGTCCTACACGGCTGGGAAACGCTCACACCTAAGGTCCTGTCGGGGGAAGACCCTGGGTGGTTTATCCTCGTCCCCGGAACCACTTATGGAGAAACCTTTTGTCACGGTTGTCCTTTCCTAGGTGGACTCCTAAATAGTCACTCAGGCTCTTGTTGACTCTGGTGCTGCGGGCTATTTCATTGACAGTGCTTTTGTATCAAACCACTCCATTCCTGTTTTGCCTCGGCCCGTTCTGCTTGCTATTGAGGCCATTGATGGCAGGCCCCTTCAGCCCACACTCGTTACTCCCGAAACTGCTCCGTTGTCCATGGCTGTTGGGGATCTCCAGTTCCAGGTGATAAACTCTCTGCATTTTCTGGTTGTTCTGGGTTATCCCTTGCTCCAAAAGCACAATCCCAGTCTCGACTGGCGCAGGTCCGAAATTTTGTAGTGGTCCCTGCAATGTATTTCCACTTGTCTTTGGAAACCAGTTAAAAAGTCTTGTGCACTTCTTTGGTATCTCAAAGCTATCGCAGACATGACCCGTAAAGAGAATGATCCACTCCATTGGTCACCTACTGCCATTAAGGCCTTTGATAGTCTAAAGACTACCTTTGCTGCCGCTCCAGTTCTGGCTCATCCTAACCCTGTCCTGCCTTTCGTTCTTGAGGTCGATGCATCTGAGCCTGGAGTAGGTGCCCTCTTGTCTCATCATCCTACGCCTGATGGTTCCTTGTATCCGTGTGGTTTCTTCTCTAAGAAATTGTCTCCAGCGGAGTGCAATTATGAAATTGGCAACAGGGAATTACTGACCATAATTTTGGAACTCAAGGAATGGAGGCATCTTCTTGAAGGAGAAACCTAGTGGTAAGTGTTTTGTTCCTGAGAATCTTCTAACTAAACTTTTGCACACTTACCGCTATCCTAAAGCTGCAGGTCACCCAGGCAAGAACCAAATGATTTGGTCTGTCACTCAACAATTCTGGTGACCAGGTCTTCGTTCTGATATTGCTGCGTATGTTGCCTCCTGCTCAGTTTGTGCACAGAATAAGACTCCTCGACGTCTTCCTGTGGGTCTTCTTCAACCTATTGCTAATGGTGAGCATCCTTGGACACATCTTTCCATGGACTTCATTGTCAAGCTCCCTGTTTCCAATGGCAATGCTGTTATCCTTATGATGGATTTTTTTCTAAAATGTCACATTTGCATTCCCTTGATGAAGCTGCCTACCGCTCAGGAGCTTGCTTGGATTTTTGCCCTGGAGGTCTTCCGTTTACATGGGTTACCCAAGGAGATAGTGTCGGACCTGGGTAGCCAGTTTGTCTCCAGATTTTGGCATTCCTTTTGTGCTCAAATGGGGATCCAGCTTTTATTCTCCTCGGCATATCACCCTCAATCCAATGGGTCTGCGGAACGGTCTAATCAAGCTCTGGAACAGTTCCTCCATTGCTATGTCTCAGATCACCACAATAATTGGTCTGAACTGTTACCTTGGGCGGAGTTTGCTCATAATAGTGCTATTAATGCTTCCTCCAAGTTATCCCCGTTCATGGCGAATTATGGGTTTCAACCATCCTTGTTGCCCGATTCATTCATGTCTCAGGGTATTCCAGCTTTGGAGGAGCATCTCCGGCAACTCCATTCCACGTGGGTGCAGATTCAGGATTGCCTTCATCATTCTATGCAGCGCGAAAAGTTCCAGGCGGATCGTAGGCGTCTGCCCGCACCTTTCTACCAGGTTGGTAAGAGAGTTTGGCTGTCCTTCATCAACTTGAACCTTCTTGTGCCTTCCAATAAATTGTCTCCCTGTTATGTTGGTCCTTTTCGAATACTCCTACGAGTTAATCCTGTGGCCTATGCTCTTGACCTTCCTCCTGCTATGCACATCTCCAATGTTTTCTTGTCTCCCTCTTTAAACCATTGGTTTGTAATAGGTTTACTACTGTGTAGCCTCGTCCCCGTCATATCTTTGTTGACAACCATGAGGAGTATGAGGTCAGCAACATTATTGACTCTCGTATGTCCAGGGGCTCGTGTACAGTATTTGGTTCACTTGAGGGGCTACGGTCCAGAGGAGCGTTCTTGGGTTCCCTCCTCTGATGTTCATGCTCCCATCCTCCTCCGTGCCTTCTATGCCCGTTTCCCCAATAAGACTTTTGTCCTCCTGCTGGGGAGGGGTCGTTGAGGGGAGCGTACTGTCAGGGTTTTTTCCCTGTTGTTTGCCATGTGCTGCTGGCAGACATTTTACTCACCTCTCTTCCTGACTATGGTGTATTGTGGGGGATGCTGCTCATTTCCTACACTTCCTTTTATGGCCAGACTGGTGTACATCATCCATGTGAGACAGGATGCCGTGTCAGAATTGTGATGTCATCACTTATTATTTAAAGGGCCTCTGTTCAGTATGCTTTGCCTTTGCATTGTCTCAGACCTGTATGTGAGAGTTCCTGTGTATTACCTGGCTACCTGACATCCTTCCTGGTTCTTGATCCCTGGCTTGTTCCTGACTCTGCTGTTTTCCTTGTTCCTGTTTACGGCTCGTCTGACTATTCGCTTTGGCTCCTGACTCAGCTCATCTGACTACCAGCTCTGGTTTTGACTCCTGGTTTGTTATTTTACTTGTGGACTTTTTATTATTTTTTGCTATGAATAAAGGTGTGATTATTTTTGCACTTCTTGTCTCAGTCTGATTCCTGGCACCATGACACATGGGTAGAAGGTGAACCTAGGGAAAAGTTCCTTGGTGCCAAGTACCAGGGTATGTTTTCTGGGGACAATCATAGACTCAGTAAGCTTCTTGAGGCCTGTTGTTCTCTTCACTCCTCGGTTCGTCCATCGGTGGCTGAATGCATGGAAGTAATTGGTGTTATGGTGGCACCCATGGATATTATTCCGTTTGCTCGCTTCTATCTGAGACCTCTACAGTTATGTATGCTCAAACAATGGAACGGAGACCACTTGGATCTCTCTCAGAGGATAGTTTTAGACTCTCAGACAAGGATGTCTCTGTCTTGGTGGATCTCCCAGGACTATTTGTCTCAGGGCACTTGTTTCCTGAGATCTTCTTAGGAGATTGTGACCACGGATGCCAGCCTTTTAGGCTGGGGAGCAGTTTGGGGGTACCTAAGAGCTCAGGGACTTTTAAAACAGGAGGAGTCTACCCTCCCTATAAATATCCTAGAATTGAGAGCAATTCTCAATGCTCTATCAGCTTGGCCTCAACTGAGTTCAGTCCGGTTTATAAGACTTCAGTCGGACAACATCACTTTGGTGGAGTATATCAAGCACCAAGGAGGAACTCGGAGCTTGTTAGCTATGAAGAAGGTGACTAGCATTCTTCAGTGGGCAGAGTCTCACAATCTCTCGCTCATGTCATCTCTCTGCCATTCATATTCAAGGGGTGGACAACTGGGAACCAGGCTGACGTTTCATCCAGGGGAATGGGCTCTCCATCTGGAAGTTTTCTTGATGTTAACCCTCAAGTTGGGTGTTGTCCGGAGCAGGATCTGATGACATCTCGTCTAAATGCCAAGCTTCCAAGATATGGAGCAAGATCAAGAGATCTTCAAGCAGCTCTGTTAGACGCCCTGGCAGTGCCATGGGATTTCGGTCTATTTTATCTTTTTTCTCCGGTTTCCCTCCTTCCTCGGGTGATAATTTGTATCAATCAGGATCAGGCTTCAGTGATTTTAATAGCTCCAGCATGGCCTCGCAGAACTTGGCTTGTGGACCTAGTGAGGATCTCGTAATTTCCCCTGTGGAAATTGCATCTGAGGAAGGATCTTCTACTTCAGGGTCCCTTCCTCCATCCAAACTTAGTCTCTCTGAAGCTGACTGCTTGGAGATTGAATGCTTAGTCTTGTCCAGACTAGTGATGTCCCAAACTGTTCGCCCGCGAACGGTTCCCTGCGAACATAGCTTGTTCGCATTCGCGTTTGTGGGCGAACACATGGCGATCCGCCCCTATGTGTCATCATTTTGGAAACTTTGACCCTTTATGTCACAGCCGCCTGACACATTAGAGCCAATCAACATCAGACACTCCCTCACAGACCCTCCCAGCTACTTGGAATCCGCCATTTTAGACTCATAACGACCTTTCTTTCTTAATGAGACGACGTGTTGTGTTTTTGCTCCTGACATTAATAGGAAAAAGATAGCTAGGCTAGTGTATTTACAGTCCAGAAGGACTCCACTCATCTCTGCTGCAAGCACAGCACCCCAAAAAGCCCTTTTTAGGGCTATATTTCGTGCCGTTTTTTTTTTTTTCGTTTTTTTTTTGTTAGCATTTGCCTGGCTTTCAGGCTGTGTGTTTAAGGCTCACAGCATATGCTGTGACTACTGCCACCACTGATATTTCCCTAACAACATTAGTTTAAATTTAACTAACCAAAAAATGTAATTATTTTTCTAGTGTAATTTTTTTTCATTTTCTATCAGGCCAATGTCACACAGCATATACTCTGGTTCATTGCTCTGTGCCAGCCAGCAGCCACCAGTGTTAATATCCGTTTATAACATTATTTTAAATTAAAAAAAATAATAATATTTTGCTAGTGTAATCTAATTACATTTACTATCAGGCCTGTGTCTGTCAGGCTCACTCAGCATTAATATACCTCATTTTTTTCAGCCTTTTGGTTAATTGGTCTGTGCCAGGCAGCCACCCAGCACTCATATCTATTCTTCTTCACCTTAATTTTAATATAAAAAAAAAAAAGTTTAAATTTGTTTGCTAGTGTAATCAAATATAATTTTCTATCCGGCCTGTGTGTTTTGCTGACATACAGAGCCTACTGTGTTTACTTGCTGCCCTCCCTAGTCTATGAGCCATGACTCATATGTGTTTAACCTTTTTTTAATTTCCCCCCCCAAAAAAATAATGTCAATCATTTTTCTAGTGTAATCTAATAGTATTTTCTATCAGGCATGTGTGTATCTGACTTACAGAGCCTACTGTTTTTAATAGATGCGCTTCCAAGGCTATCAGCCACGACTCATATGTATGTGCTTAACCTTTTTCTTTAAATTGATAAAAAAAAAGTCTTTAAATCAGTATGCTAGTGTAATCTAATTTTATTTTCTATCAGGCCTGTGTCTAACTGTCTATCTGACTTGCACAGCATACTGTTGCTAATTGCTGCCCTACGTAGCAGCCAGCCAGTGCGACCACTCATAGAGTCATATGTGCATTGCACTTCTTAACATAATTTTAATATTAAAATCTGAAATGTTAAAATATTTTGCTTGTGTAATCTAACTTAATTTTCTATCAGGCCTGTGTTTTTGTCACTTACACAGCATACTGTGTTAAAGTGCTGCCCTAACTACCATCCACGACTCATATCTGCCAGCCTGTGTGCCAGGCCCAACTAGCCAATTAGTGGCACCAGTCACAATTCTTGTAACAGTATATAAAAAAATAAAAATCATAATTTTTTTGACTGCAAATATTCAGTCTCCTAGTGCCATTGAATTGCATTTACCTCCTGCCTGCCACTGCCAGCCTTTTGTGCCAGGCCGTCTAGCCAACTATTTACACCAATCATAATTGTTGTCACAGACAGTATAGTTACTAATTAAAATTAAAAAAAATTTGATTGTTGATCTTAATCCTCAGTTTGCTCGTGCCCTAGAATTGCACTTTTCTACTGCCTTCCAAGCCTGTGTGCCAGGCCTACTTGAAAAATATTTACACCAATCATATTTGTTGTGACAGTATTCTTAATAATTAAAAATTAAAATTTTTGGTAATAGTTGTGGAGAATCCTCAGTTTGCTGGTGCCATTGAATAGCACTTTCCTCCTGCCTTGCAGCCTGCTGTGAGCCAGGCCCACCTAGCCAATTGTTGCCAGCAATCATATTTCTTTTAACAGTATTGCAAAAATTGTCAATCATCACTGTTTTGACTGTCAGTAATCAGTCTCCTAGTGTCCTTGAATTGCATCTACCTCCTGCCTGCCAGCCTTTTGTGCCAGCCCGTCTTGCCAACTATTTACACCAATCATAATTTTTGGTCACAGTATAGTTACTAATTATAATTAAAAAAATTCTTGATTGTTGATGTTCTTAATCATCAGTTTGCTCGATCCCTAGAATTGCACTTTTCTACTGCCTTCCAAGCCTGTGTGCCAGGCCTACTTGAAAAATATTTACACCAATCATATTTGTTGTCACAGTATTCTTAGTAATTAAAAATTAAAATTTTTGTTAATAGTTGTTGTGAATCCTCAGTTTGCTTGTGCCAGTGAATTGCACTTTCCTCCTGCCTTGCCAATGAAGGGCCTTATGAAGACTGAGCCAAGGTTGGATTGTAGTATTTGTTTAGGCTAATCATGATGGCCATGTAGACCACCACCAAGAGTCCTGGAAGTAACAGGGATGATGAGATGAAAGTGCTAAGAATAGTACTACTTGAAACAACAGAGTTAGCCATGGGTGTTAATCCAAGACCGCTTGGATTTATTTTTGTATTGGGTGCAGCTAATCATGCAGGCCATATAGAGCTGCCACCATTCGGTGTTGTATCAGCTATAAAAATAATAAGAACTGTACTATCAAAATACAGCCAATGAAGGGCCTATGAAGACTGAGCAAAGGTTGGATTGTAGTATTTTGTTCGGCTAATCATGATGGCCATGTAGACCGCCCGTAACAGGGATGAAAGTGCTAAGAATAGTACTAATTGAAACAACCGAGTTAGCCATGGGTGTTAGTCTAAAACCACTCGGCTTTTTTTTGGGTTTGGGTGCAGCTAATCATGAAGGCCAGATAGACCTGCCACTATTTGGTGTTGTAACAGGTATTAAACTGCAAAGAACAGTACTACTTAACACAACCTACTTACCATGGGTCCCAGAGCTATATAGACCTCCACCGATAGGGTGAGTATGAGTAACAGCTATTAAAATGCGAAGGACATTACTAATTAACACAACATAGTTACCATGGGTCGCAGACCAAGAGCAGATGTCTTATTATTATATTTTGTATGGGTAATCATCCAGGCCGTATAGACCTCACCAAATAGGGGGAGTTAGAGAGATTAAAGTGCTAAGAATGGTAGTACTTAAAACACAACCTAGTTAAAATGGGTACCAGACTGCATGTCTTATTATTATATTTTTTCAGGGTAATCAGGCAGGCCATATAGAACACCCCCGATAGGGGGGGGGGGACAGGGATTAAAGTGCTAAGAAAAGTACTAATTAACACAAGCTAGTTGGGTCCAAGAACACATGTTTTATTATTAGACTTTATTAGGGTAATTATATATCTAACAAATCTATCTATTTCTCTTCTATCGATTCTATCTAACTATCAATCTATGTATATCCATCCTATCTATCAATCTATCTTCTGTCCGGGATATTTTGAGACAGCCACTTTGGGAATGTTAGTTGATTTAGGCCCATTATGGCTTAAAAGCAGACTCTGCATAAACTATGTAATTTTCCATGGGAGTTTTGCCAGGGATCCCCCTCCAGCATGCGACAGTCCAGGTGTACCCTTGAAACAACTTTTCCATCACTATTGTGGCCAGAAAGAGTCCTTTTAGGTTTTAAAGTTCGCCTGCCTATTGAATTCAATGGCGGTTCATGCGTTCGCGAAGTCCGCCGTTCGCGAACCGAAAATTGTAGGTTCGCGACATCACTAGTCCAGACGTGTTTTTTCTGTGAAAGTTATTGAGACTATGATTCAGGTTTGTAAGCCTGTTACTTGCAAGATGTATTATAAGGTATGGCGTAAATACCCTAATTGGTACGGATCTAGGAGTTTTTCTTGGAGTCAGGTGAGAATTCCACATATTCTGTCCTTTCTTTAGGAGGGCCTGGAGAAGGTGGTTCTCTTATCTTATTCTTCATGTGGATAAGGCGGTTCTCCATACTAAATTAGGATTTCTACCTAAGGAGGTTTCAAAACCCAATATTAACCAAGAAATTGTTGTTCCTTCATTTTGTCCTAATCCTTCCTCTATGAAGGAGTGGTTATTGTGCAATCTGGATGTTGTGCATGCTTTAAGGTTCTATTTACAGGCTACAAAAGATTTTCGTCAATCTTCTGCTCTTTTTGTTGACTTTTCTTGTAAACGGAGAGGTCAGAATGCCACTTCTTCTACGCTCTCCTTCTGGTTGAGAAGTGTTAATCGATTGGCTTATGAGACAGCTGGACAGCAACCTCTAGAGAAAATTACAGCTCACTCTACTAGGGCTGTCACTTCCTTTAAAGATTATGCTTCTATGGAACAGATTTGCAAGGCGGCCACTTGGTCAACATTGCATATTTTTTCCAAATTTTCCAAATTTTATGTTTTTGCCTCAGCTGAGGCTTCATTTGGGAGGAAAGGCTTCTTTTGGGAATAAAGTTCTTTAAGCAGTGGTGCCTTCTGTTTAGGCTTGCCTGTCTTATGTATTCCTCCATTCCACTCTGTGGACTCTAGCTTTGGTATTGGTTCTCACTAGTAATTGAATGGATTCGTGGACTCTCCATGCCTATTCTAAATCATTCAGCAGGAATAGTATAAAAACATAATTTATACTTACCTGATAAATTAATTTCTTTCCTGGCATGGAGAGTCCATGACTCCCACTTATTTTTAAGACTGCTTTTTGTCATTTTTCTACAACCTCAGGCACCTCTATACCCTTTGTGTCTTCTTGTCTTTCTTTAATTCCTCGGCTGAATGACTGGGGATTGTGGGTAGTGGGAGGATACTTGAAGCTTTGCTGGGGTGTTCTTTGCCTCAACCTGGTGGCCAGGAGTTGAATTCCCACTAGTTATTGAATATATTTGTGGACTCTCCATGCCAGGAAAGAAAATAATTTATCAGATAAGTATAAATTATATTTTTACTATTCCTGCTGCATGATTTTGAAATGGGTGCAGGAGGCTATTTGACGCTTATTCTAAAGTAAGACTTTAAGATGATTAAAGTGTAGACTGTGACTTTAATTACTTATTAAAACTTTACTAGACATGCCTTTTTGTTTGATTGTGTACTGGTGGAAGAACTGGAAGTTGGACGACTCAATTGTATCCCTTACATTTTTACAAAAATCTGTGATTAAAAATGACTGGAAGACTAGAAATGCATACATGTAGTAAACACATATTCTATTTAAATATGAAATGGACTACATTTCATTGCAGTTGAAAATCTTATTTCAGGTTTTCATTATTTTTTTTTTACAAAACTCTCTAATAAAAGTCTTGTGAAAAAAACTTTAGTCATTTTTTCTGTAAGTATTTCAGAGGAAGAAGAATATGTCCCAAAGAAAAAATCCCTCCACTCAAGCCAAATCTAAGAAGTCTCATCAATAATACCAAGTCCAATAATACACACATTTTTGCTTGAGAAATGTTTATCTCACACTACATGGTTATGGATATTTAGAAAAAACACAAATAATCCAAGAGCGCCAACTATAAGGCAAAGGAAAAATCTAACAAATACATCAGTGATTATAAAACATTATCAAACATTTAATTCAACATATATTTAAAAACATATGGTTAAAAACATGGATCCATGTAACAAAATAGACTTGAAAAATGGAATATCACAGTACTAGCAGATAAATACTAAAAACACAATGGTTGCTAAAAACAATAAAGGGTATAAGGGTATGTCACCAATTACGGGGATATACAAAATTATATAAAAGTCCAGATATGTCAATAGAAGTCTATGAAAAGTCCAGTGAATAAATCCAGTGGAAATAACCAGTGAAAAAATCAGTGAAAAAATCAAATGTTAAAAATAAAATGTTAAAAATAAACTGATGATAAAAAGATCCCTTGGAGGGAGGTTGTGAAAAAGTGTGAAAAAAGTGATGTAAAAATTGTAAAAAATTGTATAAAAATATGTAAAAAAATGTGTATTAAAATTAAAAGTGGGGGACCCCCTAAAAATAGGTGTCAAAAAAATGTCAAAAAAATGTGTCAAAAAAATGTGTCAAAAATAGTGAAAAATATATAAAATCCGGTTAAACAAAAATATAAGAGAAATAATAAATAGTGTGTATATAGTATAATCCAGGTGAAAGTCTTAGTAATTAGGTATTAGTGAATGATCCTCCTTGTGGCTAACTCCGTATGAATGATGGCGATGAACTCTTTGAGATAGATGGTTTTACCTTCCTGTTCAATATAAACTCTTGTAATCCCTGTAAATCAAAAGAATAACATAGTGCAATAAAATTTCAAAAAGCAAGAAATAAAGAAATAATGCTCACCAAAAATGTCAACGCGTTTCGGCCTCTTTAACAGGCCTTTTTCAAGACTATCTAGGGGTGAGTGCTGGTGGCTATATTTATATGTATCACAGACCTATGAATTAACATAGTTTTGGCGGCAAAAGAGGGGAATTTGGCGCCAAAAAATGACCCGACCCGGAAGTGCTTTTATTATTGTGTATCCGTTTTTTGCTTATTTGCCCCTTTTACTCAGATAATTACGGCTCTATATTGGTCCTATAATTTGGAACGAATAAGGGGTTCTGTCAGCATTAGTTTCTCATACATTATCATGTACGTTGCCGATCGCTCTGTTTCTATATACATCAGCGTCGGGCCGGAAGTGACATAGTGTTTGTTTACTTCCGGTTTTCTCATACTTCCGGTTGCGGTAATCACAAAGCGGTTTTTCGCATATGGCGATAACTAGAGAAGGGGTATTGAAAATTTTACATATACATGATATATTGTAAAATTTACACTTCAATTATTACCAGAGCCAATATAGGAGAATAAACGGTAATAATAGAGAAGACATAGACTCAGCTTGGGGACAAGGAGGATATCCAAGACACCCCTACCCAAACCAAAGACACCGACAGCCATACAATAGAGGTGAAAATTGGCATAATCACCATTATAATGATAACTACCAGCCCCCCAGATCTAACTACCCAGGACCACGACCAGATAAAAACATGCGTGGGATGAATCCCCAGTCTAAACAAGAAGACAGACAACAAAATAAGAGAATACCGGATTTAGGCACAAATGAAGAATACCAAGCAACAACATCAGGGCATTCTTTTTTAGGGGTTCCTCAGAAAACTCTCAAAGAACCAGAAAGAGGATCTATGAAGAGAAAGAACCCAAACTCAGAAGATTTCCAAACTCCTACAGACAAAAGAAGACCCACAGGGGCAAGAGAGGAGGAAGAAGAATAAGAAGAAAAAAGGAGTTACCATCTCCCCTCCCATCAAATGCCAAGGTTACAACTACAGGCATTTTTAACTTAAGCTCAAAGGAACTCACAGAAAAAGAATCATCTGTGTTAAGTTATGGATTGTCATTCGCCCCATCAAAGGGTTTGAACAAATTTAACACCTTCATAAATGCCAAAGAACTAGTCAGGAAACTGACTCTTAAAAGACATTTTATGAAAACGCCACTGGAAACACAATCCACTCGACACGAAAAGGTTTACTCAGACACTCAAACCACTAATGGAAATACCTACCTCCATACGGATTTAAGACCGAGATCAAATTTTTACCCATTGGCAAGTAAGGGTAATGCCATAGACACATTTGATACCTTGATCTGTAATGAGATCAGGGACATCAACCACAAGAAACTGAACAGACATAAACATAATCTATCTAAGGAACAAATGAACACCATAAAGACCCTCGAAAATAACCATGACGTGGTTATTAAACCAGCTGATAAAGGCGGGGGCATCGTGGTTTTGAACAAAATAGATTATGACCACGAGTGTAACAGAATCTTATCGGACCAACAGACATATGAAACATTAAGGAAAAATCCAGTTGAAGTTTATAAAAAAGAATTAGAAGAAATGTTGGGGGAAGCCAGAAATATTGGTATTCTCAATGAAAAAGAATATAAATATATAAACACCAAACATCCCATAACTCCAGTTCTATACTACCTCCCCAAAGTTCATAAATCCCTCGACAGACCCCCTGGTCGGCCAATAATATCAGGAATAGGGGGTCTGTCTAGCAATCTGTCTGAATATATAGACAGATTGTTACAAAAATACGTTACGGAATTACCGTCATATCTGAGGGACTCTACCCAAATTCTCAACAAATTGGAGAATATACAATGGGGAGAGAATTATACACTCGTCACATGTGACGTCGTGTCCCTCTATACCAGCATACCACATGAAGGCGGTATAGAGGCAGTGGATTTCTTTTTAAAAAAAGACCCCAATTTACCTGAACTACAGAGAGAATTCATTCTCAAAGGAATACGGTTCATTTTAACCCATAATTATTTTAACAACAATGGGATTTTTTATAAACAAATATGTGGTACAGCCATGGGGACCAGGTTCGCGCCTAGCTATGCTAATCTATACATGGGCTACTGGGAATCGATTTTCTGGGAATCATGCCCAGCTAGCGCGGACCTGGTCCTCTATAACAGGTACATTGACGATATTATTATGATTTGGAAGGGATCTAGAGAAGACTTGGAACACACCTTGGAAGTCATGAATGATAACACTTGCAACCTTAAATTTACACACGAGATGAGCAATAAAACAATTAACTATTTGGATTTAAAAATTGAGATTATCGAAGGGGAATTGGAGACGTCCACTTTCTTTAAGAAAGTGGACTGCAATAATTACATACACATGGAAAGCTGTCATCTCAACAGATGGAAGAAGAATATACCAAAAGGCCAATTCCAAAGACTGAAGAAAAACTGTTCCAATCCCAAAAAGTGGGAAGAACAAGCCGCTACTCTCAAAGAAAAATTCTTAGAAAGAGGTTATGAAGAAGAGTCCCTAATTCAAACCATGGAAGAGGTCAGGAAGAAAGACCGGAAAGATCTCCTGGTATATAAACCGAAAAAAACTATCCACTATTCTGACGATAACATACTCACTATTCCGTTTATTACCGAGTATAGTGAAAACAGACACATTGTGGAGAAAATTATAGAGAAGCACTGGGCACTTTTAAGGAATGATGAAATCATAGGGGATAAACTGTCAAGTCGACCTGTCTTCATATACAGGAAAACAGACAATCTTAAAAATAGACTATCCCCAAGTATACCTAAAAGAACACCAAATAAAACAAGGGATGTATTCGGCAAGGAAATTAAAGGTTTTTTCCCATGTCTGGGCTGTAAAGCCTGTAAAAGAGGCATAAAAACCAAAGAATTTACCTCGTACAATTCAGGAGTCAAATATAAGATTAATGACCTCATAAGATGCAGTGATAGAGGAGTTGTCTATTTGATATGGTGCAGCTGTGGACTCCAATATATAGGACAAACGTCCAGACACCTCAAAGATCGTATTAGAGAACACATATTAAAGATTGAACATGAAAGCACCGAAACAGCCCTCTACAAACACTTCACTAACCACCACCGAGCTAGTCTCAAAGATTTTAATTATATAGGTATACAATTGGTGACACCAAACTGGAGGGGAGGTGACTATGAAAGGCGCTTACTGACGGTAGAATCCAAGTGGATTTTTAATATAGATTGTCTTTACCCTAGGGGTTTGAATAATAGGGAGGACCTCTCACACTTAGTAAGTGCAAATAATCACTGATCTTAGACAATAGGTGACACATGGCCAGTTTGCATGTATTTTCATACTAGCTTCTTATAGCTAAGCATCACTACAATCATCATACATTTGTCTTACTGAGGTCCCTTCTTTTGCATTGGAGTTATTCAGCCTCTCGAGCATAGTACACGTACCCTATTTTGAAGTCCTATTATTAGTCCTATTCCAAGTCCCATTTCTAATTATTTTCAGATATGCTCTTATTCAGGAATACCGTGATCCATTTTGCCTTTGATGTAGTCTTTCGTGTAGCTCTGTGTAGCTACCATATCTCTGCCTTATATTTCAATATGCACAGGGTGTATATATATATATATATATCTATTTCCATTCCCCATGTTCGGGCTTATTGCTGTATTTTATCTGCATTTTACTAGTTTTAATCAACCCTTCTGTTAAAATTTGATTCCAATTTTAATAAGAATTTTATTAGTAAGTTATTTTATTGAAGATGTCGATTTTAATTGGATTTTAAGTTTTTTCTTTGGTGTTTTTTAATGTATAATGTACAATGTTTAATGTACTAATGCACAACCTGATATTTAGCCAACATATATATTTTTACTCTCATTTGTAATTTCTAACCATAATAATATTGCTCGTTTTTATTGCTCGCTATACCACTAACACAAATTGGTACAATCAAGTCTTATGAAGTGTAAATTTTACAATATATCATGTATATGTAAAATTTTCAATACCCCTTCTCTAGTTATCGCCATATGCGAAAAACCGCTTTGTGATTACCGCAACCGGAAGTATGAGAAAACCGGAAGTAAACAAACACTATGTCACTTCCGGCCCGACGCTGATGTATATAGAAACAGAGCGATCGGCAACGTACATGATAATGTATGAGAAACTAATGCTGACAGAACCCCTTATTCGTTCCAAATTATAGGACCAATATAGAGCCGTAATTATCTGAGTAAAAGGGGCAAATAAGCAAAAAACGGATACACAATAATAAAAGCACTTCCGGGTCGGGTCATTTTTTGGCGCCAAATTCCCCTCTTTTGCCGCCAAAACTATGTTAATTCATAGGTCTGTGATACATATAAATATAGCCACCAGCACTCACCCCTAGATAGTCTTGAAAAAGGCCTGTTAAAGAGGCCGAAACGCGTTGACATTTTTGGTGTGCATTATTTCTTTATTTCTTGCTTTTTGAAATTTTATTGCACTATGTTATTCTTTTGATTTACAGGGATTACAAGAGTTTATATTGAACAGGAAGGTAAAACCATCTATCTCAAAGAGTTCATCGCCATCATTCATACGGAGTTAGCCACAAGGAGGATCATTCACTAATACCTAATTACTAAGACTTTCACCTGGATTATACTATATACACACTATTTATTATTTCTCTTATATTTTTAATTTTTAATTTTTGTTTAACCGGATTTTATATATTTTTCACTATTTTTGACACATTTTTTTGACACATTTTTTTGACATTTTTTTGACACCTATTTTTAGGGGGTCCCCCACTTTTAATTTTAATACACATTTTTTTACATATCTTTATACAATTTTTTACAATTTTTACATCACTTTTTTCACACTTTTTCACAACCTCCCTCCAAGGGATCTTTTTATCATCAGTTTATTTTTAACATTTTATTTTTAACATTTGATTTTTTCACTGATTTTTTCACTGGTTATTTCCACTGGATTTATTCACTGGACTTTTCATAGACTTCTATTGACATATCTGGACTTTTATATAATTTTGTATATCCCCGTAATTGGTGACATACCCTTATACCCTTTATTGTTTTTAGCAACCATTGTGTTTTTAGTATTTATCTGCTAGTACTGTGATATTCCATTTTTCAAGTCTATTTTGTTACATGGATCCATGTTTTTAACCATATGTTTTTAAATATATGTTGAATTAAATGTTTGATAATGTTTTATAATCACTGATGTATTTGTTAGATTTTTCCTTTGCCTTATAGTTGGCGCTCTTGGATTATTTGTGTTTTTTCTGTTGTTCTCACTAGGGTAAGCTAGATACCCTCTATCCAGGAGCTATAAGGAACCGGGCTGAGCGCTGTTAGATATCTTGCACTTTATGGATATTTAGGTAAGATCCATACATTACAGTATAAGGTAGGTCTAATAAACAGATTTAAAAATATTTTCTGTGATTACTCTCCATGCTGGTTGGATTTTTATTATTGGGCCTTAAATGTGCTGCGACAGAAATTAATGTCTGAAGTTATCCATGTAATATTCCATAACTTATTATGAATATGCAAGATCATCTTTGAAAATGGGGAGTCTACTTAAATATAAGGGATCCGTCTCCACTAAGGATCCCATAGCAACGATTCATTACTAATTCAGAAAATAATACAAAACAATTTAAGAGTTTTTCCATAGTGTAATATCTCAAGAAGGATTACTTTGAGAGAATTTTAAGACTATTTTTATATTAATTTCCTCACCATAAGAAAACTGAAGCTTTAGGAAACACAAGTTTCAATCAAGCAAGACCAATTTTTGTGGGGGAGAGTAAAGACCATACACATAGACATAGATTTAGTCAAGATTAATTTTTCCACTAGGGGATCTTCCAGAAGTAATTGTATATGTAACAGTTAATTAAGTAATTCTAAGGTTTTTAATGGGTATATATTATCCACTAAACACTATTCTAGATACATCACAGTCTGACAAGGAATAACACATTTAGGATAAACACCTGAGAAATTAACTCTTCTATGCAGACATGTTTTTTTATTTTAATAAGACATTACTGTATGAATGAACGCGTAGCTTAAGATGCATAAATGTTAGAGTGGCTGCAAAACTAAAGGCAAGATTACAAGTGAGGCGCAAATATTTTTGCTCAAGCAATATCGTGTTTTCGCATACTTTTTCAGTTGCGCTGATATTACAAATTGAGCAAAATCGCGATTGCGCTAGTGCAATCTTGATTTACAATATAATTCTCAAATCTGTGGTTATCTGTTTTCTCGAAAATAAAAAGTAAAACAAAACAGTTCAAAAAGACATTACAAAGTACACTTATAATAATAATGTCTAATAAAAATTTAATTAAAAAAAATAATGCACATAAAAGTTTTAATGGTTCAAAGATATGAGATTTCGGGTGTTAGAAAAAAAAAGTTTTAAAAGGGCTTTAACATTTAGGTACATACATATACATGTCTAAATATGGACATTGATATGTATATACATATATATATATACAGGTAGCCCTCAGTTTACGCCGGGGTTAGGTTCCAGAAGGAAGGTTGTAAATCGAAACCGTTGTAAATTGAAACCCAGTTTATAATGTAAGTCAATGGGAAATGAGGGAGATAGGTTCCAAGCCCCTCTCAAAATTGTCATAAGTAACACCTATTACATTATTTTTAAAGCTTTGAAATGAAGTCTTTAAATGCTAAACAGCATTATAAACCTAATAAAATAATCACACAACACAGAATATATAATTAAACTAAATTAAATGAACAAAAACATTTGCTAAACAGCATTATAAACCTAATAAAATAATCACACAACACAGATATCACTTGCATGTTTCTGCAATCAGTTCTATCTATGCATTCATATCTGGACTGATTTATAGACAGGAAGATATTGTTCCCTTGAAATCTGCTTGATAGCTCAGGTCTGGTTAAACTGATTAATTTCAGCTTGCTTGGCTTTGCTGCAACACAAGCAGACAGCTCCACCTACTGGCTATTTTAATAAATGCACTGCTTCTCAATGCTTTTCAATAGCAGTGACATGACTGGAAAAGAAGGTTGTTATTCTGAAACGGTGTAAATTGAACCGTTGTAAAACGAGGGCCACATATATATATATATATATATATATATATATATATATATATATATATATATATGTGTACATATGTCTTTATGTATTTATATGTGTATATATGTATGTACTCATACATATATAAGTACACATATATAGAAATATACTGTATATAAGTGCATTGGAGCCTATTGCAGTCAAGTAGATGAAAACTTCTAAAAACATATTTATGCAATATTCATATTTAATATTGGTTTTAATTATGCATTTACTGTAAATATTTCATATATCTGTATATATCTATAAGCAAAATAAGGAAAGTGGAACAGTACTCGCAGACCAGACCGGAGACACATCACATGACCCCTAAACTATGCTCAGCTATGGTGCTATAGCACTCTCAAAGAGCTGCACTATCTCCAGAGTCACATGCAGTCTTGGCCCAGACCAGCCTGGGAGCATGTCCCTAGGGAAAATTACTAAACAGACAATACAATACACACAAAAATAAAGTTCAGCACTCGTTCACAAGCTCTCAGCTAAGTTTAAAAGCAAACTGGAAGAGTCAGTTACCACATTTGGCCAAATTGGACAAGCCCAGGTACCATGTCAAGGTCTCTTCCAAAACCTGGGACCCTAATACAGCCACACAAATGCAGGCTCACATACAAAGTGCAAGCTCATAATCAAGCACACTGGGAACTAGTCAACCACACAAATGTGAGACTGCATTTGTGTGGCTATATTAGGGTCCCAGGTTTTGGAAGAAACCTTGACGTGGTACCTGGGCTTGTCCCATTTGGCCAAATGCGGTAACTGACTCTTCCAGTTTGCTTTTAAACTTAGCTGAGAGCTTGTGAGCAAGTGCTGTATATATGTATACCTATATATAATCATATATTATATATATATATATATATATATATATATATATATATATATATATATATATAGGTATAAATATATATTTGTTTAATAAAAATCAGATATATGTAGAAATATTTAATTATGAATAAATAGAACATATTCTGTTATGTAAAGAACATTGGAAAATTAAATATTCCTAAATTCATGTCATGTTAGCGCTAATGAGAATATGCTAGGTTGTTTGCTTGATAATGAGGTGTTTTTTAAACGTTTTTTTCTTTATTGACTTCTATGAGGAATGTGAATATGCCATAGTGTTTGCGCGATAGTGGGGTGTTAAGTTATGGGGGAATGCCTAAACCTGATTGCAATTTTTTGATTTTAACTTTATTTGTGATTTGGTAACCGCTAGAGAAAAAACACTTTACTTTCAACTTGTAATACCAGCACAACCTGAGTTATGCAAAAATGAAAATCCTAGCAGAGTTCTCCACTATAGCGAAAACGCAAAATACCTCTCTACTTGTAATCTAGTCCTAAGACTAGTAAAAGATTTTAAAATGCTGCCCTTGATCAGTGATTAAATATACTGTATATATACATACACATTTTAAGTGCATGGTCCTACTATTACATGCAGTTATAAAAGTTTTATACTCAATGCAGCAAATGGAAAGACAATATTTGAAGTTTATGATCAATTTTTGAAGTCCCCCCCCCCCCACAGAAAAATTTAAACAACTGCATTCAGATTCATATACATTTTTTATTGATGGATAAAAAAAAAGAAGAAAAAGAAACACAGTGATTAGCAATTTTATGACAGTAGTTATCTTTTTTAATTTAAAAAATATCACCATTGACCAGGTATTGCAAAGCCATCAGCCTGACTGCATGAGGTAAAGCATTGTACGTGAGTATCTTCCTTTTGCACCCTGACAATGCTATCTTACATATACATTTGTTAACTTCACAAGAGGAAGGGATCATAGTGGACAGTTATTCATGATGGGGCATAAAACAAGCTGTAAACAAACCACTAGAGGCAATTATTTTTATTTATTTGTGTACTCATTTGGCATTATATTTACCTATCCTTGCCAAGACAACACATTTTACAATTCCTATAAAGCGGTCTTAGTTTTTTTTTTTATTATTAATTAGTGATTATCTTTTTTAATGTTTTCTCTGATCCCATGCCTAGTCTTTTGAAATTTCTATTATCAACTGTGCATTCAGGGTAATTATTCTATCTCCTTGGCTTTAAAATGATAGAAATGACAGCACAAATGTATAGCTTTTGTTTAGCTGCAATACTCCTCCATTTTGAATTATAAAAAAAACAAAAAAAAAAACGTGGTTTCTAGTTGGAAGGCTATTTTTGTAAAAATGTTTTAGCAAATGGACTTTTGGCTGATTGGCAGGAATTTACATGAGTTAAGGGAAAATCTCTTACAGCAGCAAATTGTTATATGTCGCTTTACGTTTAAATCTGTATTTACTGAACCATTTATAGAGCACTTCAGAAAATGTTTATGCTTTATGCAGAGACACAACTAGAAAATTCTGCTCCATAGTGCAGATCTTAGAATATGAGTTAAGACCCTTTCAATATTTCTGCTACAATGCATTGCACCTTATAGTCATCATATGTGCGTACAATTATATAAACCTTTCTGGGTTAGAAAATTCGACTAGTCCACTAATCTCTGAAGAGTAAGAAATTACAGAGTAAAATAAAATTGACTTTTTCCTGTTCTTAATCCTGAGTGAACTAGTAACCTTTTCCTTCTGGGCTAGTAACTTTTACTCCCTGACTAGTAAACAATAATGCTATTTTCCACCCCCTGCTTATTTCTTATAGATTCACTTATCTAGGTTATGGGTTTACTGCGTTCAGCATCATAATTTACTGAAGGGTGCAGAATGGTGAGGTGACAAATAAGCCCCCCTGGTCTGGAAATCATCTAGAGATGTAGATGCCTGAGGAAACAGCAAGCTAGCTGAGAAACTAGTTGCATTTTAATACACAGTGATATATGTATACACTGTGCTTTTAAAGACCATTGTTATAATAAAAGGGATTTTAAAACTTATCACTTGACTGAGAGCCTGTCCATGTTTGTTTGTGGTTGGAGACTACAGCCTAGACTGAGACCTGTGGGAAAAGAACAGTGAGCTTGGACACTGAGATTTCAGTATGCACTACTAAGCACGAGTGAGTGCTGCCACACTTGTGAGTACCTGAACATCTGTTATCACATATTTGTACACCATCTGTACTTTATTACACCAGGAGGCGCCCTTCTGTGTGTTTGTTTTATACCATCACATTTTCCAGTTAACCTCTTCTATTTGGGAAGGAGCTGCCGTGAATTCAAGAATAAAAGACCATTGGAAGCAAGTCCAAATGGAGAACACTTCTTTCAGTGATTGATTCACCTATGGACTGATAAGTTATATCATTTTGTATATTTTATCACACTATATATACACTATATTTTTGTTGTATTTTGTAATCTGTTGACATTATATATATATTCTGTGTATATTAGCGCCCCCTTGAGTGGTGACAGAGTATTGTCATCAGGTTGGTTACAGTTATGAAGCAGCGGTCTAATGTGCTCTGAGGATAGACATTGCCGCAATGCACTGTCGGATCAGGTTCGACAGACCTTTGTTAAATATGCCCCATAGTGAGAGATAAGAGTAACTACATAAAGCAATATCCAAAAGCTTAGTGCTTGATAATATACAGTTTACAGCACTCATAGCTAGTACTTTATATAAAGAATATAAAGAATATAAAACTGTAAGTGTTTCAACTATTCTTAAACTTAAAGTAATTCAATATTCCACAGCACCATATGCCTTGATAAAAAGTCTTTTATTGAAGCATAACAACAGCACAAGTATGCAACGTTTCGGGATCACAATCCCTTAATCATGCATTCATAGCCATGCACCTGTGTCTTATTTAAAAGTACAAAACGACCAATCAGAAACACTTAGGCCTAGATTTAGAGTTGGGCGGTAGCCGTGAAAACCAGCGTTAGAGGCTCCTAACGCTGGTTTTGGGCTACCGACGGTATTTGGAGTCAGTCAGGAAAGGGTCTAATGCTCACTTTCCAGCCGCGACTTTTCCATACCGCAGATCCCCTTACGTCAATTGCGTATCCTATCTTTTCAATGGGATCTTTCTAACGCCGGTATGAAGTGAGCGATAGAAATCTAACGACAAAACTCCAGCCGCAGAAAAAAGTCAGTAGTTAAGAGCTTTTTGGGCTAATGCTGGTTCATAAAGCTCTTAACTATTGTGCTCTAAAGTACACTAACACCCATAAACTACCTATGTACCCCTAAACCGAGGTCCCCCCACATCGCCGCCACTCGATTACATTTTTTTAACCCCAAATCTGCCGACCGCCACCTACGTTATACTTATGTACCCCTAATCTGCTGCCCCTAACATCGCCGACCCCTATATTATATTTATTAACCTCTAATCTGCCCCCCACAACGTCGCTGCCAGCTACCTACAATAATTAACCCCTAATCTGCCGACCACAAAGCGCCGCCACCTATGTTATCCTTATGTACCCCTAATCTGCTGCCCCTAACACCGCTGACCCCTATATTATATTTATTAACCCCTAATCTGCCCCCCACAACGTCGCCGCCACCTACCTACACTTATTAACCCCTAATCTGCCGAGCGGACCGCACCGCTACTATAATAAAGTTATTAACCCCTAATCCGCCTCACTCCCGCCTCAATAACCCTATAATAAATAGTATTAACCCCTAATCTGCCCTCCCTAACATCGCCGACACCTAACTTCAATTATTAACCCCTAATCTGCCGACTGAATCTCGCCGCTACTGTAATAAATGTATTAACCCCTAAAGCTAAGTCTAACCCTAACACCCCCCTAAGTTAAATATAATTTAAATTAACGAAATAAATTAACTCTTATTAAATAAATTATTCCTATTTAAAGCTAAATACTTACCTGTAAAATAAACCCTAATATAGCTGCAATATAAATTATAATTATATTATAGCTATTTTAGGATTTATATTTAATTTACAGGTAACTTTGTATTTATTTTAACCAGGTACACTAGCTATTAAATAGTTAATAACTATTTAATAGCTAAAATAGTTAAAATAATTACAAAATAACCTGCAAAATAAATCCTAACCTAAGTTACAATTAAACCTAACACTACACTATCAATAAATTAATTAAATAAAATACCTACAATTATCTACAATTAAACCTAACACTACACTATCAATAAATTAATTAAATACAATATCTACAAATAAATACAATGAAATAAACTAACTAAAGTACAAAAAATAAAAAAGAATTAAGTTACAAAAAATAAAAAAATATTTACAAACATCAGAAAAATATTACAACAATTTTAAACTAATTACACTTACTCTAAGCCCCCTAAGAAAATAACAAAGCCCCCCAAAATAAAAAAATGCCCTACCCTATTCTAAATTAAAAAAGTTCAAAGCTCTTTTACCTTACCAGCCCTTAAAAGGACCTTTTGTGGGGCATGCCCCAAAGAATTCAGCTCTTTTGCCTGTAACAAAAAACATACAATACCCCCCCAACATTACAACCCACCACCCACATACCCCTAATCTAACCCAAACCCCCCTTAAATAAACCTAACACTAAGCCCCTGAAGATCTTCCTACCTTATCTTCACCTCGCCGGGTATCACCGATCGGTCCTGGCTCCGAAATCTTCATCCAACCCAAGCGGGGGCTAGACATCCATCATCCGGCGGCTGAAGAGGTCCAGAAGAGGCTCCAAAGTCTTCATCCGATCCGGGAAGAAGAGGCGATCCAGACCGGCAACCATCTTGATCCAAGCGGCATCTTCTATCTTCATCCGATGAGGAACGGCTCCATCGTGAAGACCTCCAGCGTGGATCAATCTTCTTCCTCCGACGTCCAACTGAAGAATGACGGTTCCTTTAAGGGACGTCATCCAAGATGGCGTCCCTCGAATTCCAATCGGCTGATAGGATTCTATCAGCCAATCGGAATTAAGGTAGGAAAATTCTGATTGGCTGATGGAATCAGCCAATCAGAATCAAGTTCAATCTGATTGGCTGATCCGATCAGCCAATCAGATTGAGCTAGCATTCTATTGGCTGATCGGAACAGCCAATAGAATGCGAGCTCAATCTGATTGGCTGATCGGATCAGCCAATCGGATTGAACTTGATTCTGATTGGTTGATTCCATCAGCCAATCAGAATTTTCCTACCTTAATTCCGATTGGCTGATAGAACCCTTAAGGGAACCGTCATTCATCGGGAAGTCGTCGGTGAAGATGGATGTTCCGCGTCGGCGTGATGAACATGGATCCGGATGAAAGAAGATTGAAGATGCCGTTGATAGAAGACTTCAGTCGGATCATGGACCTCTTCAGCTCTCGCTTGGATGAAGACTTCAGCCGGATCATGGACATCTTCAGCCCCCCGCTTGGGCTTGGATCAAGACATCGGAGCCAGGACGGATCGGTGTGATACCCGGCGAGGTGAAGATAAGGTAGGAAGATCTTCAGGGGCTTAGTGTTAGGTTTATTTAAGGGGGTTTGGGTTAGATTAGGGGTATGTGGGTGGTGGGTTGTAATGTTGGGGGGGTATTGTATATTTTTTTTTACAGGCAAAAGAGCTGAATTCTTTGGGGCATGCCCCACAAAAGGTCCTTTTAAGGGCTGGTAAGGTAAAAGAGCTTTGAACTTTTGTAATTTAGAATAGGGTAGGGCCTTTTTTATTTTGGGGGTCTTTGTTATTTTATTAGGGGGCTTAGAGTAGGTGTAATTAGTTTAAAATTGTTGCAATTTTTTTCTAATGTTTGTAAATATTTTTGTATTTTTTGTAACTTAGTTCTTTTTTATTTTTTGTACTTTAGTTAGTTTATTTAATTGTATTTATTTGTAGGAATTGTATTTAATGTATTTATTGATAGTGTAGTGTTAGGTTTAATTGTAGATAATTGTAGGTAGTTTATTTAATTTATTTATTGATAGTGTAGTGTTAGGTTTAATTGTAACTTAGGTTAGGATTTATTTTACAGGTAATTTTGTAATTATTTTAACTATTTTAGCTATTAAATAGTTCTTAACTATTTAATAGCTATTGTACCTGGTTAAAATAAATACAAAGTTACCTGTAAAATAAATATAAATCCTAAAATAGCTATAATATAATTATAATTTATATTGTAGCTATATTAGAGTTTATTTTACAGGTAAGTATTTAACTTTAAATAGGAATAATTTATTTAATAAGAGTTAATTTATTTTGTTAGATTTAAATTATATTTAATTTAGGGGGGTGTTAGGGTTAAAGTTAGACTTAGGTTTAGGGGTTAATAAATTTATTAGAGTAGCGGTGAGCTCCTGTCGGCAGATTAGGGGTTAATACTTGAAGTTAGGTGTCAGCAATGTTAGGGAGGGCAGATTAGGGGTTAATACTATTTATTATAGGGTTATTGAGGCGGGAGTGAGGCAGATTAGGGGTTAATACATTTATTATAGTAGCGCTCAGGTCCGATTGGCAGATTAGGGGTTAATAAGTGTAGTTAAGTGGAGGCGACGTTGTGGGGGGCAGATTAGGGGTTAATAAATATAATATAGGGGTCGGCAATGTTAGGGCAGCAGATTAGGGGTACATAGGGATAATGTAGGTGGCGGGGTGTATGGAGCGGCAGATTAGGGGTTAAAAATAATATGCAGTGGTCAGCGATAGCGGGGGCGGCAGATTAGGGGTTAATAAGTGTAAGGTTAGGGGTGTTTAGACTCGGGGTACATGTTAGGGTGTTAGGTGCAGACGTAGGAAGTGTTTCCCCATAGCAAACAATGGGGCTGCGTTCCTAGCTGAACGCGGCTTTTTTGCAGGTGTTAGGTTTTTTTTCAGCTCAAACAGCCCCATTGTTTTCTATGGGGGAATCGTGCACGAGCACGTTTTTGAAGCTGGCCATGTCCGTAAGCACCGCTGGTATTTATAGTTGCAGTGGCGGTAAATATGCTCTACGCTCCTTTTTTGGAGCCTAACGCAGCCCTTCTGTGAACTCTAAATACCAGCGGTATTTAAAAGGTGCGGCCAGAAAAAAGCACGCGTAGCTAACGCACCCCTTTGGCCGCAAAACTCTAAATCTAGGCGTTAGAAAATTTAACCATGTTATGGGAAAAAGCTTTTTACTGGCAATAAGTATACTCCCATCTGTTGATCACACTCAATATTTATTTACATGTTACACAAAATCATTTAAAAAAAAAGATGCAACGAAGTGCCAAAGAGCATATATACATATCTTGGAACACAATGTCAATTTTTTTTTTTCATATATATAACCTCAAATATATTAACTATCGGCTAGATTACAAGTTTTGCGTTATGAGCGGCTCGGTGCTAACTTGCAAGTTATTGCACCTGGCATTAGCAGGCAATATAGCACCATTAAGCTCCATAACGCACCCAAATACCAGCGCTGCTTTGAGCTGGTTTACGTGCTCATGCACGATTTCCCCATAGACATCAATGAGGAGACCTGGCTAAAAAAAAGCCTAACACCTGCAATAAAGGAGCATAAAGCCATAAAGCTCCGTAATGCAGCCCCATTGATTCCTATGGGGAAACAAAAATTATGTTTACACCTAACACCTTAACATAAACCCCGAGTCTAAACACCCCTAATCTGCCGCCCCCAACATCGTTGACACCTACATTACACTTATTAACCCTTAATCTGCTGCCCCCTTCATTGCCGCCACCTACATTACACTTATTAACCCCTAATCTGCTGCCCCCTGTCGCCACCACTATACTAAAGTTATTAACCCCTAAACCTAACCCTAAGTCTAACCCTAACACCCACTAAATTTAATATAATTAAAATAAATCTAAATAAAAATTACTATCATTAACTAAATAATTCCTATTTAAAACTAAATACTTACCTATAAAATAAACCCTAAGATAGCTACAATATAACTAATAGTTACATTGTATCTAGCTTATGTTTTATTTTTATTTCACAGCTAAGTATGTATTTATTTTAACTAGGTAGAATAGTTATTAAATATTTATTAACTATTTACTATCTATCTAGCTAAAATAAATACAAATTACCTGTAAAATAAAACCTAGCCTGTCTTACACTAACACCTAAACTTTCACTACAATTAAATAAATTACATTAATTAAATACAATCAACTAAATTACAAAAAAAACAAACACTAAATTACACAAAATAAAAAAAAATGTATTAAATATTTAAACTAATTACACCTAATCTAATAGCCCTATCAAAATAAAAAGCCCCCACAAAATAAAAAAAAATAGCCTACAATAAACTACCAATGGCCCTTAAAAGGGCCTTTTGCTGGGCATTGCCCCAAAGAAATCAGCTCTTTTACCTGTAAAAAAATAATACAAACATCCCCCCAACAGTAAAACCCACACAACCAAACCCCCCAAATAAAATCCTATCTAAAAAAACCTAAGCTCCCCATTGCCATGAAAAGGGCATTTGTATGGGCATTGCCCTTAAAATGGCATTTAGCTCTTTTTCTGCCCAAACCCTAAGCTAAAAATAAAACCCACCCAATAAACCCTTAAAAAAACCTAACACTAACCCCCGAAGATCCACTTACAGTTTTTGAAGACCAGACATCCATCCTCAACGAAGCCGGGAGAAGTCCTCATTCAAGCGGCAAGAAGTCCTTAACAAAGCCGGGAGAAGTCTTCATTCAAGCGTCAAGAAGTGGTCCTCCAGAAGGGCAGAAGTCTTCATCCAGACGGCATCTTCTATCTTCATCGTTCCAACGCGGAGTGGTTCAATGTTCAAGACATAAGGCGCGGAGCATCCTCTTCATTCCATGGCTCTTCAAGAATGAATTCTCCTTTAAATGACGTCATCCAAGATGGCGTCCCTTGAATTCCGATTGGCTGATAGAATTCTAGCAGCCAATCGGAATTAAAGGTGAAAAAATCCTATTGGCTCATGCAATCAGCCAATAGAATTGAGAGTCAATCATATTGGCTGATGCAATCAGCCAATAGGATTGAGCTCACATTCTATTGGCTGATTGGGACAGCCAATATAATGCAAGCTCAATCTTATTGGCTGATTGGATCAGCCAATAGGATTAAAGCTCAATCCTATTGGCTGATTGTATCAGCCAATAGGATTTTTTTCACCTTTAATTCCGATTGGCTGATAGAATTCTATCAGCCAATCGGAATTCAAGGGACGCCATCTTGGATGATGTCATTTAAACGAGAATTCATTCTTGAAGAGCCATGGAAAGAAGAGGATGCTCCGCGCTGGATATCTTGAAGATGGAGCTGCTCCGCGTTGGAAGGATGAAGATAGAAGATGCCGTCTGGATGAAGACTTCTGCCCATCTGGAGGACCATTTCTTGCCGCTTGGATGAAGATTTCTCCCGTCTTCATTGAGGACTTCTGGCTGCTTTGATGAAGACTTCTCCCGGCTTCGTTGAGGACTTCTTGCCTCTTGGATGAAGACTTCTCCCGGCTTTGTTGAGGATGGATGTCCGGTCTTCCAAAACTGTAACTGGATCTTCGGGGGTTAGTGTTAGGTTTTTTTAAGGGTTTATTGGGTGAGTTTTATTTTTAGCTTAGGGTTTGGACAGAAAAAGAGCTAAATGCCCTTTTAAGGGCAATGCCCATACAAATGCCCTTTTCAGGGCAATGGGGAGCTTAGGTTTTTTTAGATAGGATTTTATTTGGGGGGTTTGGTTGTGTGGGTGGTGGCTTTTACTGTTGGGGTGTTGTTTGTATTATTTTTATACAGGTAAAAGAGCTTATTTCTTTTGGGCAATGATCCGCAAAAGGCCCATTTAAGGGCCATTTGTAGTTTATTATAGACTAGGGGTTTTTTTGGGGGGGGGGCTTTTTTATTTTGATAAGGCTGTTAGATTAGGTGTAATTAGTTTAAATATTTGATCATTTCTATTTTATTTGGTGTATTTTAGTGTTTGTTTTTAAATTGTATTTAATTAATGTAATTTATTTAATTGTAGTGTAAGGTTAGGTGTTAGTGTAAGACAGTTTAGGCTTTATTTTACAGGTAAATTTGTATTTATTTTAGCTAGGTAACAAGTAAATAGTTAATAACTACTTTACTAACTATTCTACCTAGTTAAAATAAATATAAACTTAGCTGTGAAATAAAAATAAAACATAAGCTAGATACAATGTAACTATTAGTTATATTGTAGCTATCTTAGGGTTTATTTTATTGGTAAGTATTTAGTTTTAAATAGGAATTATTTAGTTAATGATAGTAATTTTTATTTAGATTTATTTAATTATATTAAAGTTAGTGGGTGTTAGGTTTAGAGGTTAATAACTTTAGTATAGTGGGGGCGATGTTAGGGACAGCAGATTAGGGGTTAATAACAGTAATGTAGGTTGCGGCAATGTTAGGGACAGCAGATTAGGGGTTAATAATATTTAACTAGTGTTTACGATGCGGGAGTGCGGCGGTTTAGGGGTTAATATGTTTACTATAGTGGCGGCGATGTCCGGAGCGGCAGATTAGGGGTTAATCATTTTATTTTAGTGTTTGCGATGTGGGTTAATGGGTAGTTTATGGGTGTTAGTGTACTTTTTAGCACTTTAGTTATGAGTTTTATGCTAAGGCTTTGTAACATAAAAGCCATAACTACTGACTTTCAGTTTACGGTATGGATCTTGACGGTATTGGCTGTACTGCTCTCTTTTTGGCTGGACAGACAAACTCGTAATACCGGCGCTATGGAAGTCCCATTGAAAAAAAAATTTAATTTAAATTTATGGCCACTCCTGGGGTTAACAAATTATTTGCCCTTTATTACCGAATGGCAATTACCATATCCTAGACAAGGATATCAACCAATATTTTTTTCAGTGATATATCTCTCCCTTTTACTGTACTTAGGTCCTAAATCAGATTGAACTAGGATATCATTAAGATTTTTTGCTCACCTGTGGGTCATAATGGGTGTATTTTGTAATATCTTTATCTCTTTATTACAATCCTGGATTATATGTCAATGTCTTCTAATGATACAAGATATTTTCTCGCTATAATCACTATACTGGGATACAAATATACATTTTTCATTATTAGCCTTTTTGGCCATATTACTACCCCTTTTATGGCATATATTATGGGTTTCTTTGCTAATTAACCCTTCAGGGTATCTTCTTTCCAGGAACTTCTCCCCCATCCATCAATCTCATTTGTTTTGTTTCTTCTTCACTGACTATTCTATCAACCCTGATTAGTTGACTCCTTGGAAGAGAGTCCTTTAATTTTTTATTATGAAAACTGTCGTATCTAAGAAGGGTATTACGATCTGTTTCCTTACGGTGTATATCAATTTTTAAATCAGACCCTTTCTTGTATACTACAGTATCCAGAAAAAACATTCTTTCTTCACTGAAAGCCAAAGTAAATTTGAGGCCATCAACCTCATGATTAAGTTCCTCCACAAATTTTAAAAGGGAGTCCTCGTTGCCCCACCATATGCCAAATACATTGTCTATAAATCGCCACCAAGTGGCGCCATATTTCAAAAAAAGATGATTACCATAGACAAACTTTTCTTCAAAAGAATTCATATAAAGATTGGCATATAATGGGGCAATGTTAGACCCCATGGCTGTGCCCTTTCTTTGCATGTACCAGGAATCCATAAAGAAGAAATAATTATAGTATAACATAATTCTCAATAATTCTTCAAAAAAAATCTATTTGTTGTTGATTATGTTGGCCTGATGATACTAGCTGTTGACAAACTATGCTTATACCACTCTCATGTTTGATGGAGGTATAGAGACTCTTTACATAAAGGGTATATAATATACATTTTGTACTGTCTAATGCTAATGCTGAAAGTTTATTAATAAAATCTCCTGGGTCTTTTATGAATTAAGTCATTCTTTCCACATAGGGTTGTAACACCCTATCTAAAAATATAGCTATGTTAGTAAAAGTTGATTCCACATTAGACACTATTGGACAACCGGGGGGCTTTGTAAATTCTTGTGTACTTTCGGTACAGTATAGAAAATGTGCATTCTGGGATGTTCTTTATACAAATATTATCCCATTTGTTTATCAATAACCCCTGATGTAATTGCTATACTGATTACTCTTTTAATTTCTCTTTGAATTTTAAAGATGGGATTAGCAACCAATTTTTGATAAGTGTTATTGTCACTTAATTGAGTACAAATTTCCTGTACATAGTATTCCTTATCTAGGACAACTGTGGCCCTCTTAATGATAACATTTTTTTCTTTAATGGTTTTCATGGCTCTCAATTCTTCTTTGGATAAATTATTTTTTTTCCCTTTTCCTATTTTTAATATCTGTAACCTTAGCTTGTAATATATTGATGTCAGACATAACCAATTTTGTAAATGTGTCTAGACTGCTATTTTGTATATTTGGAGTAAAGGCTCTTTTTTATACAAATTGTACATTTTTGGGGTAATAGGATTATTCCTGCAAGTTTTATTTATATATTTATCCTTCCCGATAACATTGTTTTTATCAAAAAATAACCTTAACTTTATATTCCTAATGAACTTATAGAGGTTCTTTTGTAATTCAAAAAAGTCCAGATCTTTATATGGAAAAAAAGATAATCCTTTCTCTAATAGTTTGTACTCACTGTTCTCAAGAGTGCTATTAGATATATTTATCACTGTTTGCGGGGCATTCAAATCCCTTGGCCCCTTGTCTTCATCTGTTTGAACTGGTCTCCTCTGGTGTTTCCTCCGCCTCAATGTTTCCTTCGCCTCGATGTTTCCTTCATCCCCGCTGGATAAAAAAGGTGATGACGAACCAGAGGATGGTTCCGATGTAGTGCTGCCCCCTTCTTTACGTTTCTGATGCTGACTGGCCGAACTGCCCTGATGTCTTTGTGATGCTGTAGGGAATCCTCTCTGTATCATAATATCCCGATCTACACTCTGGATTTTATACAATCATCCTCATCCCGGATGAACTTCAATCTTTTACGTTCTTGAAACTCCTTTTTAAGATCTACGATCTTTACATCTCTCGTTTTAAGGAAATCATCCAGAGCTTCAGTGTTCAACAATTTAGCCAGCTCGTTTCTACAGGATTCAATGTCCTTTTCTTGCTGTTCGACATCTTTTAACAGGTATTCTACCGTAAGTGTGATTAGATCATAGCTACATTTATTTAAAATAGCTTTAAATTTCCCACAATATTCCTCAAACTTAAAGTGATAGTAAATCCTAGCATTTTTTAAAACGCTAGGATTTACCAGTGCAACAAATAAAGGGGACTTTCAGTCATGAAGTATACAATACTTCATGCTGAAAGTTCCTTTATTTGTCTGCAACGTTCGCCATGCTGAGCTCCTCAGGCTGCCCACGGCAGAACGATATTTTATCACTGAGGTGATTTTAGCCAATAGCGTGCTAGCTATCTGGCATAATGCCAGCTAGCCCGCACGACTTTTGGCCTATAAGTGGAAACGTTACCTCACTGAAAGAAAGTGTTCTGCTGTGGGCTGCCTGAGGAGCTCAGCGCAACGAACGCTTCAGACAAATAAAGGAACTTTCAGCATGAACAATATTATATTTTATAAGTACCCTTTATTTGTTACACTGGTAAATCCTAATATTTCACAAACACTAGGATTTACTATCACTTTAATTCCACCATAAAATGTTAAATTAAAGGGACATTCCTGTCAAAATTTAAATGCACATAAATTATTTACATCTTTGAATAGAAATATACTTCTATTTGCAAAAATGCTTCTAGTAAGAGGTATGACTGTATTAGTGTTATCATTTTTCTCTGCACATGCATCTGAAGCATAGCTATATATTCTCAGTGCATCAGCATTTTAAATACTGCAGCTGCTTAGAGTACTAGAGGGGGTTGTATCATGTCAGCAATTAACAAACTATTGGCTAGATTATGAGTTGTGCGTTACTGTTTTAATGCTGAAAAAAATGGCAATTTCAGCGTAAAAACAGTAACGCAGCCATTACGAGTCGTGTCAATATAGCTATACCGCAAGTATTGTAACCTGTAACGCAACGTCAATCCCGCACTCAAAAAAATTAAGTTTTTGTGTGAGATTTCCATAGCGCCGGTATTACCGACACGATCCATTCCGCTGTCTGAGAGCAGTAGTTATTGATTTTGTGTAACAAAAATGTTTCACAAAACTCTTAACTAAACTGCTACAAAGTACACTAACACCCATAAACTACCTATTAACCCCTAAACCGAGGCCCTCCCACATCGCAAACACTATATTAAACTTATTAACCCCTAATCTGCCGCCCGCCTACATCCCAGCCACTATAATAAAGTTATTAACCCCTATTCCGCCGCTCCCCGACACCGCCACCACTAACTAAACTTATTAATCCCTAAACCGCCAGCCTCCCACACCGCCACTACTAAATAAACTTATTAACCCCTAAACTGCCAGCCACCCCACATTGCCACAAATAGCCAATAGAATTTCAGTAGCCCTCATCCTATTGGCTGACTTGAATTTTAAAAATCAAATCAGCCAATAGGAATGCAAGGGATGCCATTTTGAAAAGGCTCCCTTGCATTGAAGATTCAGTGTACAGTGACGAACGTATGAAGAGGACGCTCCGCACCGGATGTCTTCAAGGATGAACCCGATCCGCGCCGCCTGGATGAAGATAGAAGACGCCGCCCGGATGGATGAAGACCTCGCCGCCTGGATGAAGACCTCATCGCCTGGATGAAGACATTGCCGTCTGGATATTCGGACTTCAGAAACTGTGAGTGGATCTTCGGGGGTTAGTGTTAGATTTTTTTTTTAACTTTTTTGGGGTGTTTTTTTTTAGATTAGGGTTTGGGCTTTTTTTAAAAGAGCTGAATGCCGTTTTAAGGGCAATGGGTAGCTTATGTTTTTGTTAGAGTTAGGTTTTTTATTTTGGGGGGTTGGTTGGGTGGTGGGTTTTACTGTTGGGGGGGCTCTTTGCATTTTTTTTTACAGGTAAAAGAGTTGATTTCTTTAGGGCAATGCCCTACAAAAAATTAATTGTTAGTTTAAACAATTTTTTTTTTAATTTCACAGGTAAGTTTTTATTTCTTTTAAGATAGGGATATTGTAATTTTAATATAAAGTTAGGGGGTTGTTAGGTTTAGGGGTTAATAGTTTAATTCAGTTGTTTGCGATGTGGAGGGCTGGCGGTTTAGGGGTCAATAGGTTTATTTAGTAGCGGTGATGTGAGAGGCCAGAGGTTTAGGGGTTAATAACTTTTATTAGCGGCGGCAGTCTCGGGGAGCAGCAGAATAGGGGTTAATAGCTTTATATCAGTGTTGGCAATGTTAGGGGCAGCAGAGTAGAGGTGTTTAGATGTGAGGTTTATGTTAGGATGTTAGGTTTGAACGTAACTTTTTTTCCCATAGACATCAATGTGGTTGCATTACGGAGCTTTTCATTCTACGCTTCAGGTGTTAGTTTTTTTTTCTAACACTCTCTTTGGGGAAAGCATGCGCGAGCACGTATTCTCAGCCCTTGGCTTTTGTGCCATATGGAGCTTATCACCACCATATCACAAGCACAAGACAGCTTTTCAGAAACTTGTAATGGCAGTGCTATGGAGGGTGAAATAATGCAACTTTTGTTGCGTTCATTATGCATCCTCTATAGCGCAAAAATCGTAATCTAGGCGTAAGTCATTACCAGATGGTACAAGCACCATAGGCTCTCTCAGCAAGTGCTGTCTTTAAAATGATGGTTTACATACATAAATACACTTTTAAAATGTCTGTAACTTTTATTAGAAGTATTTTTGCTTATACATGTATATTACAAAAATGCTTATATTCAATTCAAATTTTGGCTGGAATGTCCCTTAAAGGGCCATGATACCCAAATTTTGAAACACTTGAAAGTGATGCAGCATAGCTGTAAAAAGCTGACTAGAAAATATCACCTGAACATCTCTATGTAAAAAAGGGAGATATTTTACCTCAAATGTACTAAGTATTCAAACCCCATTGCAAAGGATTTTAAGCAGCAAATCAGTATGTCTGTCCCGGGACAGGCAAGGGAGTGAGCTTTGTGCACACATATTATTTCCCTATTTAGTTAAAGGAAGTTTACTATGAAATCTCATGAGAGTTAAGTGAAACCTCATGAGATCACAGTAAAAGAGTTCATGACCTCAGCACTGCTGATGCTGATTGGCTGCTGTTCATTTCTTCATTTTTTATTTTTTTTTTACCTGCAGCTGGAGAGCAGCTGAATTATAACTTTTTAGACAGGACTTGCTGAGGAAATAGTGAGGTAAAATATCTTCTTTTTTTACATAGAGATGCTCAGGTGATATTTTCCTGTCAGCTTTTTACAGTTATACTGCATCGGTTTCAAGCGATTTAGCATATTAATATTATTTCCCTTTAAGCCAAGTTTAAAAAATGTAATGTGCATTAAATGTTTATATAATTATTTTTTGCAAATTGTGCTTTTTTTACATTCCTCCTTCAGAGGTTGTGGGAAATTCTACATGTTTACCTGAATTTTCTATATGCTATTCAGTGATTCCTTACATTAGTTCTGGATCTTATTTATGTTTTCCTTTACACTTGCCACACATGGCCATCTTTAACACAGGGCAAAAAGGGGCAGCTGCCCAGGGCCCAGTCTTTGTTGAGGGGCCCAAGAGTCCTAAAAAATGTTTTGTTTTTTTTTCTGGTTCATGCCAGACTGCTGATGTCAAGTGCCATGGGACACACACACAGTCAGTCCTAATACTGTCACAGTCAAAAGTTCTCTGCTTATATTTATTTGTGAGAAACTGTGCCAGACCATGCCGGTATCATGTGACATGCCAAGCTAGTGCCATGTGCTGTTTTAGATGTGCACTGTGCAGCACTAAATGCTAAGCCCTAACTTGGCATCCAGACAATCCCACTGCATAAGAAAAGGTCCTGCTGGGGTTACCACTGTTACCAGGTTAATGCACTGGTGGTGGGGATTGTTTCTGGGTAGGGCTGACTGTAGGTGCATGCAGCAGAAAGCTGGAGTGGCAAGCACATGAGGATTTGGGCATCTGTGTAGCTGCACACACTGATCTCTTGAGGCTGTGTGACTCGTCTCGTACTGTATCCATGCAGCCTTGGCAGACAGCATCCAGTCTGCTGGTCCCCTTAGCCCTGCTCTTTCTGCTGTGGCCCTAAGATCCATTAACTGAAGTTTGTTAGGGGAACAGTGCTTTGTAGAAAGGTGTCAGTGGGAAGAATAAGTGAGTGCACACATGCCCCTCCCCATGCAGCATTGTCTAGTGCAGGGTGAGAAGGAATTTGTTCCTAGCCAAGAGGTGACATGTACTGCTGTGGCTGATGTATAGTGTCATGCTGATACTTCACACATTAAGGTAAGGTTTATTTTTATAGGTTTTTTTTATTTTTTATAAGTTTTCTCTCTGTCTCAGATTTTACAGCTTCCCATAGTAGTTCTGCTGTTCCAGTCAGTAAACTTATATTTGTCTGCACCTCCATGCTGCCTCCTCAGTCTTTACCTTGCTTTGCTCCTGTTGGCTGCCCTAAATCACTTTAACCAGCTAACCTCACACCATAATCACATTCAAAAGCATATTAAATTAATCCACAGTGGATGAATTTATATATTTATTTACTTATTAGTACTGCTTAGGTCCAGTTTCACATATTGTAATTTATTTTATTTTTTTAAATGATTATCCCAGCAGTGGATGATCCACTGCTTGGCTAATAATTTTAAAAAATTATAAAATTGATTTAGTTGTTTTTTTTTGGATGTTGGGGTGGAGAGTAAAATCGCATGGGGGGGGGGCAAGAAAATGTTTGCCCAGGGTCCAGTCAATATTAAAGATGGCCCTGTAAATGCCACATCAAAGGAGAATACTCACGTGCTACTCTGGTTTTGCTTAAACCTGCTAAGAAAATGTTTTTAAATTATGTTAAAACTTTTTTTCTGTAGGAATAAATATCAATTCTATATTGTTGTCCTTAATCTCTGGTATATAATGTAAATAAATTTTAAAAAAATGCATCTCCTTAAATGCAGGCTGCATCAAATGTGGATAGTTAAATGCCTTCTGTAAACTTCAGCTTTGGTAAAAATGAATTCTAAATTGATCCAAACTCCGCACAGAAACACTGACCCTAACTACAAAACTGTGCTGACATTAAAAGGGCATTCTTCTCAGTTTCAGCTATTTTTTGAAGAGATATTCATTTAAAGGGACAGTAAATAGGTTGAGAGGTTTTTTTTTTATAAATAAAATGTTTAATTATGTATAGTAAAACAACTTTGTAATATACTTTCATGATTTATTTTTTCCCAATCTCTTGTAATTGAGCTCTGGAAATTGTAGATTTTCTATTTCTCAGAGCTGAATATGCAGACTGTAGACTTCTCAAGACTACTATCTTTAGCTGATAAAAACTGCAAACAACTCATTTTAGACTAACAACTCAAACATGTGAACTAAAGCCTGGATTGGCTCCCAAGGTAAATGGTAGGTGGAGTTTGGCTGTTGAAAAACAATTGCAGCAAACAAGATGTTTTTATGTTTAAAAATGTTTATACTTTTCTGATATGCTATTCTACAGCAACACAACAGAAATGTCTTGTTATTAAAAAAATGTTTACAGTCCCTTTAAGCTTGAAATGTAAAATCTTGCATAGTAAAAAAATGGTTATGGACAGGGACTGCAGTTTATGCCGAGCTGAGTGCCTCCGACAGCACAAGGCAAAGCCCTATTTTCTCATAGAGACCACTTTGCCAGTAGCGTACTAGCCATCTGGTATAATGCCGAAGAACAAGCACAGCAATTGGTTAAAAGGTGGAAACGTCACCTCAGAAAAAATAGTGCATTAATGTGGGTGGCCGTAGCTCGGCATACACTGGAGAAAAATAAAGGAAATTTCAGCATGAAGTTCTTAATACTTCATGACTGAAAGTTCCCTTTACTTTTAGCACTGGTAAATCCTAGTTTTTCAAAAACATCACTTTAATAAAGCTTTTAAACAATATTTACTACTACAAACAGAAAACATGCAAAAAATATCTGCTAACTTGAATATTTTAAGGAAACTCTTTGTTCTTCAATTTACAAAAAAAGGTTAATGGAGGGAAAAAAAAACAAGAAAAGCAGAACTAAAAGCAGCCACTATTATTTTTACTTCATTATTTTTAGGGAACTATAGACTGTTTGGGTGGCTCTCTACTTTGTGCTGAGGTTCTATCTGTCAAGAAATTTAGAAAGGCTGTGTGTGCAATCTATTAGGGACCGATTTACTAACTGTCGGATGGACATGATCTGTAGCATACATTGTCGTCATTTAACATTGCACAAGCTGTTCTGGTGAACGGCTTGTGCAATGCTGTCCCCTGCAGATTCGCGGCTAATTGGCCGCTAGCAGGGGGTGTCACTCAACCCGATCATATGAGATCGGGCATATTGATGTCTGCAGCCTCAAAGGCAGTGGATGAGTTAAGGAACAGCGGTCTTAAGACCACTGCTTCTTAACTCCTGTTTCCAGCGAGCCTACAGGCTTGCACGGAAACAGGTGCATTAGGTACCATTCGGGGCATGTTAAATCAGCCCCTTAGTGTCTACAGTGAGTGCAGAATTATTAGGCAAATGAGTATTTTGACCACATCATCCTCTTTATGCATGTTGTCTTACTCCAAGCTGTATAGACTCGAAAGCCTACTACCAATTAAGCATATTAGGTGATGTGCATCTCTGTAATGAGAAGGGGTGTGGTCTAATGACATCAACACCCTATATCAGGTGTGCATAATTATTAGGCAACTTCCTTTCCTTTGGCAAAATGGGTCAAAAGAAGGACTTGACAGGCTCAGAAAAGTAAAAAATAGTGAGATATCTTGCAGAGGAATGCAGCACTCTTAAAATTGCAAAGCTTCTGAAGCGTGATCATCGAACAATCAAGCGTTTCATTCAAAATAGTCAACAGGGTCGCAAGAAGCGTGTGGAAAAACCAAGGTGCAAAATAACTGCCCATGAACTGAGAAAAGTCAAGCGTGCTGCTGCCAAGATGCCACTTGCCACCAGTTTGGCCATATTTCAGAGCTGCAACATCACTGGAGTGCCCAAAAGCACAAGGTGTGCAATACTCAGAGACATGGCCAAGGTAAGAAAGGCTGAAAGACGACCACCACTGAACAAGACACACAAGCTGAAACGTCAAGACTGGGCCAAGAAATATCTCAAGACTGATTTTTCTAAGGTTTTATGGACTGATGAAATGAGAGTGAGTCTTGATGGGCCAGATGGATGGGCCCGTGGCTGGATTGGTAAAGGGCAGAGAGCTCCAGTCCGACTCAGACGCCAGCAAGGTGGAGGTGGAGTACTGGTTTGGGCTGGTATCATCAAAGATGAGCTTGTGGGGCCTTTTCGGGTTGAGGATGGAGTCAAGCTCAACTCCCAGTCCTACTGCCAGTTTCTGGAAGACACCTTCTTCAAGCAGTGGTACAGGAAGAAGTCTGCATCCTTCAAGAAAAACATGATTTTCATGCAGGACAATGCTCCATCACACTCGTCCAAGTACTCCACAGCGTGGCTGGCAAGAAAGGGTATAAAAGAAGAAAATCTAATGACATGGCCTCCTTGTTCACCTGATCTGAACCCCATTGAGAACCTGTGGTCCATCATCAAATGTGAGATTTACAAGGAGGGAAAACAGTACACCTCTCTGAACAGTGTCTGGGAGGCTGTGGTTGCTGCTGCACGCAATGTTGATGGTGAACAGATCAAAACACTGACAGAATCCATGGATGGCAGGCTTTTGAGTGTCCTTGCAAAGAAAGGTGGCTATATTGGTCACTGGTTTGTTTTTGAATGTCAGAAATGTATATTTATGAATGTTGAGATGTTATATTGGTTTCACTGGTAAAAATAAATAATTGAAATGGGTATATATTTGTTTTTTGTTAAGTTGCCTAATAATTATGCACAGTAATAGTCACCTGCACACACAGATATCCCCCTAAAATAGCTATAACTAAAAACAAACTAAAAACTACTTCCAAAACTATTCAGCTTTGATATTAATGAGTTTTTTGGTTCATTGAGAACATGGTTGTTGTTCAATAATAAAATTAATCCTCAAAAATACAACTTGCCTAATAATTCTGCACTCCCTGTATATTAGTGCTGCAATAATGCTTGGTCTAAATTCCAAACAAGCAGTAGATTTTATTTGTTTTTAAGTTTAAAATGCAATTTTATTTTCCCGCCCTCTGTATCCCATGATATCTGTAAACCAATCACAGATTCATATATGTATAAGTGCTGTGAACTCTTGCACTTGGTGCCTCAGAAAATGTGCACATTCATCAAAAGATGAGAGGCTGTCTTTTTACAGTTGCTTATTTATCCTAGCCCTTTTACAGACAGAAGCATCTATCAGACACCAACAAGTGGAGCCCGCCACTGATGTGCAACTGGCTCTGCTGATTGGATCCGCTCTGGACCATCAGTGCTCCACAGGTCCTAGGCTGCACTTCTACTGTGTGTTTAACCCCCATAGTTAAACACAGTAGTGCAAAGTCAATAATATTGTATGATCTAATGAATTAGAGCATGTCATTTTTACACTATTATTGCCCTTTAATACAATATGATTAGGTAGTTATAATGTATCTAGTCAATGTTCATTGACAGTGAAATAATTACTCAAATGGTCTCAATCTTTATTCAATTGATTCTCCTAATATCACTTACAATACTATTTGAATTATCACCATCACAACAAGAGCAAAAACTTCCACAAAAGGGAGAACAGTGAGCTGAACATTACATTTTATTGTAATTCTCCTGTAGAAAACAACCCAAATTATTGTCTAATTTGAATTTTGACCTTAGCTCCTCACATTTAGCAATCTGACATGTTTGCCCTACAAACTATGCCTTTGTTTTGTTTTTATAATGCAACTGTAGCTTTGCCCTTTAATTCCTCTGCAGGTACTGTATTGTTTACCTCAGTCCGGGATTATTTTTCATCCTCTGAGATCATAATACTAAGAAAAGTGAACCATAATGGCTTTAGTCAAGATAACACTTTCCCGGTAAATCATTTAGTCTTAGAGAGAGAGAGTGAAAGTCAAATTAAGGACATGCAATTTTCACTGGATAAGTACATTAAAATATTCACCATGCATAAAACCTCTTGAGATTAAACATTAATAAATATGTAATAAATTGTAGCCACTATTTCATGAAAGAACTGTGACTAAATGTAATAAAATCGTGTTTGTCCTAATACTAAGGTAATAAATATTCATACGTGGGACATGGTGTATGGCTTAGGAACCCATCTTTAGAAGGACACATATGAAATAGAATGGTCTGAACATAATTATCACAAACTATTATACAAGAAAAACTTTTAATTTTTTTTTAATTTTTACAATACAGGAACAAATAGAACTCAGAAATATCCTGACTCTGGAACCGTTAGGCCTGACTTTGCGGAGAAAAAGCAGTGGACATACAGTATGTGTGTTGCGCAAGCACTTGCTTGTGAAGCACCATGCTGTGGTCAAGTACAAACATTCGCCTGTAAGGGTGTTCAGGGTGATTTCTTTCTGCAAACTCAGAGGTGGCGAAGATGGAAAGAACCAGTGGTTGGTTGCTGCTTCTTACATTGCAGAAAACACACTTGCATGAGCTAAACACATGGGGCTCCATGGCAGAATTAGCTTTATTCTTTAGTCTGTGGCCCCCATTTATTAAATCATGGATGGACATGGTTCTCATCTAAAGAGCCTGTCTGCGTATAATTGCAACAAGCATTTAGCAGATGCTGTCCATCTGCTGTCTGCAATTAACTTTACACAAGGAAATCTTTGTGCAACGCTGTCTTGCACAACAGCAGTATCTGTCTTGCACCCCAAACTACCATGTTTGGAATGCTTTAAGATGTTGTGGTCCAGGTAAGACATTGTGGTCACATGAACACTGATCCTTAACTGGTGGCAAGCAAGCTTATAACAGAGAGCCTACCTTACAAGGGCTCCAAGGCCGCATCCACTATGGCTTCTTACTCAATTAAGTCATAGATATCAGAATCTATCCAAAAGTTATGAACATACTGATGCCTGGTGTTAATAAATAAACCTAGTTATGACACTTGCAGACTAATTACAGGCCAGAGAATAACTAACCTATACTCTCTATTCTCAATAAATCAGTTTATTTTCTAACTTATAAACAACATGTCCTTCTCCATCAATAAATATTTAGGTGGTATCTACCCATCAACCAGAACACATTAAGTTGCTGATATTCAAAGCATTGACAGACTGCCGGGAAAATGCTTCGCTGGCCTCTTCATAGAAGTCAATGGGAGCATAACGTCACCACCCACATCACCAAGATTGCCGATCGTCAGCATTCTGCTGTGGGGGGGGGGTCCTATTTGAAGTTTGTCTACAGAAAGTGCACTCACTGAAACTAAAATTGTTTCTGTGTAGACACACTTCAAATATTGCCATGGGGACCTAAGTTTTACTACACCTACGCTAACTAGCTCAGGCGATGTAGTCTCGACAGCTGTTAGCTAGCGAGACAAACATGGCTCTTACCCTCCTCGCAACTTGCACTTCGCTACTTAGAACATAATGATCTTGCTTCAATATGACCGAAGCAAAGTGCAGGCTACTCCAACTAGCACACCCAGTTAAGCCCCCCTGAACATCTAAAACTATGTTAGGACTAACCTATACTCCCCTGCTCCACTTCACTACCTCCCACTGGCTGCATATACCTTTGTCACTCCCCCTGAACTGCCCAGCTAATTCCTCTGGCTGCCTACACCTACATCACACCTAACCTACACCCCCCCGGAATGCCCAGCGTCCCTAATACTGCCTAAACTTACGTAATGTCTAAACTACACTCCCCTGTCAAAAAATAACTCACAATAATGATATAAACTATACAAATTAAAGCTCCCCATTACAACTCTGAAGCTATGTTGCTCAATTTATAATCAATGTTTAAATAATTTGCCACAGAGATTTGCTAAAATGCTGGCCATATATGTAATATTTGCTAGTATATGTGTACCTTTTTTATTGTTATCTGTCTGTATAAAGTGTTACATCTGTGCCTATAGTAGTCCTTCTATAACCATGTTATGCTGGCCCTCTGGGTTGAACATCCAATCAGTGTGTGTGTGTGTCATATGACAATCTTGAAGTCCAACCCTTTGAAAGCCCTACTTTATGTAGAAAGTAGGTGGGACTGCTCTCTGCCACAGCCCATTGCAACATTCTTAAAGTCTGAAATTTACCATCAATTAAATTTGTCATCTGTTTAAATGGATTGGAATATTTCAGATATTGAAGCCAAAAATAACCAGAACATTAATGTAGGGCCAGATTACAAGTGGCGTGCAATTTTATTTTCACTCGTGCGCTAATTATGCTCAAAGCAAAAGTTTAACGTAGATGGGTTATTGCATATTACAAGTTGAAAGTTAAAAGTTAGCGCACGAGCGAAAGTCCAGTGCACGATAACTTAAAGACTTCTATGGGGCACACTGTTAAAAGAAACCTAACAGTTATCACTCCCGTTCTAACTCGACATCCCATTACACCAACTGTACTAAACTCGAAGATAGTTATGAATACTTTACATTCCAATGTTCTTCACATAGAAGAAAATGTTAGTTTTATTTCAATTTATATACAGTATATATATATATATAGATATAGATATAGATATAGATATATACTATAATTGTGTTTGTAATGTCCGTCGCCATCGGCAGCTGTGCACGCATCCTCAATGGAATGTTGGCAGAGTGAGGACAAAAGAATTCAACCGCGGAGCCATGGAGCATGGAGGATCCTCTTTGTACGATCTCCGCCGTACACTGAATAGTGAATTCAAGGTGTGCGATTAAAGATGGCGTCCCTTGAATTCCTATAGGCTGATTTGATTCTTCCAATTCTAATAAGCCAACAGGATGAAAGTTACTCAAATCCTATTGGCTGTGTAAATTAGCCAATAGAATGAGAGCAAGTGATTTTTTTTTTTTTTTTATGAAATTTTTATTGAGGTTTGAAGATAAGGCATAAAACAAACAAGCTATGACATTTAAAAAAATGGACATAAAATATGTTACATCATTTATCCACAGCCAAATATAAGAAAAAATAAGAAAAAGGCAAGCACATTTTCAAACTAGTTGTAAAAGAAATGAGATAATAGAGCCTATGGAAACAACACCTCATTTTAAAGGGTAAAGGGGGGTATATAAATTACGTACTAGTAGAGAACACATTGAGATTGAAGTAAGGATTACATGTGGGGTCTGTGCCCCTAGGCCTAACCAGTAGGCTATATGTGCGGGGGGGGGGCGGAGTTATTTATATCCACATCCAGAATAATCAGTTTAATTAAAACCAGGTTGGGCTATGGCATTTATGAAATCTGCGGTTCACTGTTTATAAAATAAACAAACCTTTTAGGGGGGGTAGTGAGGGGTCACAGATACCCAGGGCAAAACTTAATGAAATACAATAAGGTCGATAAACAATAAATTACTCTAATCATCTAGGTACATATGAGCAATTTAGCATACCATACCAGCTAAACACAACACACTGCAACCACATATATAGAATAACAAGGAAACCTAGAGAAAAATCAGAGGCTTGATACATATAGTGTACAGACATGCATATCTAAATTAAGTCTGCTGTGTTATATTGACTTCCACTAATCTATCTCTCCCTTCTAGTGACAGAAATATTGGACAACAAGGTGTAGTTGCATACTTAAGATGCTGTCTAGGGTGGCCTCTAGCCTTCAGGACTATATAAAAGGATAGGACACTGGGTCAAATCTGAGTATTTAAGATAAACTAGGACAACACTCCTAATCCTGCCTTATAAAATGTGGGATTACTGAGACAGCCTAGGGATAACATAAATATATAGAACAATGAGCAAATAGCATTAAATAGCAGGCTGACTGGAACAAATCTACATTACTTCCTCCCTCGATAAACACATACTCTCCTTGTTTTCAGCAAGTCCCTTAACTATAGGCAAATATATGGGTTAAATTACTATAGATAGATGGTAACTTCTCTCCTTTGCGTGTAATATAAATAGTATAGACACATCTTAGCTAGCCCAAAGGAACTTAGGAGTGGCGTAGGTAGTAAACCCCTTGCAGACAATAAATGAAAATAGTATACTGGAGACCAAGTGGTGGGTGGGTGAGTTGCACAAAAGATATCAAACATTCAGAGTTCCAAAATCATATCAGCTTAAGAGATCTAGTAGCCATAAACCAGTCCACAGTCCGTTAAGTATAAAATTACCCTACTCCAGTTCTGGCAGCCAGGAACCAACATCCTGATCTAGCAAAAATGTTCAGATCGGTGAACCAGAAGAGGCAAAGTGGACAAGGTGTAGCAATGGAAATGTCACTCATATCACAGAGCAAAGTCCCTGTATTGTTGCGTCTCTAAGTCAGAGCCGAAATGTGCCGCATTGCAGTATTCTCTATAGGATTGAGCTGCACCTTCCTCTGTACTACCCACTGCACGGTTTCCATCTTGTGAGGCCCCTACATTGCAACTGGGTTCTGCTGAGCCTGAGGTCAAAGCTCCGCAGCTACCCAGGGCGCGCTCGGCTGGTGTTCAACTCTCACCTGTTGCGTGTGCGCCCGTTGCTCCAAACCATCTACTGCATGATATATGGCGCAGAAACCTCCATCTAGGAGAGGTGATGGCTCCACCCTTTGTCCTGCCTCAGTCGGGCTTTGCTGGAGGTTGCTATCGGAAGCGTAGGTTTCTGATCTAGGCTCCGCTACACAACTGCTGGGTTGCTGAGGCATAGTTGTCCCCTGTATCATGGCACAAAGATTATTTTCAAAGTCAGTTAGGGCTTGTCCCAAAGCACTCAATATGTCCTTCATTAACATATTGTAATGTTGTTGTTGGTGTCTTCCACACTAAGACCTAATGTACTGTAAAGCGTTAGCATTAGGAAGCGTTAGGAAGATTTGCTTCAGCACAAATGGCTGGCTGGGCTGACAGGTCAGCTTATTATGGGAGGGCAGGAGAAGGTATAGGCCGCTCCAAGGCCTCGATGGCGTACCTTCCCCAATCAGGTCTGCTTATTCTCGCTGATCTGAAAATTCAGATTACTCTAATCCTCAAGTTGTAGGTATCTCAGATCTCCTAACGGGAGTCAGATCTGAGGGTCTAAGGAAGAATAAACAGCCTTTTTTATTGACTGCAAAGTGGAGCACTAGCTAACATCAGCCATCTTAGTCCGTGGTTGGACATGCCCCCTGAGAGCAAGTGAAATTTTATTTGGTGATTTAAATAGCCAATAAAATTTCACTTGCTCTCATCCTATTGGCTGATTTGAACAGTCAATAGGATTTGAATAGCTCTCATTCTATTGGATGATTTAAATTGGAAGAATTAAATCAGCCAATAGGAATTTAAGGGACGCCATCTTTAATTGCGTACCTTGAATTCACTATTCAGTGTACGGCAGAGATTGTACGAAGAGGATCCTCCACGGTGTGCAGTTCCAGGGTCGCCGGTCTTCAGCTCTGTGGTCTTCAGTCTTCAGCACTGCTCCGCACAGGATGTTCCTGGAAGAAGAAGAGGTTGCACTTGGAAGAAGACTTCACTGCCTAGAACAGGACCTTCTCCGCCGGACTTCAGGAACCGTGAGTACCAACCGGGGGGTTAGATTTAGGATTTTTTAAGGGTTTTTTGGGAGGGTTGGTTTATTTAGATTAGGGGTGGGCAAACAAACAAATGCCATTTTCAGGGCAATGGGTAGATTAGGTTTTTTAGTGTTAGGTTCTTTTATTTTGGGGGGTGGGGGTTTAATGTTAGGTCGGACTTTGTATATTTTGTGTAAAAGAGCTGATTATCTCGGGGCAATGCCCTGCAAAAAGCCCTTTTAAGGGCTACTGGTAGTTTATTCTTAGAGTAGGGGGAGTTTTTATTTTGGAGGTGTCTTTTATTTTCATAGGGATTAGGTTTAATCTTAATCAATCTTAATCTTGTTAAAATTGGTAATTTGATTTTTTACAGATATTTTCTGTAATGTTAGCCTTTTTTTATTTTTTGTAACTTTAGAATGTATTAGTTTAGGTAATTTGGGTTTATTTAATAGGGTGTTAGGTTAGGGGTTGTTAGGTTAGGGGATGTTAGGTTAGGGGTGTTAGGTTAGTGTACTAACTGATTTTTTACAGATATTTTCTGTAATGTTAGCCTTTTTTTATTTTTTGTAGACTTATTTTTTTTTATTTTTTGTAACTTTAGAATGTATTAGTTTAGGTAATTTGGGTTTATTTAATAGGGTGTTAGGTTAGGGGTTGTTAGGTTAGGGGGTGTTAGGTTAGGGGTGTTAGGTTAGGGGTGTTAGGTTAGTGTACTTACGGCTAGATTTGGAGTTTGGCGGTAAAAGGGCTGTTAACGCTCCGCGGGTTTTTTTCTGGCCGCACCATAAATTTAACTCTGGTATCGAGAGTTCAAACAAATGCTGCGTTAGGCTCCAAAAAAGGAGCGTAGAGCATATTTAGCGCAAATGCAACTCTCGATACCAGAGTTGCTTACGGACGCGGCCGGCCTCAAAAACGTGCTCGTGCACGATTCTCCCATAGGAAACAATGGGGCTGTTTGAGCTGAAAAAAAACCTAACACCTGCAAAAAAGCAGCGTTCAGCTCCTAACGCAGCCCCATTGTTTCCTATGGGGAAACACTTCCTACGTCTGCACCTAACACTCTAACATGTACCCCGAGTCTAAACACCCCTAGCCTTACACTTATTAACCCCTAATCTGCCGCCCCCGCTATCGCTGACCCCTGCATTACACTTTTAACCCCTAATCTGCCGCTCCGTAAACCGCCGCCACCTACGTTATCCCTATGTACCCCTAATCTGCTGCCCTAACATCGCCGACCCCTATGTTATATTTATTAACCCCTAATCTGCCCCCCACAACGTCGCCGACACCTACCTACACTTATTAACCCCTAATCTGCCGAGCGGACCTGAGCGCTACTATAATAAAGTTATTAACCCCTAATCCGCCTCACTAACCCTATCATAAATAGTATTAACCCCTAATCTGCCCTCCCTAACATCGCCGACACCTACCTTCAATTATTAACCCCTAATCTGCCGAGCGGACCTGAGCGCTACTATAATAAAGTTATTAACCCCTAATCCGCCTCACTAACCCTATCATAAATAGTATTAACCCCTAATCTGCCCTCCCTAACATCGCCGACACCTACCTTCAATTATTAACCCCTAATCTGCCGACCGGAGCTCACCGCTATTCTAATAAATGTATTAACCCCTAAAGCTAAGTCTAACCCTAACACTAACACCCCCCTAAGTTAAATATAATTTTTATCTAACGAAATAAATTAACTCTTATTAAATAAATGATTCCTATTTAAAGCTAAATACTTACCTGTAAAATAAATCCTAATATAGCTACAATATAAATTACATTTATATTATAGCTATTTTAGGATTAATATTTATTTTACAGGTAACTTTGTATTTATTTTAACCAGGTACAATAGCTATTAAATAGTTAAGAACTATTTAATAGTTACCTAGTTAAAATAATTACAAATTTACCTGTAAAATAAATCCTAACCTAAGATATAATTAAACCTAACACTACCCTATCAATAAAATAATTAAATAAACTACCTACAATTACCTACAATTAACCTAACACTACACTATCAATAAATTAATTAAACACAATTGCTACAAATAAATACAATTAAATAAACTATCTAAAGTACAAAAAATAAAAAAGAACTAAGTTACAGAAAATAAAAAAATATTTACAAACATAAGAAAAATATTACAACAATTTTAAACTAATTACACCTACTCTAAGCCCCCTAATCAAATAACAAAGACCCCCAAAATAAAAAATTCCCTACCCTATTCTAAAATACAAATATTACAAGCTCTTTTACCTTACCAGCCCTGAACAGGGCCCTTTGCGGGGCATGCCCCAAGAATTTCAGCTCTTTTGCCTGTAAAAAAAAAACATACAATACCCCCCCCCAACATTACAACCCACCACCCACATACCCCTAATCTAACCCAAACCCCCTTAAATAAACCTAACACTAATCCCCTGAAGATCTTCCTACCTTGTCTTCACCATCCAGGTATCACCGATCCGTCCTGGCTCCAAGATCTTCATCCAACCCAAGCGGGGGTTGGCGATCCATAATCCGGTGCTCCAAAGTCTTCCTCCTATCCGGGAAGAAGAGGACATCCGGACCGGCAAACATCTTCTCCAAGCGGCATCTTCTATGTTCTTCCATCCGATGACGACCGGCTCCATCTTGAAGACCTCCAGCGCGGATCCATCCTCTTCTTCCGACGACTAGACGACGAATGACGGTTCCTTTAAGGGACGTCATCCAAGATGGCGTCCCTCGAATTCCGATTGGCTGATAGGATTCTATCAGCCAATCGGAATTAAGGTAGGAATATTCTGATTGGCTGATGGAATCAGCCAATCAGAATCAAGTTCAATCCGATTGGCTGATCCAATCAGCCAATCAGATTGAGCTCGCATTCTATTGGCTGATCGGAACAGCCAATAGAATGCGAGCTCAATCTGATTGGCTGATTGGATCAGCCAATCGGATTGAACTTGATTCTGATTGGCTGATTCCATCAGCCAATCAGAATATTCCTACCTTAATTCCGATTGGCTGATAGAATCCTATCAGCCAATCAGAATTCGAGGGACGCCATCTTGGATGACGTCCCTTAAAGGAACCGTCATTCGTCGTCTAGTCGTCGGAAGAAGAGGATGGATCCGCGCTGGAGGTCTTCAAGATGGAGCCGGTCGTCATCGGATGGAAGAACATAGAAGATGCCGCTTGGAGAAGATGTTTGCCGGTCCGGATGTCCTCTTCTTGCCGGATAGGAGGAAGACTTTGGAGCACCGGATTATGGATCGCCAACCCCCGCTTGGGTTGGATGAAGATCTTGGAGCCAGGACGGATCGGTGATACCTGGATGGTGAAGACAAGGTAGGAAGATCTTCAGGGGATTAGTGTTAGGTTTATTTAAGGGGGTTTGGGTTAGATTAGGGGTATGTGGGTGGTGGGTTGTAATGTTGGGGGGGGGGGTATTGTATGTTTTTTTTTACAGGCAAAAGAGCTGAAATTCTTGGGGCATGCCCCGCAAAGGGCCCTGTTCAGGGCTGGTAAGGTAAAAGAGCTTGTAATATTTGTATTTTAGAATAGGGTAGGGAATTTTTTATTTTGGGGGTCTTTGTTATTTGATTAGGGGGCTTAGAGTAGGTGTAATTAGTTTAAAATTGTTGTAATATTTTTCTTATGTTTGTAAATATTTTTTTATTTTCTGTAACTTAGTTCTTTTTTATTTTTTGTACTTTAGATAGTTTATTTAATTGTATTTATTTGTAGCAATTGTGTTTAATTAATTTATTGATAGTGTAGTGTTAGGTTAATTGTAGGTAATTGTAGGTAGTTTATTTAATTATTTTATTGATAGGGTAGTGTTAGGTTTAATTATATCTTAGGTTAGGATTTATTTTACAGGTAAATTTGTAATTATTTTAACTAGGTAACTATTAAATAGTTCTTAACTATTTAATAGCTATTGTACCTGGTTAAAATAAATACAAAGTTACCTGTAAAATAAATATTAATCCTAAAATAGCTATAATATAAATGTAATTTATATTGTAGCTATATTAGGATTTATTTTACAGGTAAGTATTTAGCTTTAAATAGGAATCATTTATTTAATAAGAGTTAATTTATTTCGTTAGATAAAAATTATATTTAACTTAGGGGGGTGTTAGTGTTAGGGTTAGACTTAGCTTTAGGGGTTAATACATTTATTAGAATAGCGGTGAGCTCCGGTCGGCAGATTAGGGGTTAATAATTGAAGGTAGGTGTCGGCGATGTTAGGGAGGGCAGATTAGGGGTTAATACTATTTATGATAGGGTTAGTGAGGCGGATTAGGGGTTAATAACTTTATTATAGTAGCGCTCAGGTCCGCTCGGCAGATTAGGGGTTAATAAGTGTAGGTAGGTGTCGGCGACGTTGTGGGGGGCAGATTAGGGGTTAATAAATATAACATAGGGGTCGGCGATGTTAGGGGCAGCAGATTAGGGGTACATAGGGATAACGTAGGTGGCGGCGATTTGCGGTCGGAAGATTAGGGGTTAATTATTTTAAGTAGCTTGCGGCGACGTTGTGGGGGGCAAGTTAGGGGTTAATAAATATAATATAGGGGTCGGCGGGGTTAGGGGCAGCAGATTAGGGGTACATAAGTATAACGTAGGTGGCGGTCGGCAGATTAGGGGTTAAAAATTTTAATCGAGTGGCGGCGATGTGGGGGGACCTCGGTTTAGGGGTACATAGGTAGTTTATGGGTGTTAGTGTACTTTAGGGTACAGTAGTTAAGAGCTTTATAAACCGGCGTTAGCCAGAAAGCTCTTAACTCCTGCTTTTTTCAGGCGGCTGGAATCTTGTCGTTAGAGCTCTAACGCTCACTGCAGAAACGACTCTAAATACCAGCGTTAGAAAGATCCCATTGAAAAGATAGGCTACGCAAATGGCGTAGGGGGATCTGCGGTATGGAAAAGTCGCGGCTGTAAAGTGAGCGTTAGACCCTTTAATCACTGACTCCAAATACCAGCGGGCGGCCAAAACCAGCGTTAGGAGCCTCTAACGCTGGTTTTGACGGCTACCGCCGAACTCTAAATCTAGGCCTTAGTTATTTAAATAGTTATTTGCATTGTGGGTTTTGGCGGTTTAAAGGGTTAATAAGTTAAATAGGTTTATTGTGATGTAGGAGTTTTGGGGTTTAGGGGTTAATAGGGTAAATAGGTTTATTGCGATGTAGGGGTTTTTAGGTTTAGGGGTTAATACGGTAATTAGGTTTATTGCAATGTGGTTTTTTTGCGGGTTAGGGGCTAATAGGGTAATTAGGTTTATTGCAATGTGGGGGTTTTGTGGTTTAGGGGTTAATAGGGTAATTAGGTTTATTGTGATGTGGGGGTTTTGCGGTTTAGGGGTTAATAGGGTAATTAGGTGTATTGCAATGTAGGGGGTTTTGTGGTTTAGGGGTTAATAGGGTAATTAGGTTTATTGTGATGTGGATGTATTGCGGTTTAGGGGTTAATAGGGTAATTCGGTGTATTGCGATGTGGGGGTTTTGCGGTTTAGGGGTTAATAGGGTAATTAGGTGTATTGTGGTGGTTGACGGTTAAGTGGTTATTATTTTAGTTTTAATTGCAATTTTTTGGGGAAGGCGGAAATATAGGTTAAGAAATGTTAGCTTTATTTTTGAGAGGCGGCTGAGTATAAACATTATTTATACAGTCACAATGAATAGTGACTGTATAAATAATGTAGACACTGACATTTTTATTAATGCTTATTTTTTTTTTGTCAGTGTCTACATAATTGATACATTAACTATGCATTGATACAATATTAATTATGTGTGAACGGAGCTACGGAAATTGCCAATCTTCAGAAAATATTTTTAGGTCTTATGAATTAATATATACGTCAGGGTCAATCAAACACTGCACGTTTGTGGTAAGCCACGCCTCTCGCTCACAGCGAATCATGTGTGTCGCTCGCGACTAACCACGCCCCTTTCTAGCGCTGGTTAGTTAATTTAAATAATATGTTAAAACAGTATTTGACGCAGTTAGAAAAAAGTAGTCTATGTGCAGAGTTGTTGTAGAGAGAGATCAGTTAGATTAATATTGGAACATTGTATTTAGTTTAATTGTTTAGTATTATTAACTATTCTATCCGAAAGCTTTTTTAAAAGTTGAAGATAAGCCTGTTTTTTCAACGCTTAAGTTGTATAAAAAAAAAAGATAAAAACGATTGGAAATATTTTACCTCATAAGCTTCATAGAAAGCTTAATTACAGAATAATAATTATAATTATAAAGCTTTTTTAAAAAAAGCTGAAGTATTTAAAAAAAAAAAATTGGTTGCTACATAAGTAGCTCAATAGTATACAATATTTTAGAATAAGTTTTATATATATATATATATATATATATATATATATATATATATATATAAAATAAAGCTTTTTTTTAAAGCTGAAGTGTTTTTAAAAAAAAAGTTTGTTGCTACATAAGTAGCTCAGTAGTATACAATATTTTAGAATAATTTATATGTATATATTAATATAAAGTATACTCTTTATTTTAAAGGTATACTATTTTTTACATAAAAAACAAAAAAAAAAAAATGTTAAGTAAAAAAAAAAGTTGAAAATGTAAGTATAGATTAGAATAATATAAGAGAGATATTGCAAATAGGGTTTTGCAACATCTGTAAATTATTTAGGAAATAAGTTTATCAAAAAAAGGTGTTACAACATCAGTAGATTAAAATATATATAATATATATATATATGCTCTCAAAGAATCAGTAATAATGCGTAGGATAAAGCACTCTCTGGACTTCAGACATCAAGCGTGAAAAAATTATTTGAATGTGACGTTTCGGGACTTCAAACGTCCCTTCCTCTGACAAATGAAAACTACAAATAAACAGACTTATAAAGGCATACGTAACCCTCCCCCAAGTGAAACTCCAATCACTGGAGAACGTGTGCAAAATTCTTGGTCAAAACCAAATAATGTTAAGGTGAACTCATTATATACATATAATGTAAATGGCCATATTATAAGGAGGCAATAGTGGAATATTAGTGAACTAATTACACAACATCAATACATAAAAATGAGTGAAGATTGTAGTGAGTATTTAAAAAGCTTTAATAATGACAACTAGTCATAATCCCTAACCGCAATACACCCCTATGTAGAAGTGTGGAATATCCCAAACATAGCACAACTCTCAATTCATAATGAGCAACGCCCCACCACTCCGATTGGTAAGAGTGATACACTGTTCAGGGCACTTGTGTAACATATAATCAAGAACCTGGCCTCTTTACTTAAGTTCCACATAAATTATTATAATGTGATCAACCAATGATCGTAATAAATTACTGCTGATTACTATGTATATTATTACGGCGCTCAAACACTCCCTTTGGTTCAGCCCTCTCTCTCCATTGGTTAAACGTTCACATTGCCTCAGCAACATGAAGTCATAACAACACCTCCCCTTCAGAAACCACCGTTGTATATGAACATATTGCAGACTGACGGAGGCTCCTGTACACGCCCCCTCAGGGCGAACCTCCTCTTCCATAGGCTAAAAGCTCATGTTGTCCTGGCGATATATTTAAGCAATGGTTGGTGGACGCCCATCATAGCGAAATCCTTCCTGAAACAATAGCAAAACAAAAGGCCATCACACAAGCCCAATGTCAGTATTCTGGTCACTAAGCCTAAGATCATCAGAGTCACTCATACCATGTTATCGTGAGCCCCACAAATGAAGCTAGCCATATATATTATAACCCACAGCACAGTGTTCCGTCTCGCCCCCTCTGGTAACCATCCCTACTCATAGGTCCAGATGCCACTATAGTATAGAGCAACCGCTGCCAATGTTAATATTAAACATCTCCGCCTCCCTCAAGGCGCACGTCTTTTCTAATATGTATAATATTCATATTGCTTAGGCAGCAAGTATCCACAATATGCCGCCCACTTTAAAGCAAAGAATCATGCTATAATGAATGTGCCAAATCGTAATACAGCACCTACATAGAGCTTGAATACCAGTGATCAAGGTACTTAGACAAAAGATCATAAGGGCTACTTACCCCAAATCATTGTGAGCCACAATAGAAAATGAACAAGACCATAAACCAACTAAAAACTGAAAAAGCTGAAAGAATATACCACTAACATAAACCATAAAAATCTAAATAAGTTAAATAAAATAAACACCAATACCCTGTAAAGTATCATTATATAGGTTGATATAAATATAGTCAACCGTTTACACTGTACCTGTAAACCATCCTGTTTACCAGATTATGACAAAAGCACGTAAAAAATCTAATTAATTATTTGTGAAACAAAAATTCAATGACTCCTATCACACCAGAGACCAGAAATATAAAATGTAATATAAACTTTCTGGATATCCACAATGCCATATACCATCCCTCATGGTAACGAATACACAGGGGTGTCTGCAGTAAATGGGATAGGGCATATGATCAAGCTAAAAGAACTTGAGTGTAAAATGTGCACAAATGTCTCCCTAAAAGTGAATGTGAAAATTTAAAATATGATTAAAAACTAAAAAACAATAGTGTCACTCCTTGCAGATATAATTACCGGCTCCAAAACAGTAACTAGAGCCTTCATAGTAATGAACACAAAATGGAAGACCAGTGGCAGAGGGGGGTGGGGAAGGGGGGAAGGAGAAGGAGGAGGGTAGGAGGGGAAGAAGGGGGGGGGAAGAGGGGGAAAAAGGGGAAGGGGGGGGGACCAGAAAAGGAAACAAAGAAGAGAGACAGAAAAACAGGAAAAAGGAAAAAAAGGGAGGAAAAAAAGGAAAGCAGAAAAACAAAAGAGAAGAAGAAAAGAAGAAAAAGAGAAGAGAAAAAAGTCAAGAAAAATGACAAGAAAAAGGGAGAATACCACCCCTATTATCTGCAGCATGAGAGGCTAAAAGAGTATATAAAGCCTCAAAATTAATGCGATTCTGTACTCTCATCAAAATCTAGATCTGGAGGATTCTCAACAACCAATAGGGTAATGCCCAACTAAAGTCACCATCAGCCCAGGTATGCTTGCCACCCTGTGTGGGCATTCAGGCCTCTCGGATTCGATGGTCCCAGTTCATGTATCCAGCGAGTCTCCTTCTGCAGTAGTATCTTGGCTCTACACTGTGTGCAGAATTATTAGGCAAATGATTATTTTGACCACATCATCCTCTTTATGCATGTTGTCTTATTCCAAGCTGTATAGGCTCGAAAGCCTACTACCAATTAAGCATATTAGGTGATGTGCATCTCTGTAATGAGAAGGGGTGTGGTCTAATGACATCAACACCCTATATCAGGTGTGCATAACTATTAGGCAACTTCCTTTCCTTTGGCAAAATGGGTCAAAAGAAAGACTTGACAGGCTCAGAAAAGTCAAAAATAGTGAGATATCTTGCAGAGGGATGCAGCACTCTTAAAATTGCAAAGCTTCTGAAGCGTGATCATCGAACAATCAAGCGTTTCATTCAAAATAGTCAACAGGGTCGCAAGAAGCGTGTGGAAAAACCAAGGCGCAAAATAACTGCCCATGAACTGAGAAAAGTCAAGCGTGCAGCTGCCAAGATGCCACTTGCCACCAGTTTGGCCATATTTCAGAGCTGCAACATCACTGGAGTGCCCAAAAGCACAAGGTGTGCAATATTCAGAGACATGGCCAAGGTAAGAAAGGCTGAAAGACGACCACCACTGAACAAGACACACAAGCTGAAACGTCAAGACTGGGCCAAGAAAATATCTCAAGACTGATTTTTCTAAGGTTTTATGGACTGATGAAATGAGAGTGAGTCTTGATGGGCGAGATGGATGGGCCCGTGGCTGGATTGGTAAAGGGCAGAGAGCTCCAGTCCGACTCAGACGCCAGCAAGGTGGAGGTGAAGTACTGGTTTGGGCTGGTATCATCAAAGATGAGCTTGTGGGGCCTTTTCGGGTTGAGGATGGAGTCAAGCTCAGCTCCCAGTCCTACTGCCATTTTCTGGAAGACACCTTCTTCAAGCAGTGGTACAGGAAGAAGTCTGCATCCTTCAAGAAAAACATGATTTTCATGCAGGACAATGCTCCATCACATGCGTCCAAGTACTCCACAGCGTGGCTGGCAAGAAAGGGTATAAAAGAAGAAAATCTAATGACATGGCCTCCTTGTTCACCTGATCTGAACCCCATTGAGAACCTGTGGTCCATCATCAAATGTGAGATTTACAAGGAGGGAAAACAGTACACCTCTCTGAACAGTGTCTGGGAGGCTGTGGTTGCTGCTGCACGCAATGTTGATGGTGAACAGATCAAAACACTGACAGAATCCATGGATGGCAGGCTTTTAGTGTCCTTGCAAAGAAAGGTGGCTATATTGGTCACTGATTTGTTTTTGTTTTGTTTTTCAATGTCAGAAATGTATATTTGTGAATGTTGAGATGTTATATTGGTTTCACTGGTAAAAATAAATAATTGAAATGGGTATATATTTGTTTTTTGTTAAGTTGCCTAATAATTATGCACAGTAATAGTCACCTGCACACACAGATATCCCCCTAAAATAGCTATAACTAAAAACAAACTAAAAACTACTTCCAAAACTATTCAGCTTTGATATTAATGAGTTTTTTGGGTTCATTGAGAACATGGTTGTTGTTCAATAATAAAATTAATCCTCAAAAATACAACTTGCCTAATAATTCTGCACTCCCTGTATTTTCACCTCTCTTCCAACTTGGCACATGGTCAATCAAACGAAATCTCAGGTCAGTTACAGTATGGTCCTTCTCAAGAAGATGTCGAGCCACCAGTTGGTCAGCTTTATAGATAGATAGATAGATAGATAGATAAAGCAGCATTGCTAAATAAAGTGTTGCAATATTTGTAACATTATAACATAAATTAATTGTGTTGCCTCATCTATAACCTTATTATATTTAATATATTTTGCATACATTTAGGACAAAAGTCCATTCACATAAGGTTGTCACTATACCTGTTGATTTTTTAAATATACATTTTCAATAAGTTTGGCAAATAGGGTTTTGGCTAAAGTCGTATATTTATATATATATATATATATATTAAAGCAGTTTTCAAAATAAATCTTTTCTACTTTGGTAGCTTTCTTATATATTATGTTGGCTAAACTGGTAAATTTATTTTATAAATTATATAAATATGAATATAAAAGGCTATTTCTAAATCTGTAGAAATATTTATATATAGATTAAAGCAGTTTGCACTATAACATGTTTGCTAATTTGTTAGCTTAATTATATATCTTGTAACTTTATTAGAAGTTACATATTTTCAATATATTTAGGACAGCAGTCCATTCAAATAAGGGTGTCGTTACACCTGGAGGTTATATACATATAAATATATGTATAATACACCTGTAGATTAATTAATTTATATATATATATATAGATAAAAGCAGCGTTGCTAAATAAAGTGTTGCTATAACTGTAACATTATTAAAAAATATATATTATTGCTACATTAGTAACCTTATTATCTATACTATATTTGGAATATATTTAGGACAACAGTCCATCCAGATAAGGTTGTACTATACCTGTTGGTTATATAAATATACATTTTCAATAGGTTTGGCAAATAGGGGCTGGATAAACGGGTATATTTATTATATATTTAGGACAGTTGAATATAAAAAAGGTTGTCACTACATTAGTAGAAATATTTATATATAGATTAAAGCAGTTTGCACTATAAAATGTATGCTACTATGTTAGCTTAATTATATATCCAGTAGCTTTATTAGAAGTTACATATTAACAATATATTTAGTACAGCAGTCCATTCAAATAAGGGTGTCATTAAACCTGTAGGTTATATACATATAAAATATATACATAATACACCTTTAGTTTAATTTATATATATATAGATAAAAGCAGCGTTGGTAAATAAAGTGTTGCTATAACTGTAACATTATAACAAAAAAAAATGTTTGCTACATCTGTAGCCTTATTATCTACAATATATTAGGCATATATTTATGACAACAGTCCATCGAGATAAGGTTGACAGTATACCTGTTAGATATATATATATATTAAATAAGTTTGTGTTTTGCTAGCTTCAGAATATATATCAAAATATTTAAAAACATTTAAAAAAACATGTCCCCTAAAAGAAAGTTATCTTTAGAAGAACAATTTGCTGCTAAAAAGAGACAGAATGAGAGAGATAGGATAAATAAAAATAAAGAAACTGATGAAGAAAGGGCCCATTTAAGGGAATCAAAAACAGTTCAGAAAAGAAAAGAGAGATCAAATATGATAGAAAATCAGAGACATAAAGAACAACAGAAAAATGCTTATGCTCATAGAAAAGCACGTTCAGAAAATGAACAATCAGAAACACAAAAACAGCTTAGCATCAGCAATATAGAAAGGGAACAAAAAAGTAAACTTAGTGCAAGTTATGTAAAAAGGCATCGTACAAATTTGACAAAACATACACAACACATTACAGCACTTGCGAGAAATGATGATTCATTGGATCATCATAACTGTGAAGAGCTAAATGTTATATGCAGCAACTGTGATGCATTGCATTTTGCAAAAGAGCAGCCATTAGACAAATTATTTAGTCAATGCTGCAGCAAAGGAAAAGGAAATATTGAAGCTATTAAAGTTGCTCCTTTAATATAAAGTTTAATGACAGGAAGTCATAAACATTCAAAAAAAAATTACAAAAATATTAGATCTTTTAATAATGTATTAGCATTTGCTTCAATGGGGGCGAATATTGCTCCTCCTCCCTGTTATGGCCCTTACTGTTTTAGAAGTAATGGACAAATATATCACAGAACTGGATCACTACATTCTTCCAATGAGGATAATAGAAAGTTTGCACAACTGTATATTCTTTATCCAGATGAGGCTGCACAACAGTGCCTTAAGATTGATGAAAATACAAATTGCAACCCTGAATTAATGACTGAGTTTAGTTCTTTTATGCCTTTAAACAATCCTTTTGCAGAAGCATGTAAAATGTTATATAAAGTAGAACAAGAATGTTTAGAAGAAGCATCTCAAAATGGTGTTACACCTGCAACTGTGACCATGGCAATAGTACAAGATCGCAAATACAATCAACGTAGATATAATGCTCCTCGGTGTAATGAGGTAGCTATTATTTTCCAAAATGCAGATGGTGAACCTCTTCTTGAGCGAGATCTTATTATTCATTGTTGAAGTACAAACAATGAAAAAAAACAGAAAGGATAAGTATTTTAGATGGGTATATACGTTCTATCCATCCCGAGTTTAACCCATTTCTGAGTGCTGGGAAATTGACTCAGCAATACTTTGTAGATGCATATGTTAAAACAGAAGCTAATCGTTTAATCTATGTTAGACAAAATCAGTCAAAATTAAGGGTTGAAAAGTATACAGGTCTCATGGACCATCTTCAAAATGTAGCTGCAGAGCAGAGCTTACTTCCCGGCAAAGCAGTTATACTTCCATCTACATTCCAAGGTAGTCCCAGAAACATGGTACAAAATTACCAAGATGCAATGGCTATTGTAAGAAAGTATGGGAAGCCTGATTTTTTTATAACTATGACATTTAACCCAAAATGGTCAGAAATTGTTTTAAATCGGAAAGAAGTTCAAGCAGTTGAATTTCGACCTGATTTAGTGGCAAGAGTTTTTCATTTAAAACTTCAAGAACTTCTTGATGATATCACAAAGAAACATGTTTTGGGTAAACCATCTGCCAAAGTTCATGTAATTGAATTTAAAAAATGTGGGTTACCTCATGCACATATTTTGCTTATATTATGTGCACAAGATAAACCTAAAAAGGCACAAGTTATTGAAAGCTTTATTTGTGCTTAAATACCTGACATTGAAGTCAATCCAAATTAATAATTCAAAACCTTAGTGTGTAATCCAAAATATATTCAAAACACAAACAACTGTGAGAGACTGTGGGTGTGTGAACGATGTGCAAGCAAGTCAAATAAAATTCAAATAAAAAATCAAAAAATGGTGAATCCTATGGTTTTAGAGTTCTTTTAGCCAAAGGTTGAAGTGGAATGTTAAGTGTCAACATCCAAAGCAGGGGAGATGTGTGTTCTTCTTAATGAACAAACGTTCCCAGGGTAATCCTATTGTGACAAATAAACATACAATAGTGTAGGGTGTTTTACAATCAAACAAATATTAGAATTGAGCTTACCAGTTGATGCGTTTTGGTCTACCCAAGACCTTTATCAAGACTTGATAAAGGTCTTGGGTAGACCGAAACTCGTTAAAAATTTGAAGAATTTTCAAGACATTCAGGTCACACATCAGAGTGTCAAAATTGTTTAAATTGTGCTCTAAGAGATATTCAGGATATATTAATTGTTCATGGAAAAAATTGTCAAGATTTTGGTTTACCAAATCCTCCATACAATTTACCTGAAAATCCCAGAGATCTCTAGGATGCTTCTTTTGAAAGTTATACTGGAGTTCAAATGAAGACATCTTTTAATGACCTTCAAAGAGAAGGTTTTGAAGAAATAATTGCTGCATCGGAAAATGACTGTTTACCACAAAGGTGTTATTTCCTTGATGGTCCAGGTGGTAGTGGAAAAACTTACCTGTACAATACTCTGTTGAGGACAATTAGAGGGAATAGTGAGGTAGCATTACCAGTTGCTTCAACAGGTATTGCGGCAAATTTGCTGGCAGGTGGACGAACTTACCATTCACAGTTTAAGTTGCCAGTTCCTCTGGTGGATATTTCAACATCTTCCATGAGGCAAACCTCTAATGATGCGCAATGATCCGTAGTGCAAAGATAATAATTTGGGATTAATCAACCATGTCTTCCAGTGATGCACTTAGATGTATTGACAAACTGCTTCAAGAGTTGATGAACAAAAACAAACCTTTTTGAGGCAAAATTATTCTGTTTGGAGGGTTTTTTAGACAATCTCTGTCAGGGTGCCAGGAATCAGACTGAGACGAGAAGTGCAAAAATAATCACACCTTTATTAATAGTAAAAAATAATAAAAAGTCCACAAGTCAAATAACAAGCCAGGAGTCAAAACCAGAGCTGGTAGTCAGACGAGCCGAGTCAGGAGCCAAAGCGAATAGTCAGACGAGCTGGAATCAGGAACAAGGAAAACAGCAGAGTCAGGAACAAGCCAGGGATCAGGAACCAGGAAGGACGTCAGGCAGCCATGTAATTCACAGGAACTCTCACAAACAGGTCTGAGACAACGCAAAGGCAGAGCATACTGAACAGAGGCCCTTTAAATAATAAGTGATGACATCACAATTCTGAGACTGCATCCTGTCTCACACGGATGATGCACACCAGTCTGGCCATAAAAGGAAGTGCAGGAAATGAGCAGCATCCCCCACAATGCGCCATAGTCAGGAAGAGAGGTGAGTAAAATGGCTGCCAGCAGCACATGGCAAACAAAACAGGAAAAAAACCTGACACTCTTCCTGTTGTTGCACACGGAAATAGAGCAGCTATAGTTGAAGCCAGTATAAAATTTAATTCACTCTGGCATAAGTTCAAACTTTTGAAGCTGACTAATAATGTCAGATCTGTTGATCTAGAGTTTAGCTCTTTACTTTTAAAGCTTGGAGATGGACTACTGACAAATGAGCATGGTTTGCATGAAGACATCTTTGAAATTCCATCCCAAATGATATGCAAAGACTCCATTGTAAAAGAGATTTTTGGTGAAGAGTTAAAAGATTCTGATGCTTTTAAGTTTTCAAAAATGGCCATTTTATGTCCAAGAAATAGTGATGTTGATAAAATCAGTGAGGAAGTACTGAGTTTGTTAGAAGGTGAAACCTCTACTTACTTAAGATTCCATTAATGATGAATCACAGGAAGATTAGGATAACTACCCAGTTGAGTTTTTAAATGAATTGGCACCTTCTGGAATGCCAGTTCATAAACTCAATCTAAAAATAGGTAGTATGATTATGCTTTTGCGTAAGCTTAACACCAAAAGAGGACTTTGCAATGGCACCAAATTAGTTGTAAAAGCATTGCGTGACAATTTAATTATTGCACAAGTATTAACAGGTACAGCTAAAGGGCAAAATGTTTTCATTCCCCGGATAGATTTAGCCCCAAGCAATACTGAACTTCCTTTTGTGTTAAGAAGACAATTCCCAGTTAAATTAGCATTCACTATGACCATTAACAAAGCTCAGGGACAAACTTTAGAAAAAGTTGGCATCTATTTACCAGAGCTAGTTTTTAGCCATGGACATTTATATGTAGCTTTTTCAAGGATAAAAAGCTCTGCAGATGTAAAAGTTAAGGTCATAGACGGACAAGAACAATGGAAATTAATAACTGGAAGTGATGCCTATTTTACTAAAAATGTTGTATATAAAGAAATATACTTAAAGTAGATATAATTTAAAGAGAAGAAATGTATTTATTTAGGACAGTAGTTTGTCCAATTAGAGTGTGGCTATATCTGTAGTTTATAATATAGAAAATATTTTTGATATATTTAAGATAGTTGTCCATTAAAATTATCGTATTGCTGCACCTGTAGCTTAAATATTTATATAAAAGAAGAGTTACAAAATACATTCGGCTAGATTTAGAGTTTGGCGGTAGCCGTGAAAACCAGCGTTAGAGGCTCCTAACGTTGGTTTTAGGCTACCGCCGGTATTTGGAGTCAGTGATTAAAGGGTCTAACGCTCACTTTTCAGCCGCGACTTTTCCATACCGCAGATCCCCTTACGTCAATTGCGTATCATATCTTTTCAATGGGATCTTTCTAACGCTGGTATTTAGAGTCGTTTCTGAAGTGAGCGTTAGACAAAACTCCAGCCGCCGGAAAAAAGCAGGAGTTAAGAGCTTTCTGGGCTAACGCCGGTTCATAAAGCTCTTAACTACTGTACCCTAAAGTACACTAACACCCATAAACTACCTATGTACCCCTAAACCGAGGTCCCCCCACATCGCCGCCACTCGATTAAAATTTTTTAACCCCTAATCTGCCGACCGCCAACTACGTTATACTTATGTACCCCTAATCTGCTGCCCCTAACCCCGCCGACCCCTGTATTATATTTATTAACCCCTAACCTGCCCCCCACAACGTCGCCGCCAGCTACTTACAATAATTAACCCCTAATCTGCCGACCGCAAAGCGCCGCCACCTACGTTATCCTTATGTACCCCTAATCTGCTACCCCTAACACCGCCGACCCCTATATTATATTTATTAACCCCTAATCTGCCCCCCTCAACGTCGCCGACACCTGCCTACACTTCTAAACCCCTAATCTGCCGAGCGGACCGCACCGCTACTATAATAAAGTAATTAACCCCTAATCCCCCTCACTAACCCTATCATAAATAGTATTAACCCCTAATCTGCCCTCCCTAACATCGCCGACACCTACCTTCAATTATTAACCCCTAATCTGACGACCGGAGCTCATCGCTACTATAATAAATGGATTAACCCCTAAAGCTAAGTCTAACCCTAACACTAACACCCCCTTAACTTAAATATAATTTAAATCTAACGAAATAAATTAACTCTTATTAAATAAATTATTCCTATTTAAAGCTAAATACTTACCTGTAAAATACATCCTAATATAGCTACAATATAAATTATAATTATATTGTAGCTATTTTAGGATTAATATTTATTTTACAGGCAACTTTGTAATTATTTTAACCAGGTACAATAGCTATTAAATAGTTAAGAACTATTTAATAGTTACCTAGTTAAAATAATTACAAAATTACCTGTAAAATAAATCCTAACCTAAGTTATAATTAAACCTAACACTACCCTATCAATAAATTAATTAAATAAACTACCTACAATTACCTACAATTAACCTAACACTACACTATCAATAAATAAATTAAATACAATTGCTACAAATAACTACAATTACATAAACTAACTAAAGTACAAAAAATAAAAAAGAACTAAGTTACAAAAAATAAAAAAATATTTACCAACATTAGAAAAATATTACAACAATTTTAAACTAATTACACCTACTCTAAGCCCCCTAATAAAATAACAAAGACCCCCAAAATAAAAAATTCCCTACCCTATTCTAAATTAATAAATGTAAAAGCTCTTTTACCTTACCAGCCCTGAACAGGGCCCTTTGCGGGGCATGCCCCAAGAAAATCAGCTCTTTTGCCTGTAAAAAAAAACATACAATACCCCCCCCCCCAACATTACAACCCACCACCCACATACCCCTAATCTAACCCAAACCCCCCTTAAATAAACCTAACACTAAGCCCCTGAAGATCTTCCTACCTTGTCTTCACCATCCAGGTATCACCGATCCGTCCTGGCATCCGGTACTGAAGAGGTCCAGAAGAGGCTCCAAAGTCTTCCTCCTATCCGGCAAGAAGAGGACATCCGGACCGGCAAACATCTTCTCCAAGCGGCATCTTCGATCTTCTTCCATCCGGTGCGGAGCGGGTCCATCTTGAAGCAGCCGACGCGGATCCATCCTCTTCTTCCGTTGTCTCCCGACGAATGACGGTTCCTTTAAGGGACGTCATCCAAGATGGCGTCCCTCGAATTCCGATTGGCTGATAGGATTCTATCAGCCAATCGGAATTAAGGTAGGAATATTCTGATTGGCTGATGGAATCAGCCAATCAGAATCAAGTTCAATCCTATTGGCTGATCCAATCAGCCAATCAGATTGAGCTCGCATTCTATTGGCTGTTCCGATCAGCCAATAGAATGCGAGCTCAATCTGATTGGCTGATTGAGGTTATAAAATCAATTGAGTTATAAGATCAAATGAATTATGTTGGAGTAATCAGGACAAATGAGTTCTCATAGCCTTATAACAGGGCTTAATGCTCAGCCATAAATTTACCAATTCATTTTATTTTATCCTTAAGTTAAAGCACTGAATTCCCTAAACTATGTGATACTACGTAGTGAATTAGCCGGACTTTGTATATCACAATAAGGGGTGATCTCCAATATCACAGATACTCTATATAACAAAGTATATACCCGCCGGACTTTGTATATCTAATATAAAAGACATTATTAAATATAAAGCATTGAGCCTTTATTTTTGTAGTGCAGGCTTGAACATAGCCTCATATACAAGATACGTATAGAAAATTAAGTGAAAGCTAAAGGGATCATATATAAAGTCCCTGACTGTACGCACAATGAATATAAGAGTATAATTACTTAAGCCTCTTAATTATATATGTACAAGTGTACTGTAACGTATTGAGCTAATCCCACAGCAAATTCACAAAATTTAACTGCAGTGAACCTAAGTATAAAACTATTCAATAAATTACCAGCAACAACATACTGATCAATCATATTTTGAGTTGCTACCTCCGGTATATATTGAATATATAGAATTGTTAGTAGCCCCCATACCTTACAAGTTATCAAGTTATCTATTCATAGATAATTTCTTACCCACCACACCAACCAATATACGATTAACAAGTAATATTATCTTGGCTCCTAAGAGTGTTTTTAAGTGTGTGTTTTCCAATTTTAACCAAGCCTTAATAAAAGTTAATTTTTAATGGTATTTAGTTTACTCAGACAATTTTGTCTTTGTTCTCTGCACATCTTTGCACGTCTATCTCTGTTACCACAAGTTATTCAATTAAACAATCCCCTGAGTGCTACAAATGTAGTCTATCTCAGATAGGGTGACATATCCTATCTGTCAGTTTTTTGCTTAAATTCTGCTCTACTACATAGCACCGTTTTCCTTTACTATACTAATGTGCTGTATGCACATAAGTTAATTAAGAATAAAGGGGATAATTTTATTACATTGAAAGTAGTGCCATTGGACCCTATCCTCCTTTTTTTCAAGTATAGTTTAGCCTGGCAACAGGTTTCTAATCCAATAGAGCACGCAACAGGTAGTATTATACCAAATTAATAAACATGACTTCAAAGTGGGAAACAGATAGAAAATCTAGACAAGAAAAGAGAGAAATAGATCTAAATTCTGTGTTTGAGAATCAATCAGAAAATACTACAATTAGCCCAGACTCCATGAACCAAGCACTAAAAGATATTCACAAGCTTATGTTTAAACAGGACAAACTGTGGTGGAACCATCACTTTTTCGAAAAATATATAGAACTCAAACTCATACCTAGAGGTCTGAGAATTCAGCTCTTTCCTGCTTTTGAGTTTCGCAATCCAGAACATAATCAAGAATGGGAAACAGCACTTTCAGAATGTTCGGTAAAATTAATGCGAATCTTAATTAAACATGACAAAGAAGAATATGAGCTATTAGAAACTAAAGTACAAGAACTACACACAAAATTACAAGAATATGAAACACTTAAAGAATTCGAATCATCATATAAACAGTACCAGAAAGAGTTAGACAAATATGAGGCAGAAATTAAACTTACAAAACAAGGCAAACTAGGCAGAGATAAATCTGATTATGCCAATAACAGAGTCTACAAATGGAAAAAGAGATTCAATGCGAACAATCCTAAACCATCGAAAGTTACTATCATACAAAGTGATGTCTCGGATACAGAAGGGGAAGACTCAGAAACCCCTGAATCTGATACCGAACCACAAACCTCGATAAGGGGGACTAATATAAGAATCACAAGGGGCAAAAGGAAGGATTTTTTAGGACAAAGTGCCTCTTCCGATTTAGACACACCAGAAGAGGCAGGGGGAAGACCAAAAAGGAACAACAAAAGTCAGCCACCAAACAAAATCAACAAAAAGGGCTGGAAACCATATCAGAGACCCCCAAGTCCGTTCTCACAGATGAGAATGACTCATTGAGGATAATCAACCTTTCCCAAAAACTACTGACTGAGGATCACAAAAAAGTACTTTCTAAAGGCATGACCTTCTGCCCAACTCCTGAAATAGATAAATTTGAATTAGTCAAAGATGTACAATTGTACATCCGCAAAATTGCCTTAAAAAGACTCTTTCTGAACAAATCACAAGCAATAACTCATTCAGAAAATAATTCACTCTCAGCAGAAGAGAGAACTACTCTGACCAATCTAGAGGACTTACTTGCAGAAAATGAGACTATAGACAGCACAACACCTGACTATACAAATGAGACAAGATGGCGTGATAAAATTAAAAATAAATCTAAATTCATGCCTAACATCAACCAATGTTCTCAACTGCAAGTTTTCAGTGATATCATATGTGAGAAAATCCTACAAATCCCAGAGACAAAAACTAATAGGAACTTAACAACTAAGGAACGCAAAGCACTAAAAGAGATGCAAATGTGGAAAGACACGATCATTAGAAATTCTGATAAAGGAGGCAATATTGTTTTATGGCCACTTAAAATGTATCGTCTAGAAACAGACAAACAACTAAGGGATAATTCTTGTTATACCAAACTGAATTATAACCCTACAAATGAATATCTTCAAATATATTCAAACCTAATAGAAGGAGCCAAAAATGACAATATTATTAACAACAAAGAATATCAATTTCTAAAAGTATCCAATCCAACTGTTGCTACTTTTTACCTAATTCCAAAGATACACAAAAACCAAACCCATCCTCCAGGGCGTCCTATAGTATCCGGAATAAATAGCCTTACTGAAAAGGCGAGTAAATATGTAGACTACAGACTTAGGAATTATCTCACTCAAATTACTTCTTATGTTCAAGATACCACTGATGTCCTAAATCAACTGGATAATATTCATATTTCTGAACAAACATGGCTTGTGACAGCAGATGTCGAATCTTTGTACACTTGTATTAAACATGAGCTTGGCATCGAGGCAGTACGTTGGTTCCTAGAAATGGGCTCAGAAGAAGAACCGATTCATGATGAATTCACACTTGCACTATTACAATTTGTTTTAAAACATAATTATTTCACTTTCAATAACGGGTTCTATCTACAAACAAGAGGTACCGCGATGGGTACAGCATGTGCTCCCACCTATGCCAACCTTTTTTTAGGGTGGTGGGAGCAAAAACACGTCTTTTCAGACACTAATTCACAGTACCTGGAGAAAATCCCCTTTTGGGTAAGATATATAGACGACGTGCTGTTCCTATGGGAGGGTTCAAAAGAAGAACTAGATTCTTTCCTTCTTGACCTAAATACAAACCAATTTAATGTCAAATTGACCTATGAAGCCAGTCAAGTGAAAGTAAACTTTTTAGATTTAGAAATTTCAAAATCAGAGGATGGAACATTATCCATGGATGTACACAGGAAAATAACAGCCACAAACAGTGTTCTACACAGCTCTAGTGCCCATGCCCCAAATACCATACAGGCACTTCCTATAGGTGAATTCTTAAGAATGAGGAGAAACTGCTCTTCTGAATCTAACTACAACAAGAGAGCAAAAGAACTCACTGAACGTTTACTATCAAGAGGTTATAGCAAAAGGGCAATTAAAAGGGCAGAATTTAGAGCGAGAACAACAGATCGAAAAGAACTACTCCAAAAAAGAGTAAAACCAAAGGATGATCAGATAAGGTTCATATCAACCTATAATCCAAAAAGTAACTACATAAAATCTCTGTTTCAATCCAACTGGCACATACTAATGTCTGACCCCAAATTGAAAACAATCTTGGGTGAGAAAATACAGACAGGATACAGAAGAACCCGTAATCTTAAGGACATTATTAGTCCTAGTCACCTTGCTAGTGAAAAAACTAAAAGTGCTTTTTCTAACGGTTCCTTTAAATGTGGAACCTGTACCACATGCAGCTTTATGCTGAAATTACACACAATACATGATCGGTTCAACAAACCACACAAAGTAAATGCACACATCAACTGCCAAACTGAAGGGGTAATATACGCATTACGCTGCAATTGTAATCTGTTCTATGTTGGCATGACAACCAGAAAAATAAGAGTAAGGTTGCAAGAACACTTGAGGAACATCAAAAATGCCAAAAAGGACTTACAAGCAGGTAAACAACTCACCTCGGTGGCCAGACACTTTTTGTATAAACACAATTCAAAACAAAGTAATTTAAAATGTTTTGGAATACAGAGAGTTAAGCTGGGGATCAGAGGTGGGGATCTTGAAAAAACCCTTCAAAAAGCTGAAAGTAAATGGATTTTTCTCCTTAACACAGTTTACCCATCAGGGTTAAATGAGTGTAACAATCTCTCTCCTTTTCTGTAAAAAATGTGAAAAAATGTGCAATGAATAGCACAAATTCATGATAACACAGCCTAACCCTCAAAAAAATTCTATCAAACGCCAGTATCTCAAGATCTATTTTAACCAAGTTATCTGTGTGTTGAAGGTAGAAGTAATCCTTACCTCTTGCCTTATAAATTAAATTCAAATTCAATCCTATCATCACCATATACTAAAAAACGTTCATAATTAAAATAAGGACATACAGAATCTCATTCTAGTGTACAACTATATGCACCAGCTATCTAAGGACTAGCTTATGTTAGTCATCTAGAATCATAATCAAGTGCACAACAGTATGAACAAGTTATTTAAGTATTAGTTTACAATAGTCCTTATTAATACTACATAGGTCTTAAGCACATAATTCATTGCAACTTTTATACACTAGTGGTGTTTATTATTCATAAAAATTCATCGTTCTTACATGCTTCACAGTCTGCACACAATACACACCAATTCACTATTACTTTTAAATAATTTCAGTAATATCTATTTATTCTCAGCACTGTTTTACAATCAAAATCACAAGTAGTTATTTCAAAACACAGCACAATAGCATTTTTCACTAAACACTCATTATTTTTATTTAATATTACACAATATTGCGGTATATACCAGCATAAGTAATCAAGTCATAATATAAATAAAGCAGTCACAATGTAATATATAGCACTAGTTCACGGTGGCACCTACAGGGTTAATTCACTACGTAGTATCACATAGTTTAGGGAATTCAGTGCTTTAACTTAAGGATAAAATAAAATGAATTGGTAAATTTATGGCTGAGCATTAAGCCCTGTTATAAGGCTATGAGAACTCATTTGTCCTGATTACTCCAACATAATTCATTTGATCTTATAACTCAATTGATTTTATAACCTCAACATTATAATAAAGTTACTTTTATTATTAGCAACAAATTAAACTACTTTAAAACTCCAACCGTAATGATAGGCGGTCTCTACACTGTAGAGGATGAGGATTGGCTGTCAGAAACAATCGTCACCCAGGAGGTGTGACCATTAGGCTTTAAAAGACCAGTATGTGAGCGGCGCGCTCACCCTTTGAAAAAGCCGCGAGGCGAAACATGTTAGGGACGCTAGGGTACTGGTGATGAGCCCTTGGAGCTCATGTATTTTTAGCTAGCCTTAGGAACCTCGATAGATTAAGATAAATTTAACCGCTATATACCTTAACAGTTGCGAGTGGTTAATGGGGGCAGAACGCTGACGTTCACATAAGCTGCTGGAGAATTTAACCGTTAGCAGTACTCATACCACTTGTAGTAAATTGTGACTACACAGGGCTCAATACCGCACTAATAATGTCTCATTTTGTTATGCTAAATTGAAATCTTATATATATTTTTTACCAAATATGTCTGTAGTGTTATAACATTACGCAGGTACCGTGCAGCTTATAAAATAGCGGTCATTTTTGTTACCACTCAGAGCAGTTGATAATTTGCCATTTACTTAAAGGCATATCTCGAACTAAGTTACTAGATCTGTCTGCTCTATATAAGAACAGGAACGCTATTTACCCAGTGTCTATCACCCTGCAATAAACATTAATATCGAAATACCTTACTACTAACGGTGATAACACCACAATAAGGGGTGATCTCCAATATCACAGATACTCTATATAACAAAGTATATACCCGCCGGACTTTGTATATCACAATAAGGGGTGATCTCCAATATCACAGATACTCTATATAACAAAGTATATACCCGCCGGACTTTGTATATCTAATATAAAAGACATTATTAAATATAAAGCATTGAGCCTTTATTTTTGTAGTGCAGGCTTGAACATAGCCTCATATACAAGATACGTATAGAAAATTAAGTGAAAGCTAAAGGGATCATATATAAAGTCCCTGACTGTACGCACAATGAATATAAGAGTATAATTACTTAAGCCTCTTAATTATATATGTACAAGTGTACTGTAACGTATTGAGCTAATCCCACAGCAAATTCACAAAATTTAACTGCAGTGAACCTAAGTATAAAACTATTCAATAAATTACCAGCAACAACATACTGATCAATCATATTTTGAGTTGCTACCTCCGGTATATATTGAATATATAGAATTGTTAGTAGCCCCCATACCTTACAAGTTATCAAGTTATCTATTCATAGATAATTTCTTACCCACCACACCAACCAATATACGATTAACAAGTAATATTATCTTGGCTCCTAAGAGTGTTTTTAAGTGTGTGTTTTCCAATTTTAACCAAGCCTTAATAAAAGTTAATTTTTAATGGTATTTAGTTTACTCAGACAATTTTGTCTTTGTTCTCTGCACATCTTTGCACGTCTATCTCTGTTACCACAAGTTATTCAATTAAACAATCCCCTGAGTGCTACAAATGTAGTCTATCTCAGATAGGGTGACATATCCTATCTGTCAGTTTTTTGCTTAAATTCTGCTCTACTACATAGCACCGTTTTCCTTTACTATACTAATGTGCTGTATGCACATAAGTTAATTAAGAATAAAGGGGATAATTTTATTACATTGAAAGTAGTGCCATTGGACCCTATCCTCCTTTTTTTCATGAATAAAACTGTACTGCTCACTTTACTTAGTAGCATAAATCATATAGTGCAACCTAGAAAAAGGAATTCTATAAACATATAAAACAAGAAAGACGACTACACAAATCAGTGCAGTCCAAAAGTCTAGGAAAAAAACAGCACCTATAAAACTATATAGTTATATGTAAAAAGGGGACAAACATGCGCAATCTGTGCAAAAAGTCATCAAATACATTTATTAATGAAAACATCTATCCATAAAAACACATATGAGTCGGGGATCCCCTATGCAGAGACATGGCAGGGAACTAATTCAAGTGGTGCACCACTAAAAGTAAGTATAACCGTCCCAAAGAATTGCTTGGAAAGGATATGCAAAGCAGGAAAGCGTAGGTGCATAAATATTAATAAAGCTCAGTCAAGCAGTCACATCCTATAAGATATCCCAAATGATGCTGTTAAGCGTATTGCAAAAACAAGGATTGGTCAGCTTAAAGCGGAACAGACACAAGCAGATGTTAAATCTTCAGACACTTGACATATCCATGCATAATCACAGTTACTAGCCCTTTGTGTGTGGCACAGGTAAGTTAACTTCATTTGTGATAAGAGTATGCCAAAAGCATAGGGCGCTGCACTTCCAGACAGTATGTAAGGACACGCCTCCAGTGTGTACTCCTAGAAACGGTCAGTAAAATACTTATCCACATACAGATATCATGCCCAGTGATAGTCTCTCAAGCCAACAAGGGGAAGCAAGGTAGGGAGGGTATCTCCCAGACGAACAAGGGTAGCGACAAACCAACACGTCCCTATGCGCGTTTCACTCCGCTCTTGTGGTCGCTCGGAGCTTCTTCCGGGTAATGACATCACTCCGGCATGGTGGCTTTTTATTGGATGTAAATATCATATGGTTCTCAGCACACTACCAAAGTTCTTAAAGAGCCCTTACGTTATCGCATCTATGCAATAGTACATGCAGTTACATTACTGAGCCTGTTAATTCTTAGATATTTAACTGTAACAGGAGCTAGCAACCATATTTTACTGGACACTAAAATGAATAAGATATCAAAACATAAACAAACAACCAACAAAATAATAGTAATAATAACATAGTGAAATAATACTTACAAATATTTGAGCAAAGAATTATTCAAAATAAATTTTATGTAAATTTAAAAATAAAGATTTTCTCGCAGAAAGTTGAGATCTCCAAGGGGGAAGCAAAAAACTGCTTAATTTTAAGAAGAACGTATTCATACAAGGTTTCAAGTTAAGAAGGAGGCAAACTCCAACTTTCATTTAACCCATTGGGAGACAGTGCTTTTAGGTAATACATTACTGATGTTGCGAATAGTTGGCCGGCGAATAGTTCCCGGCGAACATAGCATGTTCACGTTCGCCGCGGGGGGTGAACATATGCGATGTTCGGTCTGCCCCCTATTCGTCATCATTGAGTAAACTTTGACCCTGTACCTCACAGTCAGCAGACACATTCCAGCCAATCAGCAGCAGACCCTCTCTCCCAGATCCTCCCACCTCCTGGACAGGATCCATTTTATATTCATTCGGAAGCTGCATTCTTAGTGAGAGGAGGGACAGTGTAGCTGATGCTGATTTAATAGGGAAATCGATAGCTAGGCTAGTGTATTCAGTGTCCACTACAGTCCTGAAGGACTCATCTGATCTCTGCTGGACAGCACCCCAAAAAGCCCTTTTTAGGGCTAGAACATCAGTCTGCTTTTTTTTTTTTTCCTGTGTAATCTAATTGCAGTTGCTTGCCTGCCAGCGTGTGTGTCAGGCTCACAGCGTATACTGTGCCCACTTGCCCAGTGCCACCACTCATATCTGTTGTAACAGTAGTGTACATTTAAAAAAAAACAACACTTTTTTTTACTGTGAAATAATAGCAGTCAGTTTCCTTCACACGTGTGCGTTTCAGTGCCTGCCTGCCAGGGCACAGTGTCACACCAGTGCAACTCATATCTGGTGTAACAGTAGTGTACATTTAAAAAAAACAACACTTTTTTGACTGTGAAATAATAGCAGTCAGTTTCCTTAACACGTGTGCATTTCAGTGCCTGCTGCCAGGGCATAGTGTCACACCAGTGCAACTCATATCTGGTGTAACAGTAGTGTACATTTAAAAAAAAAAACACTTTTTTTTACTGTGAAATAATAGCAGTCCGTTTCCTTCACACGTGTGCGTTTCAGTGCCTGCCTGCCAGGGCACAGTGTCACACCAGTGCAACTTCTAGTGTAACAGTAGTGTACATTTAAAAAAAAACAACACTTTTTTGACTGTGAAATAATAGCAGTCAGTTTCCTTCACACGTGTGCGTTTCAGTGCCTGCCTGCCAGGGCACAGTGTCACACCAGTGCAACTCATATCTGGTGTAACAGTAGTGTACATTTAAGTATACACTCATTTTCATATAACTGCATGTAATAGACACTACTATAAAGAATAAGATGCATGGATACTGATATAAAAATCCAGTATAAAACGGTTTAAAAACTTACTTAGAAGCTCTCAGTTTAGCATTGTTGAAAAGGTAGCTGGAAAGCCCACTGCAAGTGGGAAATAAGACACTCCCCCCTCCCCCTTCTTTTACATATGAAAAGACCCTTTACACAAACAGGAGCAAGCTGGATTAGGTAGCTGACGGTATTCTCATAAAGCTTTAGGGCTTGGTTAGAAGTCTGAAAATCAGAGCACTGTTATTTAAAAATAAGCAAAACTATGAAAAAAAAAATTAAAAAAACTTTATGGGCTATATAAATAGATCATCTACAAAACATTTATGCAAAGAAAAAATGAGTTTATAATGTCCCTTTAAAAACAACAACACTTTTTTGACTGTGAAATAATAGCAGTCAGTTTCCTTCACACGTGTGCATTTCAGTGCCTGCCTGCCTGCCAGGGCACAGTGTCACACCAGTGCAACTCATATCTGGTGTAACAGTAGTTTACATTTAAAAAAAACAACACTTTTTTGACTTTGAAATAATAGCAGTCAGTTTCCTTCACACATTTGCGTTTCAGTGCCTGCCTGCCAGGGCACAGTGTCACACCAGTGCAACTCATATCTGGTGTAACAGTAGTGTACATTTAAAAAAAAAAACTTTTTTGACCGTGAAATAATAGCAGTCAGTTTCCTTCACACGTGTTGCTAACAGACCAGGGACCAGGTATATAGCAAACCTGATCTGTCTCTGACAGTTATCATAACAGCTTAGCAAATCGTGACAAGCAATATTTGCAGACAATAGCAATACACAGCAATATTGGTACAATATATGGGGTATATATATTAACAGGACAATTTAACCCTTAGACACTAATTTAACGCAATATTAGTGATTCAGAACGCATTGTAATATACTATGATTTAATTTACCACCTGTTCAATGTCCTGGGCTAATTTCAGGAATTGTTAAGAGATATAAATATCTATTAATACAGGGATACTTCACATTGATCACTACCAATATAAACAGTAGTCCTGGTCATTTAGTTGGTACATTAATCCTGATAGAGATATATTTGTTCTGAATAATTACCACCTTGGGTTTATACCGCAACAATTGCAAGTTGTAAAAATTATTACTGTCACAAAATAATCAAATAGGAACGTCAGAGGAAATATTCATGCACGATGTATGATATTTAGACTATCCAAAAATACCATGTACATGGTATATCACAAATATGCCATAATCATATACATTAACCTAAGTGTTGTATCATACTAACTACCCATGCATGGTCTCTCATGTTAAACCACCCTGTAATCAACAATAGTGCCTGAACTAATTATTGTACTTGACCCTTGTGATACATAAACAAGGATCAACCATCTGATTGAGGAACCATAGATGTATTCTCAGTTTTCCTTATTACAACTTCCTGATAAATTGCAAATTGCAAGGATTAATCGCTGCTAAGTCGGTGATCCAAACCCCTATTACCACTCTCTCCTCTTTTGAGCTAACATTATTCTTGTGTTTTTAATGTGTATTGTTCTACATTTTTTTAAAGTTCCAATAAAAGTTATATTTTAAATTTTCCTGTACACCTGCCAATTGTAACTCAGTCGTATTCTACATTCAGGGAATTTGAGTGCTATAATGTGTACATTTTCTGAAGACTTTGATCTTCTTTTGTTCTCTCATTAACCGGTACACAGCACCAACGTTTGCATCACGTAACATTAGGAGGAACACATGTACGTTAATTTCCTCCAAGTTATTATTTAAATAACTATTACTACTAATTATATTCCCTATAACATCTCAGTGGTGCCATTGGGCCCCTTTTTCTCTTATCATATCTGGTGTAACAGTAGTGTACATTTAAAAAAAACAACACTTTTTTGACTGTGAAATAATAGCAGTCAGTTTCCTTCACACGTGTGCGTTTCAGTGCCTGCTGCCAGGGCACAGTGTCACACCAGTGCAACTCATATCTGGTGTAACAGTAGTCTACATTTAAAAAAAAAAATACAATTTTGACTGTAATAGATTGAATAGCAGTTAGTTGTCTGCAAGCGTGTGTGTCAGGCCTACAGCGTCTACTCTGCCAACTTCTGCCAGAGCACAGTGCCACTCATATCTGTTGTCACAGTAGCTTGCACGCATAGTACCAATAATTGAAAAAAAAAATTACAGGCAGAGGCAGGCCACCCCGCAGGGGCCGTCTTGGTCGTGGTGCTGTGATTCCCTTTGGCCCTAGAATAATGCCCAGTGTTCAGAGGTCACGTACCCTGAACTCGAACAGTTCTGAGGACATAATTGACTGGCTAACAAGGGACACCCAATCTTCTACAGCTTCCGCTCGGAACCTTGAAGCACCATCCTCCTCCAGCTTAGCTTTGGGTACCTCTCAAGTTACCACTCACCCGCCTGCCGCTACCACCAACACAAGACCCACAGCCGCTTCACTTGATTTGTCAGAGGAGTTATTTACACATCAGTTGGAAGAAATGAGTGATAGTGATGCACAACCATTATTGCCAGAGGATGTAGATAACAGGGATATGTCTCAGTCAGGCAGCATTACACACATGGACGTACGGTGTGATGATGATGATGTTGTACCCGCTGCTGCTTCCTTTGCTGAGTTGTCAGTTACAAGTGAAGCGGTTGATGATGACGATGAGTCCGTGGATGTCACGTGGGTGCCCGCTAGAAGAGAAGAAGAACAGGGGGAAAGTTCAGATGGGCAGACAGAGAGGAGAATCAGATGAGTTGGAAGCAGGGGGAGGTCATCACAAGGAGCTAGTGGCACAGTCAGACAGCATGCATCGGCACCCGGGGTCAGCCAGACAGCATGCCAATCAATGCATGCTGTTGCCAACACCAGAATGCCGTCATTGCAGAGCTCAGCAGTGTGGCATTTTTTGTGTGTGTCTGCCTCTGACAACAGCGATGCCATTTGCAACCTGTGCCAAAAGAAACTGAGTCGCGGGAAGTCCAACACCCACCTAGGTACAACTGCTTTGCGAAGGCACATGATCGCACATCACAAACGCCTATGGGATCAACACATGAGTACAAGCAGCACACAAACTCAAAGCCGCCATCCTCCTCCTGGTCCAGCATCTTCAGCCACGTCAACCACTGCTGTCCTCCTTGCCCCCTCTCAACCATCCGCCACTCCGTCTCTCGCCTTGAGCGGTTCCAGCTCATCTGCCCACAGTCAGGTGTCTGTCAAGGACATGTTTGAGCGTAAGAAGCCAATGTCACAAAGTCACCCCCTTGCCCGGCATCTGACAGCTGGCTTGTCTGAACTCTTAGCCCGCCAGCATTTACCATACAAGCTGGTGGAGTCTGAGATGTTCCAAAAATTTGTAGCTATTGGGACACCGCAGTGGAAGGTACCCGGCCGAAATTTCTGTGCACAAAAGGCAATCCCCAACCTGTACTCGATTGTGCAAAAGGAAGTAAATGCATGTCTGGCACACAGTGTTGGGGCAAGGGTCTGGTCTGCAAAGCATGGTCAGTGCAGGTATATCACCTACACTGCGCATTGGGTAAATCTGCTGACGGCTGCCAAGCATGGAATGCGTGGCTCTGCAGAGGAGTTGGTGACAACGCCACGACTTGCAGGCAGGCCTGCTGCCACCTCCTCTACTCCTCCTACTCCATCCTCTTCCATAACCTCCTCGGCTGAGTCTTCTTCTGCTGCTGTGTCTTGCTCCACATCAACGGCACCCCCCCAGCTCCCCAGGTACTATTCCACATCCCGGATACAGCAGTGTCATGCCGTCATGGGGTTGACTTGCCTGAAAGCAGAGAGTCACACCCGACCAGCACTCCTGTCCGCCCTGAACGCACAGGTGGATCAGTGGCTGACTCCGCACCAACTGGAGATCGGCAAAGTGGTTTGTGACAATGGAAGAAATTTGTTGGCGGCATTGAATTTGGGCAAGTTGACACATGTGCCGTGCACGGCACATGTGTGTAATCTGATTGTACAACGCTTTGTGCATAAGTACCCAGGCTTACAGGATGTCCTGAAGCAGGCCAGGAAGGTGTGTGGCCATTTCAGGCATTCCTACACGGCCATGGCGCACTTTTCAGATATCCAGCGGTGAAACAACATGCCAGTGAGGCGCTTGATTTGCAACAGCCCGACACGTTGGAATTCAACACTCCTAATGTTCGACTGCCTGCTCCAACAAGAAAAAGCTGTTAACTACTATTTGTATGACCGAGGTGCTAGGAAAGCCTCTGCAGAGCTGGGATTTTTTTTGCCACGTTACTGGATGCTCATGCGCAATGCCTGTAGGCTCATGCATCCTTTTGAGGAGGTGACAAACCTAGTCAGTCGCACCGAAGGCCCCATCAGCGACATTATACCATTTGTTTTCTTCCTGGAGCGTGCCCTGCGAAGAGTGCTGGATCAGGCCACAGATGAGCATGAAGAGGAAGAGTTGTGGTCACCATCACCACCAGAAACAGCCTTATCAGCATCGCTTGCTGGACCTGCGGCAACGCTGGAAGAGGATTGTGAGGAAGAGGAGTCAGAGGAGGAATGTGGCTTTGAGAAGGAGGAGGAAGACTAACCACAACAGGCATCCCAGGGTGCTCGTTGTCACCTATCTGGTACCCGTGGTGTTGTACGTGGCTGGGGGGAAGAACATACCTTCAGTGAGATCACTGAGGACGAGGAACGGGACATGAGTAGCTCGGCATCCAACCTTGTGAAAATGGGGTCTTTCATGCTGTCGTGCCTGTTGAGAGACCCTCGTATAAAAAGGCTGAAGGAGAACGACCTGTACTGGGTGTCCACGCTACTAGACCCCCGGTATAAGCATAAAGTGCCTGAAATGTTACCGAATTACCGCAAGTCTGAAAGGATGCAGCAGTTCCAAAATAAATTAAAAAGTATGCTTTACACAGCGTATAAGGGTGATGTCACAGCACAACGGGAATCTAACAGGGGAAGAGGTGAAAGTAATCCTCCTCCTCCCACGACCATGCCGACAAGGACAGGTTGATTTACAGACGTGTTGTTGATGGAGGACATGCAGAGCTTTTTAAGTCCTGCGCATCGCCACAGACCTTCAGGGTCCACCCTCAGAGAACGACTCGACCAACAGGTAGCAGACTACCTCACCTTAACTGCAGATATCAACATTCTGAGGAGTGATGAACCCCTTGACTACTGGGTGTGCAGGCTTGACCTGTGGCCTGATCTATCCCAATTTGCGATAGAACTTCTGGCCTGCCCTGCTTCAAGTGTCCTGTCAGAAAGGACCTTCAGTGCAGCAGGAGGTATTGTCACTGAGAAGAGAAGTCGCCTAGGTCAAAAAAGTCTAGATTACCTCACCTTTATTAAGATGAATGAGGGATGGATCCCGAAGGGACTGACATTGGGCGATACATTCGACTAAAAAAGGCCTGATGAGATGAGCTGCCTTGGGCTAAAAATGGTCCACACGCTGCTGTATTTTATCTCTGAATGCCGGATGACTTGCATGACTTATCCGCCACCAACTAGGGTTCAATCCGGAAGTCCCCTAAATTTGAAGTAGGAGGTCCAACCAAGCATCTTTTTCCATCTCCTGGTTCCTAAAATCGATGCCATATACACGTCCCCTGATAGGGGACGTAACAGGGATTAAACTGATAAGAATAGTACTACTTAACACACCACTCCTATCTGGTGGCACATTAGATTGCACGCGCAGTGCCCCAAATTTGAAGTAGGAGGACCGACCAAGCATCTTTTTCCATCTCCTGGTTCCTAAAATTGATGCCATATACACGTCCCCTGATAGGGGACGGAACAGGGATTAAACTGATAGGAATAGTACTACTTAACACACCACTCCTATCTGGTAGCAGATTAGATTGCACGCGCAGTGCCTCAAATTTGAAGTAGGAGGACCGACCAAGCATCTTTTTCCATCTCCCGGTTCCTAAAATCCATGCCATATACACGTCCCCTGATAGGGGACGGAACAGGGATTAAACTGATAGGAATAGTACTACTTAACACACCTTATAATAATGCAGAGAGAGACAACGCAGAGAGAGGCGTCTGAAGAAGAGGAGTCAGAGGAGGAAGGTGGCTTTGAGGAGGTGGAAGACCAAACACAGCAGGCGTCCCAGGGGGCTTGTTGTCACCTTTCGGGGACCCTTGGTGTTGTACGTGGCTGGGTGGAGGAAGAGACCTTCAATGACATCAGTGAGGACAAGGAACGGGACATGACTAGCTTGGTATCCAACCTTGTGCAAATGGGGAGTTTGCGGTTGTGCAAATGGATTGTTTGCGGTTGTTTGCAGTGCGTTAAATGGGGAGTTTAGTCTGTCACTGTGAAGCGAGCATAACCCTTACACTACCTGATCGATACAACATCATACCTGATGTTTTAAAGCACGTTATTCCAAACAATTTAGGAATGTTAGGTGATTTATCAACTGCATCAACTATGTAATTTTCCATGGGAGTTTTGCCATGGATCCCCCTCCGGCATGCCACAGTCCAGGTGTTAGTCCCCTTGAAACAACTTTTCCATCAATATTGTGGCCAGAAAGAGTCCCTGTGGGTTTTAAAATTTGCCTGCCTATTGAAGTCTATGGCGGTTTGCCCGGTTCGCCCGTTCGCGAACATTTGCGGAAGTTCGCGTTCGCCGTTCGCAAACTGAAAATTTTAGGTTTGCGACATCACTATTACACATCCATCTGGTCTCATTTTGGAGGAAGATTGTATCAATGTTACCTCCTCTCCTACTGGTTTTAACTAATTCAATACCAATGAATGTTAAACTTTCAATTTTAGACCTAAGATATTGTGCAAAATGCCTTGCAATTGGGCTGTCAATATTAAAGTCTTTAATGTCATTGCGATGTTCTGTTATGTGTGAAGGAAATTCCCTATAGGTTTTCCCTATATAAATTAGGGGACATGAACATGATAGAAGATATATGACCCCTGTAGTGGAACAATTGATAAAGGACTTAATTTTGTAAACTTTATTGGTGCTGGTTTCAAAAGTTTTAGTTTTTTTGACAAATTCACAGCAGACACAATGATTGCAGGGGGAGCACCCTACGATTCTCTGGGAATGTATTTCTAACCAATTAGTGTTTTTAACTTGATTAAATTTGCTTTTGACTAGGAGGTCTTTAAGATTATTAGCTCTTTGTGCCGATATCAAAGGATAATCTCCTACATATTCCTGTAATACAGGATCTAGAGATAGCAAATGTCATTTTTTTTGTAAGATAGTTACATTTTGTAATAAATCTAATCTTAGTAGCGTCTTCCTTTTTTTTGGATTCTTTATTCTGAAATAGAAGATCCCTTCTATTCTGATTTTTAGCTTTAAAAATGGCCCTTTTTATACACCTTTTTGAGTATCCTCTTGCATGAAACCTAGTAGCCATCTCACCAGCCTGTTTGCTAAAGGTATAATCAGCTGTACAAATTCTCCGTAATATTAAAAATTGCCCATATGGAATACCTTTTTTAAGGTTTTACGGATGATGGCTAGATCCTAACAAAAGGCTGTTGGATGCCGTAGGTTTACGGTATACCTCAGTTATAATAGCATCTTGTCTTTTACTAACAAGGAGATTCAAAAAGCTGATTGCATTTGCATCATAACTGCATGTGAGAAAAATGTTTAAAACATTCAAATTGAGAATAGACACAAATTCCAGAAGCTCTTGTACTGTTCCTTCCCAGAGAATGAGTATATCATCCACATAATGAATCCACAGGGCAACGTGTGCATTGACCCACGCAGCAGGCTCATCAAACACAATGTTGTTTTCTCACCATCCTAGGTGTAAACATGCATAGGTCGGTGCACACGTTGTCTTTAAGTGCAGCGCCCTACTGTCTGTAAGTGCAGCGCCCTACTGTCTGTAAGTGCAGCGCCCTACTGTCTGTAAGTGCAGCGCCCTACTGTCTGTAAGTGCAGCGCCCTACTGTCTGTAAGTGCAGCGCCCTACTGTCTGTAAGTGCAGCGCCCTACTGTCTGTAAGTGCAGCGCCCTACTGTCTGTAAGTGCAGCGCCCTACTGTCTGTAAGTGCAGTGCCCTACTGTCTGTAAGTGCAGCGCCCTATGCTTTTGGCATACTCTTGTCACAAATTAAGTTAACTTACCTGTGCCACACACAAAGGGCTAATAACTGTAATTAAGCATGGATATGTCAAGTGTCTGAAGATTTAACATCTGCTTGTGTCTGTTCGCTTTAAGCTGACCAATCCTTGTTTTTGCAATACGCTTAACAGCATCATTTGGGATATCTTATAGGATGTGACTGCTTGGCTGAGCTTTATTAATGCTATGCATCTATGCTTTCCTGCTTTGCATATAATTTCCAAGCAATTCTTTGGGACAGTTATACCTACTTTTAGTGGTGCACCACTTGAATTAGTTCCCTGCCATTTCTCTGCAAATTATTACTCATGGGGATCCCCGACTCATATGTGTTTTTATGGATAGATGTTTTCATTAATAAATGTATTTGATGACTTTTTGCACAGATTGCACGTTTGTCCCCTTTTTACATATAACTAAATAGTCTTATAGGTGCTGTTTTTTCCTAGACTTTTGGATTGGATTGATTTGTGTAGTCGTCATTCTTGTTTTATATGTTTATAGATACATATATTACTTTTAATTTAAGAACAATGCTATTTAAATTATATCTAACACACCTTTGGCTTTAGTGCGCTTGGCTTAGCTCACCTTTGAGTTAGTGCTCGAGCAAAAGTCAGAACAGGATTTTGTAGAGTGCCCCATAGAAGTCTATGAGAGAGGAACTATCCAACCTCAAGAAGTTAGCCTGTGTGAGACTTTTACTCGCAATATAACTTTTGACTTTCAACTTGTAACATGAGTGCAAGAACAGGAGCACTATTGATTTTTCTAGAGTTGTGTTAGCGCTATTTTTTGCTCTTCTTGTAATCTAGGCCAATATTTTAAAGGAACAATCATACATTTGAACATTATTGCCAATATGGGAATGTTACCAGTCACTTAAAGCACTTGAATGATAGAACAAATGTCATGGGAAATATTTGTCTACCACCTGAATGTCAAATAACAGACATTAGCAAATATGTAAAAGTAATACTTCATAACAGTATTACAATGTGATCTGTGTTGATACTACACCCATTTATATTATTTGTTTATAAGCCTGTATTTCTTTTTTAATATGAATCAGTGCCATTATGTGCCCCTACTTATGTACCCAGTGTTAAATGGACATTGCACTGCGTAATCCCCCTTTTATGTGTTCCCAATTATCGATTTACCTGATGGAGTGTATTAAAGTGTTATCAATAGCTCCTTTACATTTATTTTGTCATTTCAAATAACTTTTTGCCTGTTGAAATTGTTTATAGAAAAACTATGTAAACACGAGGCAACATCAACAATATACTTTCACACAGGGAGTTAAAGAGACCAGCACATTTGAAAGAATGTGCCTGTATCTATTTTGAATTTAATTAACTCAATTATCTGTTGCTTGTCTGAATACACTGTCCTTTTAACAAATTTGTTTGTTCTTTAGAAATAATAATAATAATAATATATAATTTTTCAATAGCCCTAAAATGTTTATGAAAACTATATAAATGTGATTATTATTTTTTTTAAACAATCCTATAAAGCCATTATTTTGTAATATGGGACCCTTCCAATCATTATAATAAAAGGCTACCAGTGGATTTTATGACATCCAGCACTATTTTTCCTAATGACACTACTCAGATACTTTCTTTCAAACTGATATATCTTTTTTTCTGCATCCTCAAAAACAGATACCCACAGTGAGTATGCAAGGGAAGGATGGTATGAAATTTTCTGTAGACAGGTAAATGTTCTGTCAGTCCACTTGATAAAGTTTTTCTGGCAAATCACGTACAGAACAAAGTTAATTACTTGGAATGCCCTTTGGAACTGATTGCTGTAAATTATGCAACTTGGTGTTATTCACAATTTAGCAAATGAAAATCAGAAAAAACACGTCTTTGTTAAAAATCTCTACAACCTAAAATAGACATATTTGAATTAACAAGGTAAAAACAAATTAGAAGTTAACAGTAATTCAGTTTGCTATCCTGTAATAGTTATTACATTTAAATACAATGGGGCCTATTTATCAAAGCATCAACTGAAAATACGCTTTATTTCCGCGTCGTATTTGTCACGAGATTGATCCGCTGTAGTTATCAAATCGTCAAGATCGGCAAATGTTGAAATGTGTGACGTGATATACGATCCCACGATCTCAATCTGACGCAAATCGATGCTTGCATCATTACAGATGTTTCAAATTCAGATTCAACTCTATTTGAGCCTTTTCCAAATTTATCAAACACTTAACAGGTACGCTCGGGTGTATTCCGACACAGCGTACCTAGTTTTCAATCCACCCTTAAGGTCGCGGATGCCAAAGAACTCAATGGGAGTCTGAAAACACAGAAGGCTTATGTTCGATGCTGCAAGAGAATGAAGTATATTACATAATAAAAGTAAATTAGAAACTCTATTAAAATTGTATACCCTTTCTAAATCAAACAATATTATTGCTCTACATTTGGTTCACTAGTAGATATAGGGATAAATATGAGACATTACTACTTATGGATTATGCTACAGATTTGTCTCTCATTACAAAGCAAGGGGACAATGTTTCTACAAATTTGTTAAAAATTTTGCCCCAAACTTGTCGCACTAATAGATATAGAGATAAAAATGAGATAAATACACAACATAATATAGATAACTTCCTTTTTTATTTTTTGCCATGTTTTCCTTTTTATGTTTAAGCCATGTAATACAAGTCCCACTCTCCACTTCACACCAATTTTGAACTATCACTAACAAATCAAATTGCTTGATACTTGTGTCATTGATCACTCATCAGAACTTGTAAGTGCCATTTGTTACATTGTGTATTATACTTTGAAAGTATGTATATGTGAAATTAGTATTAAAGATAAACATTGATGCTGACATTAGGACACACAGTGTAATATTTTAGACAATGATTTTAAAAATTGATTGATTTCATATAATCTTAAATTGGTAGATCAAAAAGGATAGCCCATCTAACATTAAACTGTCATGATTCAGATACAGCAGAAATTAAAATCACCTCTTTACTGTCATGCTATTTTCAGTGTATTTCTTCCTTCTCTTCAATTTCTTTTTCAGTAAGAAATGTCATCTTATATGCCATCCCATTGTATAACACCTGTGTAGGGGTGGTTTTTAAAACTAGATTGCAATCAAGAGGGGTTATACAGGTACAGAGAGAAAACAGGCCCAGCTCTTAAAATAACCATTGATTGCAAATAAATACATATGATACCCTGATGACATGCTATATTCGCACATAGTCATGCTCAGAATAATAATACATTTACACTATATACATATATTGGTATAAATAAACACAGAGATATGATAGACAACATTGTTTAGAACAAAAAAATGAACTTAGGGACATGTAAATATGTTTGCAAAAGATGTCTGTCATAATACACACACACACACATATATATATATATATATATATATATATATATATATCTACAAGTATGTGCAAAGATATATGTACAAATTCTAGCATTAATAATCATTTATAAAAAAACACATGAGATAAAAGCATATCATGACTTCTAGAAATACAAATACACATTAATTTATGTGAAACTATCATATAACAGATTTTTTGTATAACAAATAAATATAAAAATAACTTTCTATGAGATATTGTTTGTTGAGGTATAAATCTATCTCTTGAACATTAACAGATTAAAAATAAAAGATTAGCTTTAGAGAAATGTGCTTGTTCATGGACAGTAAGAAATGGTATAAATAAAGTTGTGAAAAATCAAAATAACCGTGTCATCGATGACTGTTAGTTAACAATAGTCCGATGCTCATCGCTCCGTACTTGACGTGCATGTTTTTGACGGTTTTTTTTTATAAATAAGGGGATCGTATGTGGATGCACATCAGCGATGTCTGGCGAGCATATTGACGCCGGTGAATGCAATGAGATTGACGCTTTGATAAATATGCCCCAATGTATTGTATATTTAACCAATAATATTTAAAGGAAAATCCTTGGAAAGTTCAGATCTAGTGACAATTCAGTTCAAGGGAATCCTAAACTAGGGTAACTAGCTACCCTATTATGCCATAACACTCAGCAGAGGATTTTACATAGAGTAATGCTATATGTATTTGCACATAAACTCTTAAATTGTTCTTTTGTCTTGTAGTGACACTCCCAGTGGTACTAGGATTGCTAAACACCCCTATTCATTATAGTAGCATATTCCAAAAGTTCCATCACCCTTTGTTTTAAAGTTAACGCGTGTTTGCTGGTCAAGTACTCTATGTAGAGTATGGAGAGAGTGTATATGATATTCTGAGATACGGTACTCAGAAGTATCTGCTACTAAACCAACAGTAAAATTTCACATTACTACATATTCATAGATTGTTTTCTCTTATATAAGACCACGCTCACAGACTTATTTTAAGCTATAGATGTAGTTAGACAGTGGTAAACAGACAAAGAAACTGTGTTTGGATTTATTAGATACTTTTTTTTTTTACACAGAACTGAGCACAAATCCATACATAGGGGTCTATTTAACAAGGGCCAAATGGCCCTTGTTCCCCTTGTTTCTGCATGTTCCCCTTGTTTCCTCTGCCTGTCATAATACACACACACACATCTGGTGAACTGCTTGTGCAATGATAAACGCTGACAGTGTATGCTGTCGGCATTCAGCCATGTCTGTTGGACATGATACGCTACAGCATATCATGTCGGACAGACATTGGTAAATCTACCCCATAGAGCGCATTAGTTAATAACCTCTCTTTTTATGTGTGGAATCAAGCATTAGTTTGCAAATTTATTTTTACAGAAACATACAAAACCTTATATATATATTTCAAACACAGCAATCCTACATAATTTGAATTCAACAGCGTATCATCAATTTTACGGGGGGACCAAAATAGGTCTTGCATATTAACACCAGTATATAAATATCTATACATCCATGAATTCACTGCAATACCCTTGCCCAAGTTCTATATCTATTTTTTTTTATTTCCTTTGTAATAACTGTGTGATATGTTAGTCTCCAGGCCATTTGCTGTTTCAGGGCTTCAAAACTTTTAAATTAAAAGTCTCTGTATTCATTATGAAATCGTCATATGAGGTGAACATTATTAACAGTTGTACTTATAACATTCATAGTTAAACAATATAAAGTACAGTTAGAGAGAGGTGTGACTAGCAGCAGAAGGAGCAAGATTTGTTCTCAGAGAGCTCCGACTAAATCGATCTATTTTAAAGATAAACCTACCTTATATACATAAAATTCTTAACCCCTGGGGGATGCTTCCGGGCGGCGGCCATGATGGTCGTGTATTTTAGCAGCTGAAGAGTCTGGCATGTATTTCTGCTGCATATAGCCAGTCTACGGTACTATCCCTGATCACATATGATATAATCTAAAACTACAGATTCCGTTAAGCAATTTGATCTGTGTTGTGTTGCCAACTTCTAAAGCTGTATAATTGGAGCAGAGAAGAGATCCCTCTCTTTCAGCGAACATTGGTTAACTTAGAGTCATCTCTTTCAGCAAGCATAGGCTGAGTTAGAGTTTTTGAAGCTGAGACATCTGAAATCTGTTTGGCAAATGGAGGCCCTTGACCGGTGGGAGACTACGGTGACCCAGCTTATACTAAATTCTTTCAGGGTCTTGGAAGAAGAGCTCCACAAGCTTCTCTTTCTACCACAACCTGCCGAGAGAATAATGCCCGGTACCATTGACAAGCTGCTTTGGGATTATACTCAGGATCCTCCACCTCCCTTACTGGCCCTGGTCAGTACAAGGACACTCCGTCCCTATAGCCAGATAGAGTATGCTGGCAATACATCTGAAGGAGCCCTACTCCCCCTGGAACATAAGCGGAAGAAACCTGCGCTTACTGGATATCAAACTGAGGACCCGGAGCCTCCCGATGCTGAGGATCGGTTGGTATTCAAACCTGTAGAGAGAGTGGAGGCGACCATCTATCTTTGTGGCACCCGAGAGGCAGTGGCGGTCGAGCGGGTGCAGCGGAGTGGGTTCTGTGTCGGAGTGGCGGCCCCGGTGGATCCGGATACAGGGGGTGTTAGCTACAGTACTCATCCGTTCCTGACCTGTAGAGATAAAGGCATACCGGGAGGTAAGCTTTGCCCTGTTGCTGAACTTTGGCTCTTTTTAATACCGGGGCAAATATCTGACTTTAATCTATGGGAAAGACAACTTTGCTTGGAACTCCACACTCACTTAGTCCTCTCAAGCCTATGGTTATCATTATGGAGACAATCGCTCTCGGAGGGTCCTATTGCATTCTTCATACCGGCAGATTATTCTGTCCTGATCAGAGTCTCTGGCCGGTCAGGAATAGGCTAAACTTTTTTCAGTCAAGTTAGTGGAGGATTTTGGTCAGGTTTACAGTGCCTTCACATAACCATCTGGACAAACAGTAGAAATCCCTTTACTGCCTTCCTATCACACCATGCAGTATTTATGGGACGCTATGTATGAAGACTGGGGTCTGATTCTTTTTTTTTGGGGCTACCCATAGCCATTATTACTTAAGGGGTACTTCTATCTCGTTTTTGCTAAGCCAGCAAGTAGTTTTATCTTTAGTTTTATTCTGTTATCTTAACTGCAGCACATTATATACTTGTCCTTATCTAGAGATGTACTTTCAGCCTGATACATATTGGTTTTTGTAAGCTTCGAGTATGTCATTGCCACAACCTCACATACTGCATTTTATCATGACTGTCATATATTAATTGCTCAGGATGGTGGTAACTAATGGCCAGGTCTTTATTATTCAAGACTTAAGTATACTCAAGCTTACGATAGAGACTCTAGGACTAGTGGATTATATGTATGTAGTCTAAATGTTTTGCGGCAACAGCCACCCTATGTTTTATTTGGAGCCCCAATGTCATAGTAATGTTTTTTCCTATCTTCTGTTTATTTTACTTCTCTACAAAAAGTTATATATTAATAGATAGCCTTAGGAGTATGTTTTTATGCTTAGATACAACATATGACCTCATGTACACCCTAGAGTGAGATATGGTGAGTGATTATAAACTCTCCCAGATAGGTTGGTTTGGGGTGTGATAATCCGTATGTGTACCACCTATGTTTTAGGACTTGTTTGTGGTGTTTACCTTGTGTTTAATTTAGAGTGTATCCCTGACACAAATAATTTTGAGGTCTATGTTAGCTTGACACATTTAAATTGCTCCCACATAAGATGGCTTATATATCTATATCGATACCACTTCTAGGTATTCATTATATCCCATGCTTACTCTCTCATGGAGTGGTCTAGGGTGGGCCCCGCTACCAGCGGCCGAGGTGGAGGGGCCAATCATATCTACACCTTTACTTTGATAGCTCATAAAGATATTTCTTTAGGAAAAATACTAGATTTCTAGATCCCCCAAGTATAAATAGCACAGAACTTATCACAATATTTATTTGATATTTGACCACTTATACATATAACCCTATTATATACCTTATATAGACCCTATTGACTACCCTAACCTCCATTTGACATGCTTAGTAATCTGTGGCAGTGGTGATAGGCTTCTATAACACATAAATAGCATACACTCTAATTGCCTAGTTACTCTGCTTAGTATAAAGCCAAACCAAGCAGCCCTACAGCTCTCCTAAATATGGATGTCTGTCTCTGAGAGCAGCGACAAACATAATTTAGATCACCACTTAAACCCTACCTGGCCGGAAGATTACCATAACAGATCTAGCTTGTGTTTTTGTTTTTGAGACATAGGTATCTTTTCTCTGTATGTTTAATTTATAATATATATATCGTTGGCAAAATATCATATCATTCCAATCCTTAGGTCCAAGAGTGGCCTATTTTGTTATTTTATTTCCTCTTCAAAGTCCCCTATTATGTATATACTGTAGTCCAGGAGGTCCAAGAGAGACCTCTTTAGCTCCCTGGGGGAAATAATTTCATTTTTTAGATTATCATACTTCAAGAGGACACTTCCTATTAGAAAACTGAGGTTCAATGTTCTACACTTATTCATATTTTTAAGCAACATTTGTATTAATGGTTGGCGTTATTTTGTGACTATGTAATTGAACTTGTTAGTCACCTACGTTGTGACATCTGTTGTAATGCTTAATCCTCAATAAAAAATATTTAAAAAAAAAAATTCTTAACCCCTGGGATTTCTCATAGCTGAGAAGAGGACCTGTGGACGGCAGGTGGATTTTGTCAAGTTGCGGAGCCTGCCAACTGGGAGATCCGTTTGCCTGAGGCCACTTGGGACACTTGCAGCCGCCGGAGGGTCGGGGCTCTGCTCCAACGGCTGAACAGGATCACAGGTTCCTGAGAGGAGCAAGCATAAGCACAGTGACTCCATTCATTGCAGGGACACGAAGCCTGGACCTACTGCATTGGGAGGTGTGCATCCTCGCAATCAGGGGATCGACATAGCACAAACAGCCGATAGGAGCCGGTAAGAAAAGGAAGCAGGTGAGAGGCCCATTTTTTTAATCTATAAAGTGGTACTCATTTTGGGGCATAAATTAACAATGGCTAGACATAACGGAAGAGCCGTGAGATTGCTTAAGGGCCGCTTTTAATACTCTGCCATTTTGGTGCACCATTTTAAGCTACAGTGACCTTTTCCCAAAATTAAAAACAACAGCAAGGTAAACTGCCATGCCATCAGAACCCTAGGCGCTCAAGTTAGAAAATCTGAACCTAATACATAGAGACTATAGCTTAACAAACAAGCCATAAATGAAACTATAAGCACATAGAGCAGCACAGTTCCTTTTTGGCTCTTATAAAAAACACCAATCACTTCTCCCTATCCTGAATATGTAGCTTGAAAAGCTGCAGTTTGGGAGCTACCTGATGAGTCCTATTTAAGGGATTACAGTCTCAAGACAGAGGAACTGCTCAACAAATACAGGAGGAATATTGACTTTCTCCCTGTATACACACGTTCTCCAGAAATTCCATAATGGGTGTCTATTAAGCGGGAAATCATAGGGAAAGGCAGGTCTCAGATTTCCCTCCAGCTGTCAGTTGAGAACAATTATTACAGCACAATATGGTGTCATATAGCTAAATATGTAGCTTGAATACTCTAGCCTCTGAGACTCACAAACAAATACTGCCAGTTTTGCTTCAATATATTAATACAATCTTTAACTTACTATTAAAGTTGACAAGATGAAAAAGGCTCTCCATCATCTGGCGATAATATGGATACAAGCAATACAGAAACAATTACACCCACTATCACAGATACTCAAAATAAAGAACTCTTGTCCCAGATATAATCCTTGTTTCAAGAGGAATTGAAAACAGCGTTATCTGACTTAAGACAAGACATTAAGGATATTGGTACTTGCACAGCAGAACTTGAAGAAAAAACAGATAACATTGCAGAATAAAATCCCTCGGATACAAAATTCTGTGCCAGCACATGCAGAATATATAATTAAACTCGAGGAACAAATTGAAGACCTCGAAAACAGGTCCTGCAAATCTAATCTCCGTATTATGAATTTACTGGAATCAAACAAAAATCTACAAGAGGCCATGTCAACTTTTTTCCACCAACTTGTTCCTGAAATAGAACCCAATAAGCTCCTTATGGACAGAGTGCACAGAGCCTTAACTAAACCTCAATAATCTTCTACATTATCCTCAAACTCCATTATTTTCACATAAAAGATCTTATTCTTAAGGCAGTCAGACAACAGCAAACCATTGATTTCGAAGGGCATTCATTACAGATATTTGCAGATGTTTCCCTAACCATGCTGCAGGAAACATACATCTGAACGTCTCCTATACCTGCTCTACCTTAGCTGAAGGATTTATCATCTTACAGCGCCTTCAGATTCAATATGAACCTCCCATCACTCCATCAAACCCAAATTCTCAGAGAAATACCTTTCAACGAGAATGGACACCGGTGGGAAATGCCAGAAAGCAAAAAAGCTAAAGTTAATTCCAAGCACCTCTATTGAGTCTGGCTCACCAAGAGAGAAAGAAATCCCACCAACCTGACAAATAAAGTCGACTTGATGAGTATTCTTTCCTTCATGCTTAGTTTATAAAAACAGTAACTTGAATAGATCAAGTTATATTTGATGGAGACTGGTAATTTATTATCATTGATATCTGTTGGTTATTATAACTGGTTATGTACAATTTGTTAATTCAAATAAGCTTATATATTAGGCTGTACTTTTGCCTCTCTAAGGGGCAGGGGCTATTGTTTCCCTCTTCCCATCCTCTCCCCTTCCACAGTTTCCCTTCAACTTTATGGTACAATTCTGGATTCCTTATATCATACACCCTCCTCTTTCCCTTTAATTCTCCCCACCCTCCCCTTTCCCGATCCTCCACCAACTAACTGTTAAGAGAATACACATAATTATATATCTCATGCTAGATTCAATGGGGCCTGCCACCCCATTTGTCCTCTTACTTCTCTCAGTTCAGAGACCCTAACACATTTATGAAAGTTAATTTGTTCTTTACTATCTACATTTATTTACTCCAGGCATATTTTTTTATCAAAGTTGCTATGTTCAAAAATGTATCATTACTCTCTACATGTTGTTTTACACTGCATAGATGCTGCACTCAATGTCTTTGGCTCACTGCAGATGGTGTCCTCTGTCTACAGCAGCATTACAATTGAGTCTATCCGACATGAGGTAGGTGCCGGCTCTCCATCACAAGATCGCATTGTTACTCTCACTATTTTCCAGATTTACATCAAGAAATGGTGTCAAGAATTCCTTAAACTTTCCTTTTACACTAAAATATTCAGGTATTCATATGATAAACTATCTGTTTTACCCTTACAATGTCTATTAAAATAATTTCGCACAATTTTAGACTCAGATATCAAAATGAAAAAGGCCATCTCTACATATAAAACCCTAAAACCTCATATAGTAATGTTGCAAGAGACTCACTTTACTAAAGGCTATACACCAAAATACTGGGACAAATTATATCCAACGCAATATCACGCAATTAGTGAGAAAAAAATGTGGGGGTCACAGTACTCTTACACTCTTCACTAAATTTAAAAGAAGCAGAAATAATAAAGGATAGAGAGGGGAGATTTCTGCTGATTAGAGGCATAATCGAAAATACACTGATTTTACTTGTTAATATTTATGTCCCCAACGAACAGCAAGCAACTTTTTTTAACAAAATTAAGCAAACAATTAACCCAATGGAAGAGACATAAGACTATTGTAGGGGGCGACTTTAAGCTTACACTAGATCTAAAACCCTCTAGACCTCCCCAGAACATTTTTTAAAGGTTTCTCCTTAGACCACAACTTGATTGTTTGTTGTAGATCTCTAAATGGGAATGCCAGGGATTATACCTACTTCTCCCCAATGCATCTCGAAACCCTAACAGAACCAAATCATGGTCTCTTAATGCTAACCTGCTACAAGATGCCTTATAACTACAAAAGCTTCACCAACAAATTTCAGAATTTATAAGGATTAATGCTGGTAGCACCTCTAATCCAATTTATGTTTGGGGAGCATTAAAAGCTTTTGACTGAGGCTTCTTGATAGCAGAGTCCGGCGAAAATGAAACAATCTGAAGCAAATATGTTGCGATCCCAAACAACCCTAAACACTAATAAGAAGCACACAAAAAAAGAAGAAACATAAATAACGAGATAGACAAATTATTAAACAAAGAGTCAGCTAGGTCTATTAAACTTATAGACACTCATTATTACATATACAGGAATAAGCCCGACAAAATGTTATAAAATAAACTCAAAGAAATCACTAGAAATACTACAGTCCAACAAATCCAACTACCTGATAATAGCAATACCAATGACCCTCTTTGTATCACCAACATATTTGCTGATTTCTATAACAATCTTTACAACCTTCCTTCTCATAAGAGGGGATTAGACAAATCTGAGGACTGAGATAACTTTTTAGGACCAAGCACACTTCCCACAGCATCAACAGATGAACTTGGTGATCTGAATGCACCTATACAATTTGCCATAAAAGTCACAAAGAGCTCCAGGGCACCAGGCCCAGATGGATATTCTGGTATTTTTAATGTCTTTACAAAATGTCATAGTCCCTCAACTTGCTCTAGTTTGTAATTCTATAATGCAAGGTAGAAAAATCCTTAAGGAATTGCTAATAGCAAGAATAGCAGTTATACCAAAACCGGGAAAAAATAAACATCACTGTCAAAATTATAGGCCCATCTCACTGATTAATTAATGTAAAGATTTTTGCAAAAATTTTGGCAAATAGACTTAATCCCATCTTATTATTATTATCGGTAATTTGTAGAGCACCAACATATTCCGCAGCGCTATAAACAAAGGGGGAGTACAACAAAACAATTATAGGGTAGAGGGCCCTGCCAAGAGTTGCACTGTTGTAGTCAGCTCTTAAGAAATTGATCTACAAACAGCTGGGCTCTTAGGTTTACATGCTAAGGGGATTCAGAGGATTGCAGTGGAGGAGAGGAACTGGTATTAGGAAAGGTTAGCGTAGGTTGTATGCATCCCTGAACAGTAGAGTCTTTAGGGAGCACTTGAAGCTTTTAAAACTAGAAGAGAGTCTTGTGGAGCGAGGCAGAGAGTTCCACAAAATGGGAGCCAGTCTGGAGAAGTCCTGTAAATGGGAGTGTGATGAGGTGACAAGAGAGGAGGAGAGTAGGAGGTCATGAGCAGAGCGAAGGGGACGGGAGGGAGAGTATCTGGAGACAAGGTCTGAGATGTAGGGGGGAGCAGTGCAGTTGAGGGCTTTGTATATAAGAGTGAGAGTTTTGTGTTTGATCCTAGAGGCAAGAGGAAGCCAGTGAAGGGATTGGCAGAGAGGCGCAGCAGATGAAGAGCGACGTGTAAGGAAGTTGTGTCTGGCAGAGGCATTCATTATGGATTGTAAAGGAGCTAGGCGGCAGGTGGGGAGACCAGAGAGGACAGAGTTTCAGTAATCAAGGCGCGAAAGAATGAGAGAGTGGATTACAATCTTAGTTGTGTCTTGTGTAAGGAAGTGTCTAATTTTAGAGATGTTTTTAAGGTGGAAGCGGCAGGCTTTAGCCAAGGACTGAATGTAAGGAGTGAAGGAAAGATCTGAGTCAAATGTGACCCCGAGACATTGGGCATGTGAGGTAGGGGTAATGATGGATTTGTTGACAGTTATAGAGATATTGGGGGTGGAGATTTTGGAAGAAGGGGGGGAAATGAGGAGCTCAGTTTTGGAGAGATTTAGCTTGAGGTAGTGAGAGGACATTCAGGAAGAGATGTGAGAAAGACAGTTAGTGACACGGGTTAGCAAGGAAGAGGATAGTTCTGGTGCAGAGAAGTAGATTTGGGTGTCATCAGCATACAAATGATATTGGAAACCGTGGGACTTAATTAGGGAACCTAGTGATGATGTATAGATTGAGAAGAGAAGGGGACCGAGGACAAAGCCTTGTAGTACTCCAACAGAAAGTGGTGACGGGGCAGAGGAGGCCCCAGAAAAGGCTACACTGAAGGTACAGTTTGACAGGTAGGAAGAGAATCCCGAAAGGACTGTGTCACAGATGCCGAAGGATTGGAGGGTTTGGAGCAAAAGAGGGTGGTTGACAGTGTCAAAGGCTGCGGACAGATCAAGGAGGATAAGCAGAGAGAAGTGGCCTTTTGATTTAGCTGTAAGTAGGTCGTTGGTGACCTTAACAATAGCTGTCTCTGTGGAGTGATAGGGACGAAATCCAGATTGCAGCGGGTCAAGAAGGTATTTTAACGTAAGGAAATGGGATAGGCGTGCATATACTAGTTTTTCGAGAAGCTTTGAAGCAAGAGGGAGGAGGGAAATAGGGTGGTAGTTGGATGGGGAGGTAGGATCAAGGGAAGGTTTTTTGAGGATAGGTGTGACCAGTGCATGTTTCATCGATGAGGGAAATGTACCAGTGCGGAGGGAGAGGTTGAAAATGTGTGTTAGTATAGGGGTAAGGGTAGCAGAGAAAGAGGGGAGCAGCTGTGAGGGGATAGGGTCAAGGGGACAGGTAGTGAGGTGAGAGCGCAGTATAAGTGCTGAAACTTCTTCCTCAGTAACAGGGGAGAATGAACTAAGTTTCAGGTTATGAGGGTTGTGGTTGAGTGAGAGTATTTGAGGGGGGGAGAGAATGGAATTATGTTGAGAGCTGATTTCATGTCTGATGGAATCAATTTTGTTAATGAAGTGATTGGCAAAGTCTTGAGCTGACAGAGAAATTGTATTAGGAAGTGTGGGAGGACGGAGGAGAGTATTGAAAGCGGAGAACAGACGTTTTGGGTTTGAAGAAAGAGATAAGAGTAGAGAAGTAGTGTTGCTTGTGGAGATTAAGGGCAGAGTAGTAGGAGTTCAAGATGAATTTGTAATGAAGAAAATCAGCTGAACTCCGTGATTTTCTCCAATGCCGTTCAGCAGTACGGGAACATCTGCGTAGGTACCGTCTCAGAAGAGTATGCCAGGGCTGGGGATGAGTGTGTGATTTCCGAGCAGTGGTAAGAGGGGCGAGATTGTCAAGGACGGATATAAGGGTGGAATTATAGTGGCAGATAGATTGTTCAGGGCAGGAAAAGAAGGAAAAGGATGAGAGGAGCGGTTTAAGGGAATTAGCAAGTTGTTGCTGATCTAAAGACCTAATGCTGAAGTTTGGTGTGAGGAGTAGAAGGTGGGAAAGTTGTAGGAAGGGATTATAGGTTGCAGGTAAGGAGATGGTGGTCAGAAAGAGGAAAAGGGGAGTTTGAGAAGTTTGAGAGAGTGCATCGATAGCTAAAGATCAGGTCAAGAGAGTGACCGTCTTTGTGAGTGGGAGAATCAGTCCATTGTGACAGACCGAAAGTGGAAGTGAGTTGCAGAAGTTGTTTAGCAGATGAGGCAGTGGGATTGTTAAGGGGGATGTTGAAGTCGCCAAGAATGAGGGCAGGGGTGTCTGAGGAAAGGAAATAGGGTAGCCAGGCAGCCAAGTGATCTAAAAATTGAGTTGCGGAGCCAGGGGATCAGTATATGACTGCAACACGTACAGAGAGAGGGGAGAATAAGCAAATCATGTGGGTTTTCGAATGAGGGAAAAGTGAGGGAAGAGATAGGGTGTATTTGTTGAAAGGTGCAACGAGAGGAAAGTAAAATACCTACACCACCTCCTTGTCTATTACCAGACCTAGGAGTGTGGCTGAAGTGGAGACCCCATGTGACAGAGCAGCAGTGGATGCAGTGTCTAGGGGAGAGAGCCAGGTTTCTGCTGTTTTCCAGAAGGCTACCTGTAGTAAGTTAGATGGCGATTGAAGCAGTTGAGTGAAAAAGTCTGTGGTTTTTTTTCTGTGTTCTGAGAGAGCAATGTGTCTGTAGTAAGTTAGATGGCAATTGAAGCAGTTGAGTGAAAAAGTCTGTGTTTTTTTTCTGTGTTCTGAGAAAGCAATGTGTCTGTAGTAAGTTAGATGGCAATTGAAGCAGTTGAGTGAACAAGTCTGTAGTTTTTTTCTGTGTTCTGAGAGAGCAATGTGTCTGTAGTAAGTTAAATGGCAATTGAAGCAGTTGAGTGATAAAGTCTGTGTTTTTTTTCTGTGTTCTGAGAGAGCAATGCGTCTGTAGTAAGTTAGATGGCAATTGAAGCAGTTGAGTGAAAAAGTCTGTGTTTTTTTTTCTGTGTTCTGGGAGAGCAATGTGTCTGTAGTACGTTAGATGGCAATTGAAGCAGTTGAGTGAAAAAGTCTGTGTTTTTTTTCTGTGTTTGGGTAATAATTATATTATAATTTATAATTATAATTTACCCAAACCAAGTAAGGTTCATAAAAATAGGGAAGCCCCAGATAACACGCGTAAGATTATAGACTTGATTAATGTGGCCACTGTCGGAAAAACGCCTTCTCTGTTCCTATCTTTGGATGCAGAGAAGGCGTTTGATAGAATCGACTGGGACTATATGTTTGCCGTACTGAAAAAAACAGGTATCACTGGAGCTTTTCATGATGCTCTTACTATTCTATATTCAACCCCCTTGGCCTTTATCAAACTCTCGGGATATCAATCCAAGCCTATCCAAATCAAGTATGGTACGAGACAAGGGTGCCCATTATCGCCACTATTTGCGCTATGTATCGAACCGTTAGCAGTTAAAATCAGAGACGATCCTGACATATCTGGACTCAGAGCAGGGACAAAGGAATACAAGGTTTCGCTATTTGCGGATGACATAATATTATCATTAACTAGACCACTGGACACTTATCAGGCTATAAAATAAATGAGGACAAGTGCGAAGCACTTCTTAAACCTAATTTCTCATTTAAATGGGCTCAGAAAAAGCTTAAATATCTGGGGATATATCTTTCAGCAAATATTTATTCTTTATACCAAGTAAATTATCTCCCTATGTTTGCACATATTATAAATTTAATAATGAAATGGCTAAAACTCAAGCTTTCTTTTTATGGCAGAATTGTTTCAACTAAAATGACCCTGCCAACAAAATTGCTTTACTTATTCCGGTCCTTACTGGTTTCAATACCATTATCGGAGCTTAATACTATTCAAAAAGACTTATTATGTTTTAATTGGCAAGGGAAAAGAGCCAGGATTAACAAGAAAACTATGTGCTCTCATAAAATAGATGGAGGGGTAGGCCTACCACATTTAGCCTCATACTACTATTCTGCATGAATGGCCCGGACTTTACACTGGTTCAACAACCCACATAAGCCTCTATGGGTACAAATTGAATCAGCAATTACCAACAGAGACCAGATCACCAGATTACTATGGACACAAAAAATATATATTCAGCCTCTAATATATAAACATATAGCGTTCTCACACACCAAATTCTTATGGAATAAGTTAATTGCTAAATATCCCTTAATTCATTATAACACTATACTAACGCCTTTGATACTACCACAGACTTCAATAAACTACCTCATACAGCAGAAATGGGCGAATAAAGGGCTCTATAGAATTGCCAATGTCTTGGTAGATGGCAATCTCATATGAGCAATACAATGCTCTTGATCCCAACGATAAAAACATATGGTTTCACTATTTACAATTGAAATCTAGGGTACAGGAAGGTACAGGTCTCTCCAAGACATCGGCAAACACAATATTTGAATCTTTATGTTTATCTAAAGATCTGACACATGGTACAATATCTATATTGTATCCTATTTTAATAACAATTACAGAGAGGTTAAATAACAAATGATCCAGAAATGGGAACATGATTTAGATAAATTTTGGCCTTTAAAGACCTGGAACTCTAACTTAGCCAAAGTCCTTTCATTTTCATAGTTTGATATATATAGGAGCGCCAAAGGGCTAAGGTATATCACAGGGCTAATAAAGATCAAATAGTAATCAGGATAACAAACTTAAAGATATATGTACAATAGATATCTGTTAAGATAGTTTTTAATCAGTAGGGGTTGTCAAACAATCCAACCCATCACATATATGTAATAACAACAATATAAAAATACAATAAAAATTACATTCTAAAAAATATCTATACAATATAAAATCTGAGCGTGTAGCTACAAGTACAAAATTGAACTACTTATCTCAATAGGTGGTGTCAATCCTTAAGGAGCCATAAACGAGTTATAGGTATGGATTTGATAATCTAAAAGGAGAAATTAAAGTATAGGTGGCTTCTAAGTTTCCTACACACTACTAGTAAGAACAAAAATTCTTGTTGGCAGTAAAGGTGATATTGGGGTCACAGACTATTCAGTGACTGGATATACAAAAAGTGAAAAATAAGATCTGATATATGAAAAATATGATCTAATACAACACAGTAAAATCTAAATATTCAAAAAATCAGTGAACAAGGCAAAGAAACTTTTTTGTGAATAAGTGCTACAAATTTGTGCAAAAAATATAAAAGTGATTCTATCCTAAATAGAACAATACGGGTATGTTCTAATATAAAGATAAGTGGGAATAAGACAATCGTACCCTAACTGGAAATCACAAAAGTCTGCGCTTTTGATTAAGATATAAAGTGATTCCTAAATGAAAAAATGAAAAAATGTGTATCGCTCCTTTGCTTTCTCAACGGTAATTTGTTAACATATAGTAATGAAATAGTTAAATGAAATTCCCAGTACTAATGGATTACAATTTCCTAATCAGGCAATAATCCTAAAAGATACAAAAATTCAAATGTACAAATACAAAATTCCAAACCTAAAAATAAAATAAAAATAAAAATAAAAAATAATCAATGATAATATAAAAAGTCCTAAATGAAGTGAAAGTCAGTTAAAATCCAATTGCTGATGTCCCTCGATAGGGTCCAGAGTCGCTGATAATCCTAAGGGTATGTTGATCCAAGTTCTAATCAGTACAAACAATTCCTAAAAGAAAAAAAGAAGAAAAGAAGAAAAGAAGAAGAAAAGTGCACTAAACAAATGGCCTATGGGGTGTGGAATATTGGTAAATAGACTTACCCCAATAGGCAATATCCTGGAAATATGGCAAGCCTCACAAATCGTGTGTCGATTATCCGTCTACGCGCTTCGGCCCTCTGATGGGCCTTTTTCAAGACATCTTTTATTTTTTTCTTAAGCATACCGCACCTGGTGTTCCCAGGCGGTCTCCCATCCAGGTACTGACCAGGCCTGGTCCTGCTTAACTTCCGAGATCAGACGGGATCTGGTGCATTCAAGGCAGTGTGGAGGTAGACGTATTTAACATGACATTCTGCCTTGCCACCCATTTCCGTTCACCTCCTGAACAGACATGGCCTTATCTAGCTATCACCCTTCTAACATTAAATAAACATTAATTATTTACCTAATAAATGACCTGCTATTTCTAAAACTACGGCCTCTCAGCCGCCTCCTGTCATTGCTAACAAAACTAACCGGAACTAACGCCGGGCCTACCAATTCCAACCTCCAAGTACCTTAGCATTTGCCTAACTACCGGTCACACTGTCAGATTTCTCTCGAGCACCGTATGTACAGTTAGAACTCACTTTTCCTTTCATTTTCATATAATGCAGTACTCAAGGAAAATTACCTTAAGGTGGCTTTTACGTGGTACCTTCACCCAACTTGATTCGGAAGACCTGAAGGCCTATCTCAACAGCTATGTTATAGAGGTTGTGGCGAGAGAGGTTCGTATATGAACATATGGTGGCATTGCAACAAAATTAGAGAGTTTTGGGATCAGACATCTGTTCTCTTAAGCTCTATCCTCCAAAAACAGGTCACACTTACACCTGAACAAGCGTTACTACACTTTCCGACACCACATATCCCAAAAAGAAATAAAAAATTAGTCATGACTATATGCACAATTGTTAGGAAAACTAAACCCCCTAGCTTTACATTTATTGAAATGAAGATAATACACCACTATAACATGCCAAGTATGGCAGTGGAAACCTTAAACACTAAAGATAATTTCATTACACAGTGTTAACCATTCATTATGTATAACGGAGCAAGAGTGAGAGGAGGGGGCAAGATTTCTTAGTGTCGACACATTGATGGTTCATGACCATAGCGGAGAGCCGGGGCCTATCAACTCATCTAATTATTACTTGTTGATTTCTTTTCTTTCATCATTATTCTTGATTACACCTTTCATGCTTAAACTTTAATAATAAGAAAACGAGAAGACAATGGACACTAGTTTAAAGAAAACTTTATTGAAGCGTTTATAATGAATGTAAGGCAGCAACAGCACAATTAGCAATTTGATGACAATATTGATATGTTGATTGCATATGCCTCTGTATGTTATTATTGTAAAAATCTTAATAAAAACAATTTCAAAATAAAGTACAGTTAGAAAAGCAAACCCTGGTTTTCCTATAGAAAGGTAAGGGAGGAAGGTGAAGAACAGGGCAAAGGAAAAAGGTATTTCAGTATGCTGAGAACATTATCTGTCCATAGGTAGAGGGAGTGGGAGAAAGCAAGGAGATGTAGACTGATTACCATTTGAATTTGACAAAGTTGATGGTAAGTGAATGTAGATCTATATATCAGTTGTTTTATTCATAGCCTACTTATCTATGAATATATATTTATATAAAAGTTGTATACATATATACGTAAACACTTGTGCAACAATAAATTCAAGTGGAGGATGCTGCTTTGATAGCCCCAAATGTGGGTGGATAGGTTACCTTGGTAGGAAACTTGTCCACTTGCATTATGATAAATGAGGCCCCTTCTGTTAGCAAATTACTGAAACAGAGTACAATGTGAGTGTTTGTCTGACTGGCAGTGCATCTGGGTAGGAGGAAACATGAACAAAGTCAAAGACATAAAAAGTGTTAAGTCCTATTAAAGGATAGAGATGCAGAGTAATAGTTAGTCTAGTTGTGTGAGATATAGAAAGAAGGAAAGAGGGAGATTAAGGAAACTTAATTACATGTCAAACATAAAAAATCCCACATTTATTCACAAGTATATTGTGCACCTAAAAAAAGGAATGGACCGTACTATAAATAATTTAACAAGTAACTCAAAATATTTATGGCACTATCAATGGCAGGACCATGAGACCTCTCACTAAAAAGAGGTTACATCTATTCCTAAAAGAGGGTCTTATGGCCGTCTGTGTGTGCTTATGATGGGAGATAGAGGTACTTATAGGTTTACTCTTTATCATATTGAAAATCTGCCTGGTGCCTTATGTGGCAAATGAGAACTATTTGGATATCAGGGCTGTTAAAATACATTTGCTTCTTTCTCTTGGTATCCTTTGTTGAAGAGCATACTTAGGTACGCTCAGGAGCAGCAATACACTACTGGGAGCTAGTTGGTGATTGGTACCTGCACATTCATGATCCTTGCACTGACTACCCAGATGTGTTCAGCAAGCTCCCAGTAATTTATACAGAGAGCGAGGAGCTGAGAGGCAAAGTAGAGTGCTGTTACAGAGTGGATTTAAGACATGGAGAGCAGCAGTGTATCTCCATATAGCTGACCTCTAGACTTGCACTCTCAGATGTATGTATCTTCTCACCCTTTTGTGTCTATTACCCCATGTCTTCTCTCCACACTCTGTGTCCCCTCTCTCTCTCTCTAACCCTCCTCTTCTGTGTTCTCTCCATTCCTCTCTGTCCACTCTGTTCCTCCCTCACTCTCTCCCTTCCTCTCTCTCCCTCCCTCTCTCTAACCCTCTCTCTCTCCTTCCCCTCCCTCCTTCTCTCTATATCTCTCTCTCTTTCCCTCTGTCTTCTCCATCTCTCTCTCTTTCCCACTCTCTCCCTCCCTCCCTCTCTCTCTCTCTCTCCCCGCTCCCTCCATACCCCATCTGCCTCTCTCTCCCTCCCTCTCCATTCCTACATATCTCTCTCTTCCTACTCTCTCCCTACCCCTTTATCTTTCCCCTCCCCTCTCTCTCCCCCTCTCTCTCTTTCTCCTTCCATCTCCCACTCTCTCACTTACTTTCTCTCTCTCTCTCCATCTCTTTTCTCTTTCAGACGTAACTATTACTCATAGGGATTTTTGTTTATATTTTCATTGTTAACTATAAATCTAACATTTAATTTTGATTACAGTGGGGACATTACCGGTAGAGTTTCTGCCTAAGCCCTGAGTTTGCTTTATAGACCTGGCTTTGTCATTTATCATCATATCTTGCCTAGAGTAAAACATTTGCAAGGATGGATTAGCACGCGTATTACACGTAAAAAGTAAAAAGTTAACATGCGAGCAACAGACTCAAGTGCGCTAACTCCAGAACTTTGGATATTGCGACCTTGCTAACTCCTCCCCATAGAAGTGGGGTGCAGAAAAAAAGCCTTATACGTTATCACTAGATCAACTGCGCTAAAGTTCAAGGTGCATTAGGAATACTTTACATTTCTATGTCCTTCACATAGAAGAAAATTTTATTTTTATTTTTTAAATATATATATATCCAAATAGAGCACTCACCATTAGAAAAAATGTGTTTATTCAAAAAATGCTGTAAACGTTTTTGGGGAGTGACCCCGTTATCAGACAGAAAAATATCAAACAAGTGTACTCACCAGATAGTGCTCTATATGTGTTGTGTGGATCGGCCGCCGGTACCCGCAGGAAAACGCCGTTCCGGAACCGGAAGTGGAGGTGACGTCATCCCGCCGGGTTCTGGTGACTTACCTGGTGTGCAATTGGACAATGCTGTGTATAAACAATAGGTTGTCATGGTATCAGATGATACTAGGTAACGGGGCATTGGTGTATATTAGATAAACCTGTAAGAAATGCCCAATTTCTTACAGGTTTGTGACATAGTGAAAGTTACTATTGTGACAACCAGGCATTAAGCAGCCTGAAGTTAAAAACAATTTTACGGAGATAGCCAGAGGAGATAGTAATAGAAAAAGAAAAAGAGACAAAATAAGGAAAGTGGATACAAGCGCAGTAAAGGAAAGAAAGAAAGAAGGGGGAAAAGAAAGAGGGAAAAAAAAGGGAGAATAAAGGGGGACAAAAAGGTAGAAAGAGGGGTAAAAAAATGGAACGGAAAGGCAGGAGGGGAAATATTTGAAAGCATGTATACTGTTAACAAGGCCTTAGGGTGTGCTATTGGTGAATGAATTTGCACCTACAATATATTATAAAGGCCAATGGGTGGTATCCCTAATGGGTATTATACTGGCTACATGGCATCCATACTTAGGGTTTATTCCATGTATTAACCAGATTTAGAGCCTGTGGTTAAATATACAATAATTGCTTGATTAAATATAGAGAGTATATATAGGGATGTGTGAAAAGGGGAGGAGAAACAGAAAAAGAAGGGGGACCAGAAAGAAAGAAGGGGGGGGCAGAAAAGGAAAACAGAATGTATAAATTACTGGTATATGGCTTGTGTCTAAATTCTTATAGAGTTAGACATATATGTTAAATTAGATTAAACATATGTAGGGATGAGGATCTGGTAAGATGTAATTAGCTGGGGGCTTATTAGGGCCATTTGATATGCCATCCATTTGGTTATAGGAAGCAGTGCCAGTCCAAGTGAGTATTTAACCCATTGGGGACGAGAGTGCCCAGTTCATAGCTCCATCTTGCCTCTCGTTGTAAGAGTAGTCTGCCCCTTTCTCCTCCTCTTGTTAGTGGGGGTACGCGATCTATAAGAGTATATCTCAGGTCTTTAACTGTGTGGCCCTTTTGAAGAAAATGTCTGGCCACTGGTTGATCTGTCTGGCCTCTGTCTATGGCAGTCCTAATTGCCGATCTGTGATTGGCCATTCTTGTGCAGAGGTCGTCTGTCATTTTGCCCACGTAGAATAGGCCACAATTACAATGGAGCAGGTAAACCACGTATGTTGTGGTACAAGTAAGCCTATATTTGTGATAGTATTTCTTACCACGTTGTGGGTGTGTGAAGTAAGTGCCTGTTGTTAGGCCGTTGCAAGCGGTACATCCTAGGCATCGATAGCACCCTGGTTTTCCTTGTAGCCAAGTGGTTTTTTGGTAGCAGTGGGTTGGATCTGTATGTACCAAGCTATCCCTGAGGGATCTTGCTCTTTTATAGCCTTCTCTTGGGACGGGCATGTTTACTAGTGGCAGGTTGTTATCGGTAGCAATTATCTGCCAGTTTTTTTGTATAGCTCTGGATATCCCCTGTTTGTCCTGGGTATAGGCTGTGACAAATGTCATGCATGTCTCTATATTTTCTTGTTCTACTTTTTCTTGTTTTTGCAGCTGTTCTTTAATTTTCTGTATTGTTTTTACTGGATATCCCCTCTGTTTGAATTTATCTTGCATCTCATTCAGTTGTATGGTGGTATTGAGCTATTCTGTATTGTTCCTTATTACTCTTTTAAGTTGTGAGATGGATAGTGCTTTTTTGAGAGCCGGGGGGTGACAACTTGTATAGTGGAGTATTGAGTTTTGGTCCGTAGTTTTTCTGTAGAGCGTGGACTGTAGTGTTCCTTCTTTTTTATATAATCAAAGATCAAGAAAGTCCACTGTATCTTTGCTATAATTGATCTTGAATTTCCACACAACACATATAGAGCACTATCTGGTGAGTACACTTGTTTGATATTTTTCTGTCTGATGACGGGGTTACTCCCCAAAAACGTTTACAGCAATTTTTGAATAAACACATTTTTTTCTAATGGCGAGTGCTCTCTTTGAATCTATTACTTATATATTACGTGGGATGCACCCCAGCTTTGTTGCAGTATAGTGAGTGCTGGACCTCTTGTACTACTATATATATCTCTGATGAAGCGCATGTGCCCATGCGCGAAACGCGTAAGATTGGAGTTCACCTTGTATCCAGAAAGCCTACCCTGCAATAAAACTTTTTCCTGACACCAGGACTCAGCTTTCCTTCTTCCTCATTTTGTATATATATATATATATATATATATATATATATATATATATATATTATTTTTGTTAAATATATATCTATACCTATAAATCTATATGAATATATACAGTATAAATATATATATATATATATATATATATATATATACAGCATATATATATATAATTATCTATTTAACCATTTCAGCGACTCTGAGCCATCACAGAGTTTCCCACTCAGGTGCTAACGACAGCTCAGAGCAGTCGCTAGTACTATTCCACCTTGAGGGAGATCTGGGGACTCTGACCCGCTCCTACCCCGGCTATCGGGCCTGTATAGTGACAGGCATCGCCGGGGCTTCACTTTTTGCATGGTGACATTACGCTCAATGACGTGATTACGTCACAGCGCAACTTTATTAAGACCTGGGACATCTCCCTATGGTCTGGATGACAATAATTAAGACACTCTGCTACAAGTAACCGGTGCACTCCGGTATTGTTCAAAAGCTGCTTACTAAGCGGTTATATTTTAAACATATTAAGGTGGTATTATATATTTGTTCAGACTTGAGAAGTCTGATAGATCGATTACAAATGCATAGGTCCTAAGTGGGAGGTATTTTGGGAATGTTTTTTTTTAGAATAATTGTGAAGTGGTAATATAATCACTCATTTTCATACAAACAAGGTGTACGTTTTAATGTTGTTTTAAAAAAATGTCTTAATTATTGTCATCCAGACCATAGGGAGACGTCCCAGGTCTTATTAAGCTGTAAATAACACACATTGTTAATAAGAGCATTAATAAATATTATCATTGAATATTAGTATCTTAAGCTTTGTCTAGCGCCCTCTTGATATACCTTTTTTAACTGATGTTTAAACTAACTGCTGGTAATTGTTAAATCAATTACAAAAGAAAAGTTTTATAACCCTTTAAGAAGGATTGGCATGTTATTAACAGTGATGACACTTTACCTTTTGACCCATATGCACCACCAAGGATGGGGTTTAAACAAGGTAAAAACCTCAGGGATCTTTTGATGCATACTGAGCCCTAACATTGTTACAAAACAGAAACTTGGTTAAAACCAAAAAATCTTGGATCACTTAGGTGCCCTAGCTGATTATTTGACCAGCACTACAAAATGTTTAATATATATGCTCAGCTGCATTTGTTTACATCGGTAAAACGACAGACGATTTAAAGAAATGCTTGGCCAATCATAGGAGTGCCATTCGGACTGCCATAGACAAGGGTAACAGTGATCAGCCTTTGCAGTGGGAATAGGGACCAGCACCTTTTTTCAACTAGATGCATGATGGATCTACAGGCTTGATACGATACAACCTATGGACTTTAACACAAATGTGAACTGGCACTGCTTCTTGTAAATAGAGTTTGATTTATTGATCTTGATAATCTGATCCGTATATAACTTTTTAGTTTATTTTCCCATGATGTAACTAAAATGAGACTTTGACATTTAAAGATATATATATATATATGGATGTACCATTCACATAGTGAAAAATTTACATATGCTCCCTGATGCTAGCTTTTTCTATGTGTTTAATTATATATGTTTAACTAGACTTTTGGATTGCATTTTTATGTTTTATTTTTTTTAAATACGTCAATCAGTTTGTCTACATGTAGGTAATTCTGAGGATACATTTGGAGCGATATCTTAGACAATAGCTGGTATATAGATTTGTTATATCTATTGCTAGGTCCAATTTAGGACTATAGTTACGCCTATAGGAGTTGAAAGTGATTACACTAGGCATTTGTATCTTTCTACACATTCACACACTGATTTGGATACCGTTATGTCAAATATTTTTTGATACATTTATGATACACATTGATACATCCCCGTGTTGTTGTTACACAAAGTTTGAGGGCGGGGCTTATGATATAATTTTCTCAGTGCAGGAATAACAACTGAGGTTTGTGATAATATTAAATAGAACATTTGGTTTTAGTACTAGCAGGGATCGATTATACTAAGTGATGTTCTGTAAATGGTCCCACAATGATTACACTATATATTTATTATTGCACTATATAATATTAACACAGGATTAGTAAATATGAGCATTCACAATGTATTTGTTTTTTCTATGGTTGCTATGGCAACAGTTTGGCGGTTTTTTTGCACAATGGGTGGGGTTTCAATGGGTATAAAATGTTTGATTCACTCTGTACAATTGTTGGTCTGATGAAGGGGTAAACACCCCAAAACGTCACTTGCTTATATGAAATAAAAAACTTTTTATTTCACCTGTATCAAGTCCAGTGAGTGCTTGTGTTATAACTTGGATATTTGAACTTTCTTTAGCACCCTAGCAGAATTTACTGTTCGTGGTAGTGCACTTATTTCAGTGGATTATTTATATATATCCTATATTTTGGTGCCTTGAGTATAGTATTTTTACCACAAATAAGTTATCATATTGAAAATATCACGTATGTGAATCATTCACTAAAATAAAATAATTACTAGAAGTGCCATTAGTAGGCCGTTTGATACTGTATATAATAGAAGCAGAATTAATCAAGCATTAACATATATAACTTTGTTTATATGGTGTAAATCTTAAGATTAAGTTCTATTTCAGTATCCAACAATAGGCATTTGACACTTAGTACATACAATAGTACGTGAGTACCCATGGGATGTGCAAGCAATTATTGCACATCTTATGAGCACATATGTGGGCTTTATGCCACTCAAATGAGATTGGCTATTAGATAACTAACTTAAGCAGGATCAATACCAAAAACTACAAAATACAAACGTTTAGTGCTCTATAGCTCTGAACTTAACCTATACTCGCACCAATCTAATTACTAATGTACCATTACATGGGTCTCCCCAAAGCTGTAGTTATTTGACATGCTGTGTACTGCTCAACAACACCATTGTTGTTGTTTTTTCCTCTCTGTAGTTTTTAATTAATTAATTAATTAATCTATTATTTTTTTCTCCCTTGGAGGAGACATTATTAAGTTTCTAACTACTCTTAAGGAGATATTACTAAGAGTGGATATGAATGCAGCACATAACATATCTAATAGCTTGCTTTCAAGTTAACCATACATTTCCCTATACTTCCCCCATTCAAATGTACACACCTGTTACATGATTAGGGCTACATCACAACCAATAATAAGTTAGGTTAGCCTATTTAAAGCTGCATGTTAGTAGTGGGCATTATGCAGTCTATGAATAAGGCTCTATAGGAGCTGAAATGCGTAAGACATAGCCCACTATCTGTGCACCTAACAGCCCTTATCCATCTGGCCATGTTACCTCCTATGCCTGCAAGTTACTATTTTACAAGCTAACTCTTCATAGTTACCTGCAGAGCCGCTGTGTGCAAGCTTTTACATGCTATTTTCTTCAATAAAGGAACCTGTTTTGAGAAATCTGTCCGGACACCTGTGTGTGTTTTTCTGCATTTTTCCAGGCGGTGGAGACCGCTTACACGGACGAACACTTGACCAGTTCAAAGGGAGCAGTGAGGTATCGCAATTAGGAGGATTCAGTGACCACTTCATTTCAACTATTCCTGGCATCTATCTGTATAGTGACTATCCGCATTTGCCGTAGAGTAGTTGCGACTACGGGCGGATTGGTGACGTCATCAGACACGGACGGAGGAGATGGAGCGCGGCATGGAGACCGCCACAGTTCAGCCCACGGTCTAGAAGCAAACTAACGAAAAAGGTCAGCCGCATGAGCAGCACTTTGGAGGGTAAGAGGAGGATACCTCCGTCAACTTTTGTTGTTATTCAAAAGCACCTACCATAAAGTTTGGACTGCCATATTAAAGCGATTACAGTCTTTTTGCTTTTCGCTATTTGCTATTTGCTCTTTTTCTTGCTTGCTTGCTTGCTTGTTTGTATGCCCATTGGTATCCATTGACTGTAAGAGGGCGATTACCTTTCCTCTCCACAAGCACCATTTAATTGCCAGGATATAACAAAGTGACACTTTGAATTGAATTTTGTTCTCATTCCCTGTATTGTGAAGCTCTTTTGATTGAGTGTGATACCCTTCATGCAATTTGTTTTCATTATCATTAATCACTTCATTCATACTCTCAGCTTGACTTCACATAAGGGATTCCTACCTTCAACTAAATACCTCTATCTGCTCACCCCTAAGACTGTGCAATTCTTGTTCATTGGTCTGACTAGTTGGCTATTAATATTTCATATAGCCTTGCACAGAATAACATTACTATTATAGCACCATACACAGCGATAGAAACATGGCACACCGCTTTTATTCCATGTTAACAGTGGCTACCCTGGAGGGGAATAGACCAAGCTTGGAGGAAACATTTGAAAATAAATCAAATTTGCTAGACATTGCAGATGTCTTTATGGCTATGGAGAATGCTCTCGTCAGGGAGTATAAATTATGGTGGGACAAACGGACTCTAGAAAAATACACATCTCTAGGCATGATTCCTAGAGGCCTACGAATTAAAAAACTGCCTGCGTTTATCACTACAGATGAAAAGTTCATCACAGAATGGAATAGCATACTGACAGAATGCTCTTTGAGGCTTATGGCCCTTATCATCCAACACAAAGAAATCAAGCTAAAAGAGGCAAGAGATAATATCGACAATATACAGAAAGATCTCAATACGTTCATGGAACATACTGATTATCCTAAGCTTGACAGCATCCTACAAGTGACTGTAGATAAGACCAAGAAAGAACTGGATATTATTAAATACAAAAAATATTCCAGAGATCTAGATGACTATAAAGTAAATAGGATCTACAATTGGAACCCTAAGAGGAACTCAAGAAAAAGGAAATCAGTTAATTACAACAAGTCTAAACAACTCAAGGAAGGAAAGAAGATGGATAAAAAGGTGTCATTTTATGATACTGACCCTGAGTCCAACGAAGATGATGACCTTCAGGACTTTGTGGCCTTTATGTCCAGTGGACAATCCTCTGACGAAGAAGAAACATCAGCTGATAACATCACTACACAGCCACCCTCTCATCCCCCACCACCTACTCAAACTGGCCCTGTAGCATCTAATACCCAGATTACTGACAAATTAGAACCTAATAAAGCCATTCTGAAAACAATTGATGCCCCTAAGCCACCCAGGGGCAACAAGTATAAAAAGGCTCAGTCAGTACAGGCAGCAGATGGAACCATGAGCCAACAGGTTTTTCAGCTGGCCCAGGGACCAGGAGAAGGAGGAGGAGGAAGAGGATCCACCAGACGGGGTCTACATCGAGACCAGTACCAACTGAGGAGGGGCAGACAGCCCAACAAATACAGGGATCCAACATCATAAATCTATCCAGTGTCCCCTTAACTAACCTAGAATTAAAGGTCTTGAGTCTAGGCCTTAATTTTGTTCCTACTCCTAAGTTTAATGTCTTTGACACCTTGATTGACATTAATAAATTTATACGTGGTCTCACTCTCAAAAAGTTTTACCAACTACACCCTACTATATAGAAAGAGTTTCATATACCAGACACAAGTGCTAGGCATGATTATCTTAACCCACCAGAAGCTAGGGACTTTCTAAATCTCCATCTGTTGGAAGTGGAAAATACAACAGATGAAGTAGCAATAGATAGCCACACTGGCTATAAGCCAAAATCTATCTTTTATCCCACGCAGTGCAGGGGCCAAGCACTAGAGAGCTTCCAAAAACGGATGGAGGAGGATCTCTTGAAATTGTAGAGGGAAACTCTGAAGTCTCAGAATAGGGAACATGAGAATCTCACCACACAACAAAGAAAGGCACTCAAACAACTACAAGACAGGGACAACATCATCATCAAGCAGTCTGATAAGGGGGGATCCATAGTTGTTCTGGACAAATCCTATTATATTAAGGAAGCAGAAAGGCAATTACTTGACAAAGAGGTTTATACAAGATTGCCTGGGGATCCAACACAACGCTTTGGGTCCCTCCTACTAGATCTGCTTGATGATGGAAAACACCAGGGGATCATTGACGATGAAACATTTGATTATTTAAATGTTCAGCATCCGATAGTACCGATATTCCATCACCTCCCCAAAGTACATAAATCTTTGGAGGAGGTGAAAGGACGCCCGATAGTTTCGGGAATAGGATCCCTTTTTGAGAATCTATCAAATTGGCTGGAATCCTTATTACAACCCCTTGTGTATGGATTGCCATCATACTTGAGGGATACTAAACATCTCTTGAGACTGATGAAAGAACACTCTTGGAATGACAAAATGGGATGGCTAACGATTGATGTGGTTGGCCTCTATTCGGCCATTCCACATGATAAAGGGATAGTAGCCACAAGATACATGCTGGATAATTTCAGCAACTACAACACTGACCTTAAGGTATATATAGTGAGAGTGTTAGATTTTCTGTTAACTCATAACTATTTTGAGTTTTCAGGAAGCTTTTTTCTCCAACAGAGAGGGACAGCTATGGGTGCGAAATTCGCACCAGCCTATGCTAACATTTTTATGGGCTGGTGGGAATTGACGCACCTATACTCTGATCAGAACCCCTTCCTGTCATCAATCACTAGCTATAAACGCTATATTGATGACCTTCTAATTGTATGGTCTGGCACACAAGGAGATTTAGCAAACTTCTGTGAGTATATCAATGACAACACGGTGGGTTTAAGCTTTACCCACAGCTTTGATAAAGTCCAGGTACCATACTTGGATGTCATTCTGATAGGTAGGCCCTTGGAGAACAAAGTAAGCACCTCACTATATACTAAACCAATCACATCCAACACTTTCCTCCATGCTAGGAGCTGTCACCCTAGACATACAAGCTATGGGATTGCAAAAGGCCAATTTTTAAGATTAAGGCGCAATTGCTCAGAGCATGACAGCTTCTTACGAGAGAGTCACTCCCTTACCCAAAAATTTCTTGAGAGAGGGTACAATAAAAAGACTATAAATAGGGCCTTCAATGATGTTTTGTATCAAGATAGGTCTACTTTACTTAAAGAGAAACAAAAACAACAGCCTTCTAGGAACAAACCTACTTTTGTAACCACGCACAGCTCCCAATATTACCAGGTCTGCAAAATTTTGCGGAGGAATCTTCCGATTCTGTTAGCTGATGACATCTTAAAAGATGAGATTAGGGGGGGTTGCTTTTGTGTCCCAAAGCGGAACATAACAATTGGGAACCGAGTTTCCCCCTCCTTACTCAAAAAGCAAAAACCGACAAGCAGCTGGTTATCTCAAAAAGGGCATTACAAATGTGGGAACAGCACCTGCAAAGCTTGTGGCTATGTGAGTGTCAACAGGACATTCCAATCTACAGTCACACAAAAGGTATACACACATTCCTACTGTACAAACTGCCGAACGACATATATTATCTATATGATTACATGCTTGGCATGTGATAAGCAGTACGTAGGTTGTACCTCCCGAGAGGCGAGAGAGAGGATACGAGCCCATCTCAATGACATTGAGCAGGGTATCCTAACTACAGGAGCAGCCAAGTACTTCATAGAGGTGCATCATAGAGATGTCAGGAATTTTACATGGTTAATTATAGATCATATTCCAAAGAAGCCACGGGGAGGTGATAGATCAAGGGACCTCCTTAGAAAGAAGGCCTTTTGGATCTTCACACTGGGAACCAGACAACCCCTAGGTCTCAATATAGAAACAGATCTTATTAACCATTGGCAATCCTAGAGCGATTTCCCACCAATCCCAGCCTGGGATACATTAGCATTTATCAATACCTGAAAAAGATATTGTTACTGCTATATCCTATCATACATACATCCCTTTAACAAATTGGATTTATGGGTATCATTACCAAGCAACTCCTGAATAGTTCCAGTGATCCATTATGATCCAATGGACATTCAGATTGAGGTCCACTGGTATTACTATACCACAGGGAGATATCAAGGACTAGGGACACCCAACATCCTATATTTTGGTGCCTTGAGTATAGAATTGTTATCACAAATAAGTTATCATATTGAAAATATCACGTATGTGAATCATTCACTAAAATAAAATAATTACTAGAAGTGCCATTAGTAGGCCGTTTGATACTGTATATAATAGAAGCAGAATTAATCAAGCATTAACGTATATAACTTTGTTTATATGGTGTAAATCTTAAGATTAAGTTCTATTTCAGTATCCAACAATAGGCATTTGACACTTAGTACATACAATAGTACGTGAGTACCCATGGGATGTGCAAGCAATTATTGCACATCTTATGAGCACATATGTGGGCTTTATGCCACTCAAATGAGATTGGCTATTAGATAACTAACTTAAGCAGGATCAATACCAAAAACTACAAAATACAAACGTTTAGTGCTCTATAGCTCTGAACTTAACCTATACTCACACCAATCTAATTACTAATGTACCATTACATGGGTCTTCCCAAAGCTGTAGTTATTTGACATGCTGTGTACTGCTCAACAACACCATTGTTGTTGTTTTTTCCTCTCTGTAGTTTTTAATTAATTAATTAATTAATTAATTAATCTATTATTTTTTTCTCCCTTGGAGGAGACATTATTAAGTTTCTAACTACTCTTAAGGAGATATTACTAAGAGTGGATATGAATGCAGCACATAACACATCTAATAGCTTGCTTTCAAGTTAACCATACATTTCCCTATACTTCCCCCATTCAAATGTACACACCTGTTACATGATTAGGGCTACATCACAACCAATAATAAGTTAGGTTAGCCTATTTAAAGCTGCATGTTAGTAGTGGGCATTATGCAGTCTATGAATAAGGCTCTATAGGAGCTGAAACGCGTAAGACATAGCCCACTATCTGTGCACCTAACAGCCCTTATCCATCTGGCCATGTTACCTCCTATGCCTGCAAGTTACTATTTTACAAGCTAACTCTTCATAGTTACCTGCAGAGCCGCTGTGTGCAAGCTTTTACATGCTATTTTCTTCAATAAAGGAACCTGTTTTGAGAAATCTGTCCGGACACCTGTGTGTGTTTTTATATATATATATATATATATATATATATATATATATATATATGTGTGTGTGTTTACAAAGTTAAAGGGGCATGAAAGTGAACTTCGATGAAAGATAGATAAGAGCATGTCATTTTCTATTGACATCTTTTGTTGAAAATCATATATATATACATGCTCATCGATGGTATTGCACTAGCTGGGGATTGGTGGCTATACATATTTGTCTCTTGTTATTGGCTCACCAGATGTGTTCAGCCAGCTCTAAGCAGTGAATTGCTTTTTGCAGAAATATCATTAACTTAATCCTATTGCAGGTTTTAATCCCTAGTTATATGAAAGAAGTAATAATAAAATGCTCTGGCCTATTAGAGCTTTTTCTTTTTTGTAAGTTTTTTGTCCCTTTAATATGTTAAATAATAATAATAAATAACTAGATAAAAAAAAAAAAATCTATCATCATTTTACAAATACACCTTCCTCTCCTGAGGCTAAAATTTGTGGGCGCTCTACAAATAACCGATAATAATAATAACTAGGTAAATGTATGGTGCTCAAAACAAGCTGGCACAACTAATGGGTAAAGTAATTATCAATTCATTTTCAATAAATGACAAGTTCACTATTGTGTAACTGTTTTATTGCAGCGTACATGACAAATGAATTACCTGTGCCACAAACATGATTGTAAATGATTATATAGCATAGTATTAAACAGTGCAAAATAGATCATGTTAACTACAAATTGCTAAAATAGAAATAGTATATTTATTTATCCTGTTGTGGAGAAAGAATTAGTCATTTTCAAGCAATACGCTCTCTCTCCCCTTCTCTTTTACGCTCTCTCCCCCCTCTCTTTTGCATTCTCTCTCTTTTGCGCTCTCTCTCCCCTCTTTTGCACACTCTCTCTCCCCCTCTCTTTTGTGCTCTCTCTCTCCCCCTCTTTTTTGCACTCTCTCTCTCCCCCTCTCTTTTGTGTTCTCTCCCCCTCTCTTTTGCGCTCTCTCTCCCTCTCTTTTGCGCTCTCTCTCGCTCCACCTCTCTTTTGCTCTCTCTCCCCCATATCTTTTATTCTCTCTCTCTCCCCCCTCTATTTTGCTCTCTCTCTCCCCCCTCTCTTCCCCTCTCTTTTGTGCTCTCTCCCCCCTCTCTTTTGTGCTCTCCCCCACTCTCTTTTCTGCTCTCTCTTGCTCCACCTCTCTTTTGCACTCTCTCTCCCCCCTCTCTTTTGCTCTCTCTCTCCCCCTCTTTTTTGCTTTCTCTCCCCCCTCTCTTTTGCTCTCTCTCCCCCTCTCTTTTGCTTTCTCTCCCCCTCTCTTTTGCGCTCTCTTTCCCCTCTCTCTTTTATGCTCTCTCACCCCCTCTCTTTTATGCTCTCTCCCCCCTCTCTTTTGCGCTCTCTCTCTCCCCTCTTTTGCGCGCTCTCTCTCCCCCTCTCTTTTGCGCTCTCTCTCTCCCCCTCTCTTTTTCCCTCTCTCTCCCCCTCTCTTTTGTGCTCTCTCTCTCCCCCTCTCTTTTGCGCTCTCTCCCCCCTCTCTTTTGCGCTCTCTCTCCCCCCTCTCTTTTGCTCTGTCTCTCTCTCCTTTTTCTGCTCTCTCCATTCCTCTCTTTTGCTCTCTCTCTCCCCACACTCTTTTGCTCTCTCCCCCTCTCTTTTGCTCTGTCTCTCTCCCCTCTCTTTTGCTCTCTCTCTCCATCCCTCTCTTTTTCTCTCTCTCCCCCTCTCTATTGCTCTTTCTCCCCCCTCTATTTTGCTCTCGCTCCCCTCTCTCTTTTTCTCTCTCCCCCTCTCTTTTGCACTCTCTCTCTCTCTCCCTCTCTTTTGCCCTCTCTCTCCCCCTCACTTGTGCGCTCTCTCTCCCCTCCTCTCTTTTGCGCTCTCTCTCACCCCCTCTCTTTTGCTCTCTCCCCCTCTCTTTTGCGCTCTCTCTCCCCCTCTCTTTGCTCTGTCTCTCTCCTTTTTCTGCTCTCTCCATCCCTCTCTTTTGCTCTCTCTCTCCCCCCACTCTTTTGCTCTCTCTCTCCCCCTCTCTTTTGCTCTGTCTCTCTCCCCTCTCTTTTGCTCTCTCTCTCCATCCCTCTCTTTTTCTCTCTCTCCCCCTCTCTATTGCTCTTTTTCCCCCCTCTATTTTGCTCTCCCTCCCCCCTCTCTTTTTCTCTCTCTTCCCTCTCTTTGCTCTTCCCCCTCTCTTTTGCTCTTTCCCATCTCTTTTGCTCTTTCCCCTCTCTTTAGCTCTTTCCTATCTCTTTTTGTCTCTCCCCCTCTCTATTTCTCTCCCCTCTCTCTCGCGCCCGGCCACACCCACGACCATGCCCGTGCTCCAGCCGGTCATGCCCACTTTTGCTGCAAACAACAATGTCAGGTAAGGACAAGTGTGTTTGTCCTGTGCTGTCTCTACTGCGCATGACAGCTTCGGACAAACACACTTGGCCTTTTATATTATAGGATTAGAAACAACTCCAGTTCATAAGAAAGCCCTCAATGAATCCACTTATCAGAACTTTTTCACATGCATTTGAGGTGAAATAGCATCCCATGTACATAGGGACAAAAAATACACATTGAAATTCAAATCCAACTTTTTCCAAGCAGCTATTTAGAGATATCTGGAATTTTTCTATTTCATTACACTTGAAAGTTTTCAAGTGATATATTTTGTCATTTAAACTTTTTGTACACTTTCAGTTCACATGTTAAAAATCTTTTTTTTTTTTTTAACCAAAAATAAAAAAATATTTCTCAGTTCCATCCAGGCAGATATTTATTGACTGTTAAAGGGACACTGTACCCAAAAATTTTCTTTCGTGATTCAGATTGAGCATGAAATTTTAGGCAACTTTCTAATTTACTCCTATTATCAAATTGTCTTCATTCTCTTGGTATCTTTATTTGAAATCCAAGAATTTAAGTTTAGATGCCGGCCCATTTTTGGTGAACAACCTGGGTTGTCCTTGCTGATTGGTGGATAAATTCATCCACCAATAAAAAAGTGCTGTCCAGAGTACTGAAACCAAAAAAAAGCTCATATGCCTTCTTTTTCAAATAATGAGAGCAAGAGAAAGAAGAAAAATTGATAATAGGAGTAAATTAGAAAGTTGCTTAAAATTGCATGCTCTTTCTGAATTACAAAAGAAAAAATGTGGGTTCAGTGTCCCTTTAATAAAACACCTTCACCCAGATGTGTATACACTTCCATGATAGTATTTAGTTGGCCTCCAAATGACCTTTCTATTATATCTTTACCCAGCAAGTGCTTCTCCTCACTAGAAGAAGAAGGTTATACACATTTGGGGAAAGGGAGTTAACATAACATATTATTATCATTATTAGTATTTTTATGTCTAATACACCAACCAATTCTGCAGTGTTACAGTAAACACATCAACAAAAATTAAGTCTAGGATAGGCAGACTAAGACAGAATAATTAAAGGGCTATGCTCAATACATGGCTGAAAGCAGAAAGATATTTATCAAGCTAGTTGTGTCTGTCCAGGTATGGGCCACATAGAAATTATTTGCATATACATTTTACCAACATGCCTGATGGGCCAAGGATATGACTCACAGGAAGTAGATGCGTGATCCGGATCTCAAATAATTCCTCTAAGTCACTGGAAGGTAAGTACTGTGCTGCAGAGAAGTCAGGAACAGGCAACATACAGGCAGTGAAGTACAAGATTGTCAGGCTGTGAAAAAGTTGGGGATAGGCAGATGTCTGCCAACTCATTGGTGGTGTAGAACAGGAACAGCTGGAAAAAGAGTAGTTGGTAGCAGGCAGAGGTTTGGTAACACATTGGCAACATGTTTAAAAAAACAAACAGGAATTCCTCAACAATAATAAAAAAGATAAATAGTGCACGTAGTAAATAATCCAGTTGTAAATATGAAAGCCCGAAAAGCGCTATAAACAGAGCAGATGATGAGAAAAACAGGACATGTAAATGTACCCGATGTGTCACACAAAGATAGTGCACCCAGATATTGCTATGCGAAGGAACTAGAGCACCGCACAAATGTTTTTATATAATGTTTTTCCACACACATTGGGGATTCCCTTGTTTCAATGCAATTTACATTTTGTGTATCTTGGCTATGAATTCTAGCTAAATGGGCAGTCACACATTGATTTGTAACCTCATATTTTTCTAAAATAAGGCATATGTATGTATAAACCACAGATGAACAGGTATAAATATAAATGACTTGAAGTAGCACAGGGCTATTTTACAAGTGGCATGCTATTTAGCGATTTTGCTCATGTGCAAACACCACTTAAAGTAAACATTTAACGTGGGCAGGTTAGCGTTGTATTACAAGTTTAAAGTAAATTGTTTGTGCATGAGAGAAACCTAATGCGCGCTAACTTCAGGACTTCGGATATCGTGACCGAGTTAGCTTCTTCACTCCATAGACTTCAATGAAGTGTGCTTAAAAAAAAACTAATGCTTATTGTTTGCGTGCTAAACCGACACTGTGTAGACTTCCATCCTTAAAGCCGAAGTTAGTTATGAATATTTTAAATTCCAGTGTTCATCACATAGAAGAAAATGTTCTTTTTATTTTTAAATAAATACATATATATACAGTATATATATATATATATATATATATATATATATATATATATATATACAGTATATATATATATATATATATATATATCCAAGTTATAACAACAAGCACTCACTGGACTTTATACAGGTGAAATAAAAAGTGTTTTATTCCATATAAACAAGTGACGTTTTGGGGTGTTTACCCCTTCATCAGACCAACAATTGTACAGAGTGAATCAAACATTGTATACCCATTGAAACCCCACCCACTGTGCAAAAAACGCCAAACTGTTGCCATAGCAACCATAGAAAAAACAAATACATTGTGATTGTTCATAGTTACTAATCCTGTGTTAATATTATACAGTGAAATAATAAACATATAGTTTAATCATAGTGGGACCATTTACAGAACATCACTTAGTATAATCGATCCCTGCTAGTGCTAAAAACAAATTTTCTATTTAATATTATCACAAACCTCAGTGCACTGAGAAAATGACATCATAAGCCCTGCCCTCAAACTTTGTGTAGCAACAACACGGGGGTGTATCAATGTATATCTTACATGTATCAAAACCGATTTGACATACCCACCTCAATTGAGGATGATGTCTAAGACACTTAAGCTGGATTGGCATGGTATTAACAGTGATGACACTTTACCTTTTGACACATATGCACCACCAAGGACGGGGTTTAAACGAGGTAAAAACCTCAGGGATCTTTTGATGCATACTGACCCCCAACATTGTTACAAAACAGAAACTTGGTTAAAAACCAAAAAAAAACTTGGATCATTTAGGTGCCCTAGCTGCACGACGTGTCACTTTATGATACAAGGGAGTGACTTTAGACACCCACATACCAATCAGAGGTTTAGGATTAAACGTTATTTGACCTGCACTACGAAATGTGTAATATATATGCTCAGCTGCATTTGTGGTCTGTTTTACATTGGTAAAATGACAGACAATATAAAGAAATGCATGGCCAATCATAGGAGTGCAATTCGGGCTGCCATAGACAAGGGTAACGGTAATCAGCCTGTAGTGAGGCACTTTGTGGAGAAGGGTCACACTGTCAAGGACCTACGCTTCCAACTGATTGATAATGTTCCCCCTCTGAAGATGGGTGGGAATAGGGACCAGCGCCTTTTACAACTAGAAGCACGATGGATCTACAGGCTTGATACGGCACAACCTAGGGACCTTAACACAAATGTGGACTGGCACTGCTTCTTGTAACTAGTCTTTGATTTATTGATCTTAATAATCTGAACAGTATATAATTGTTAAGTTTATTTTTCCCATGATGTAACTGAAATAAGACTGACATTTAAAGATATATATATATATATATATATATACAAATGGATGTACCATACAGATAGTGAAAATTTACTTATGCTCCCTGATGCTTGCTTTATCTTTGAGGCCTACTTATCAAGCCATCAACCGCAAATACGCTGGAATTCTGCAGCGTAATTGTGGAGAGCTTGATTTTAGTTATCAAAGCCTACAGACCGGCAAAAATTTAAATCTGTGACGTAACATACGATCCGCCGGTCTTACTTCCGACACAGATCGATGCTTATGTCATTACAGATGTTCTGAATGCAAATTAGGCACTATCTGACTACTTTTTCTAGTTAACACATTTCTACGCTCGCCACTATTCCGGCCCAGCGTACCTGCTTTTCAATCTGCGGCCCTGGAGGCCGCGGATGCCATAGGAATCAATGGGAGTCTGAAAGCAGTGAAAGCTCATGTTCACTGCTGCTTGATATCCCATGGGAGAATAAAAGTTACGTTTACACCTAACACCCTAACATAAGTCCCGAGTCTAAACACCCCTAATCTGCCGCTTTGACACCGCCGCCACCTACATTATACTTATTAACCCCTAATCTGCCGCTTTGACACCGCCGTCACCTACATTATACTTATTAACCCCTAATCTACCGCCCCGCCACCACCGCCACCTACATAAAGTTATTTACCCCTATCCCGCAGCTAGGGGCCATTGGTAGTTTATTGTAGGTTAGTTGTTTTTTTATTTTTGGGGGCTTTTTTATTTTCATAGGGCTCTTAGATTAGGTGTAATTAGTTTAAATCTTTGATAATTTATTTTTTATTTTGTGTAACTTAGTGTTTATTTATTTTTTGTAACTTAGTGTTTGTTATTTTTTGTAACTTAGTTGTTAGTTTTTTGTAACTTTGTAATTTTTTATTGTAGATTTAAATTATTTGAGTAGGGTTAGGTGTTTAAATATATAATATAGTTAATTTAATTTGTAGTTTAATGTAGTTTTAGTATAACAGTTAGGGTAGAATAATTAATAGTTTAATATAGTTTAATGTAATTTAGTATAATAGTTAGGGTAGATTAATTAATAGTTTAATATAGTTTAATGTAATTTTAGTATAATAGGGTAGATTAATTAATAGTTTAATATAGTTTATTTTAATTCTAAAGGTAAGTTTTTATTTATTATAAGATAGGGATGAATTAATATTTAATATAAAGTTAGCGGGTTGTTAGGTTTATGGGGTTAATAGGTTAATTTAGTTTATGGCAATGTGGGGGGCAGGCGGTTTAGGGGTTAAAAGGTTTTGTGGTTAATACCTTTAGTTAGTTATGGCCGGGTCCCTGAGTGGTGGGATAGGGATTAATAACTCCGGTAGCGGCAGTTTAGGGGTTAATAACTTTATCAGAGTTGCAGTGGGGTCCAGGAGTGGCGGTTTAGGGGTTAATAACTTTATTTAGTTTCAGCGGGGTCCGGGAGCAGCGGGATAGGGGTTAAACAGTTTAGTATAGTGGCGGTGTTTAGTGACAGTATACAAATAAAGCTGTGAAAAAGTCAAATAGCAGCGAGATCGATGACTGTTAGTTAACAACAGTCCACTGCCCATCGCCCCGTACTTGGTGCGCGACTTTTTGACAGCTTTTTTGTTAAATATGGAGAACATATTCAGGTCCGCGGCAGCGATGCTTGGCGATGTCAGGCGAGCGTATTGGTGCCGTTGAATGCAAGTAAGTTGACGGCTTGATAAGTAGGCCTCTGTGTGTTTAATTCTATATTTTTAACTAGACTTGGATTGCATTTTTATGTTTAATTTTTTTAAATATTTCGATCAGTTTGTCTACATGTAGGTAATTCTGAGGATACATTTGGAGCGATATCTTAGACAATAGCTGGTATATAGATTTGTTATCTCTATTGCTATGCTAGGTCCAATTTAGGACTATAGTTACACCTATAGGAGTTGAAAGTGATTACACTAGGCATTTTTTCATCTTTCTACACATTCACACACTGATTTGGATACAGTTATGTCAAATAGTTTTGGATACATTTATGATACACATTGATACATCCCTGTGCTGTTGTTACACAAAGTTTGAGGGTGGGGCTTATGATGTCATTTTCTCAGTGCAGGAATAACAACTGCGGTTTGTGATAATATTAAATAGAATTTTATTTTTTAGCACTAGCAGGGATCGATTATACTAAGTGATGTTCTGTAAATGGTCCCACTATGATTGCACTATATGTTTTTTATTGCACTGTATAATATTAACAGAGGATTAGTAACTATGAGCATTCACAATGTATTTGTTTTTTCTATGGTTGCTATGACAACAGTTTGGCTTTTCTTTTTTGCACAGTGGAAGGGGTTTTAATGGGTATAAAATGTTTGATTCATTCTGTACAATTGTTGGTCTGATGAAGGGGTAAACACCCTGAAACGTCATTTGTTTATATAGAAAAAAACACTTTTTATTTCACCTGTATCAAATCCAGTGAGTGCTTGTGTTATAACTTGGATATTTGAACTTTCTATAGCACCCTGGCAGAATCATATATACATGCTCATCGGTGGTATTGCACTAGCTGGGGATTGGTGGCTATACATATTTGTCTCTTGTTATTTGCTCACCAGTTGTGTTCAGCCAGCTCTAAGCAGTGAATTGCAGTTCCAGAGATATCATTAACAATCACCTAGTCTACGAGTTTTGCGTTAGAGGCTGTGTGGTGCTAATGAGTAGTTTTCCCTCACCGCTCAATTACCTATAACGCTGGTATTACGAGTTTTCAGAAACCCGTCGTTAAAAGACAAGAAGTGAGTGTTGAACAAAATTTTGCTCATTACCGCACTCCAATACCAGTGCTGCTTAAGTCAGCAGTGAGCTGGTCGTACCTGCTCGTGCATGATTTCTCCATAGGAATCAACAAGGAGAGCCGGCTGAAAAAAAGTCTAACACCTGCAAAAAAGCAGCGTAAAACTCCTTAACGCAGCCCTATTGATTCCTATGGGGAAATAAAATTTATGTCTACACCTAACATTCTAACATGAACCCCGAGTCTAAACACCCCTAATCTTACTCTTATTAACCCCTAATCTTCTGCCCCCAACATCGCCGACACCTGCATTATATTTTTTACCCCCTAATCTGCAGCTCCGGACACCGCCGCCACCTACATTATACTTATGAACCCTTAATCTGCTACCCCCAAACATCGCAGACACCTTAATTATATTTATTAACCCCTAATCTGCTGCCTCCAATGTCGCCACAACCTAACTACATTTATTAACCCCTAATCTGCTGCCCCCAATGTCGCTGCCACTATATTAAAGTTATTAACCCTTAAATCTAAGTCTAACCCTAACACCCCCTAACTTAAATATAATTTAAATAAATCTAAAGAAAATTACTATCATTAACTAAATAATTCCTATTTAAAACTAAATACTTACCAATAAGATAAACCCTAAGCTAGCTACAATGTAACTAATAGTTACATTGTAGCTAGCTTAGGGTTTATTTTTATTTTACAGGCAAGTTTGTATTTATTTTAACTAGGTAGAATAGTTATTAAATAGTTATTAACTATTTAATAACTACCTAGCTAAAATAAATACAAAAGTACCTGTAAAATAAAACCTAACCTAAGTTACACTAACACCTAACACTACACTATAATTAAATAAATTAACTAAATTAACAACAATTAAATAAATTACATTAAATTAGCTAAAACACAAAAAAACACTAAATTATAGAAAATAATAAACAAATTACAAGATATTTAAACTAATCACACCTAATCTAATAGCCCTATCAAAATAAAAAAAACTAGCCTTAACTAAACTACCAATAGCCTCCAAAAGAGCCTTTTGCGGGGGATTGCCCCAAAGTAATCAGATCTTTTACCTGAAAAAAAAATTACTAACAACCCCCCAACAGTAAAACCCACCACCCACACAACCAACCCCCCAAATAAAATACTAAGTAAAAAACCTAAGCTCCCCATTGCCCTGAAAAGGGCTTTTGGATGGGAATTGCCTTAAAAAGGGCAGTTAGCTCTTTTGAAAGCCCAAAGTCCCTAACCTAAAAATAAAACCCACCCAATACACCCTTAAAAAAAACTAAAACTAACCCCCTGAAGATCGACTTATAAGGAGAAGTTTTCATCCAAGCCGGGCGAAGTGGTCCTCCAAACGGGCATCTTCTATCTTCATCCATCCGGCATGGAGCGGGTCCATCTTCAAGACATCCGGTGTGGAGCATCCTCTTTAATCGACGTCTTCTTGATTGGAACAGCCAATAGAATGCAAGCTCAATCCTCTTGGCTGATTGGATCAGCCAATAGGATTGAACTTCAATCCTATTGGCTGATTGCATCAGCCAAGAGGATTGTTTCTTCCTTAATTCCAATTGGCTGATTGAATCGGAATCTAAGGGACGCCATCTTGGATGACATCACTTAAAGGAACCATCATTTAGTAAGAAGACGTTGATTGAAGAGGATGCTCCGCGCCAGATGCCTTGAAGATGGACCCGCTCCACGCCGGATGGATGAAGATAGAAGATGCCGTCTGGATGAAGATAGAAGATGCCGTCTGGATGAAGACTTCTGCCTGTCTGGAGGACCACTTAGCCCGGCTTAGATGAAGACTTCTCCCGGCTTCGTTAAGGACTTTGACCCGGCTTGGATGAAGACTTCTCCTGGTAAGTCGATCTTCAGGGGGGTAGTGTTAGGTTATTTTAAGGGTGTATTGGGTGGGTTTTATTTTTAGGTTAGGGACTTTGGGCTTGCAAAAGAGCTACCTGCCCTTTTAAGGGCAATGCCCATCCAAATGCCCTTTTCAGGGAAATGGGGAGCTTAGGATTTTTTAGTTAGTATTTTATTTGGGGGGTTGGTTGTGTGGGTGATGGGTTTTACTGTTGGGGGGTTGTAATTAGTTTAAATATATTGTAATTTGTTTATTAATTTCTGTAATTTAGTGGGGGGCTTGTTTTGTACTTTAGCTAATTTAATTTAATTTATTTAATTGTTGTTAATTTAGTTAATGTATTTAATTATAGTGTAGTGTTAGGTGTTAGTGTAACTTAGGTTAGGTTTTATTTTACAGGTACTTTTGTATTCATTTTAGCTAGGTAGTTATTAAATAGTTAATAACTATTTAATAACTATTCTACCTAGTTAAAATAAATACAAACTTGCCTGTAAAATAAAAATAAACCCTAAGCTAGCTACAATGTAACTATTTATTATATTGTAGCTAGCTTAGGGTTTATTTTATAGGTAAGTATTTAGTTTTAAATAGGAATTATTTAGTTAATAATAGGAATTTTATTTAGACTTATTTAAATTATATTTAAGTTAGGGGGTGTTAGGGTTAGACTTAGATTTAGGGGTTAATAACTTTAATATAGTGGCTGTGACGTTGGGGGCGGCAAATTAGGGGTTAATAAATGTAGTTAGGTTGTGGCGTCGATGTTAGGGATGGCAGATTAGGGGTTAATAATATTTAACTAATGTTTGTGAGGTGGGAGTGCTGCGGTTTAGGGGTTATTATGTTTATTATAGTGGGGGCGATGTTGGGGGAGTCAGATTAGAGTTCAATAAATGTAGGTAGGTGACGGCGACATTGGGGGTGGCAGATTAGGGGTTGATAAATATATATTGTAGGTGTCAGCGATGTTGGGGGCAATAGATTAGGGGTTCATAAATATAATGTAGGTGGTGGCGGTGTCCGGAGCAACAGATTAGGGGTTAAAATTTTTATTATAGTGTTTGCGATGCGGGAGGGCCTCGGTTTAGGGGTTAATAGGTAGTTTATGGGTGTTAGTGTACTTTTTATCACTTTAGTTATGAGTTTTATGTTACCATAAAACTCATAACTACTGACTTTTAAATGCGTTAGGACTCTTGACAGGGTAGGGTGTACCGCTCACTTTTTAGCCTCCCAGGACAGACTCGTAATATCAGTGCTATGGAAGTCCCATAGAAAAAAGACATTTTACGAAGTTTACATAAGTCGTTTTGCGGTAAGGCCAAAGAAGTGTGCGGTGACCCTAAACCTTCAAGACTCGTAATAGCAGCGGTAGTAAAAAAGCAGCGTTAGGACCTCTTAATGCTGCTTTTTTACCTTAACGCACAACTCGTAATCTAGCCGAATTGGTTTGATCCCATTGCAGGTTTTAACCCATATTTATATGAAAGAAGTAGTGCAATAATAAAATGCTCTGGCACATTTTCTTTTTTTTACCTTTTTGTCCCTTTAATTTGTTAAATAATAATAATAAATAATTAGATAAAAAAAAGCCATCATCATTTTACAAATACACCTTCCTCTCCCGAGGCTAAAAATAGATAAATGTACAGTGCTCAAAGCAAGCTAGTGCAACTAATGGGTAAAGTGATTATCAATTAATTTTCAATAAATGACAAGTTCACTAGTGTGTAACTGTGTTTTATTGCAGCGTACATGGCAAATGAATTACCTGTGCCACAAACATGATTGTAAATGATTACATAGCCTAGTATTAAACAGTGCAAAATAGATCATGTTAACTACAAATTGCTAAAATAGAAATAGTATATTTGTGTATCCTGTTGTGGAGAAAGAATTAGTCATTTTCAAGCAATATGCAGTTATATTTGCTTTAATTATTCAATAAACTTTATTAAACTCTTGTAAATTCACATCATGACACTTTGGGTTTTCCATTCCTCATCATTTTGTTCCTCTAGATTAATGGAGTATAGCTCACATTTCATTCCAACAGAATTTCCATGTAAAGTGTCTTTCTTTAGTTTACATTTGAAACCATTCCAGTTCATAAGAAAGCCCTCAATGAATCCACTTATCAGATTTTTTTTCACATGCATTTGAGGTGAAATAGCATCCCATGTACATAGAGATAAAAAATCCACATTGATATTCAAATCCAACTTTTTCCAAGCAGCTATTAACAGAATTCTGGAATTTTTCTATTTCATTACACTTGAAAGTTTTCAAGTGATATATTTTGTCATTTAAACTTTTTGTACACTTTCAGTTCACATGTTAAAAATCTTTTTTATTTTTATTTTTTTAACCAAAAATAAAAAAAAAATATTTCTCAGTTCCATCCAGGCAGATATTTATTGACTGTTAATAAAACACCTTCACCCAGATGTGTACACACTTCCATGATAGTATCTAGTTGGCCTCCAAATGACCTTTCTATTTTTCTATTATATCTTTACCCAGCAAGTGCTTCTCCTCACTAGAAGAAGAAGGTTATACACATTTGGGGAAAGGGAGTTTACATAACATATTATTATCATTATTAGTATTTTTATGTCTAATACACCAACCAATTCTGCAGTGTTACAGTAAATACATCAACAAAAATTAAGTCTAGGATAGGCAGACTAAGACAGAATAATTAAAGGGCTATGCTCAATACATGGCTGAAAGCAGAAAGATATTTATCAAGCTAGTTGTGTCTGTCCAGGTATGGGCCACATAGAAATTATTTGCATATACATTTTACCAACATGCCTGATGTTCCAAGGATATGACTCACAGGAAGTAGATGCGTGATCCGGATCTCAAATAATTCCTCTAAGTCACTGGAAGGTAAGTACTGTGCTGCAGAGAAGTCAGGAACAGGCAACATACAGGCAGTGAAGTACAAGATTGTCAGGCTGTAAAATAGTGGGGGATAGACAGATGTCTGCCAACTCATTGGTGGTGTAGAACAGGAATAGCTGGAAAAAAAGTAGTTGGTAGCAGGCAGAGGTTTGGTAACACACTGGCAACATGTTTAAAAAAACAAACAGGAATTCCTGAACAATAATGAAAATGGTAAATAGTGCACATAGGAACTAATACAATTGTAAATATGAAAGCCTGAAAAGCGCTATAAACATTGCAGACCATGACAAAAACAGGACATGGGAATGTACCCGATGTGTCACACAAAGATAGTGCACCCAGATATTGCTATGCGAAGGAACTAGAGCACCGCACAAAGGTTTCTATATAATGTTTTTCCACACACATTTATGATTCCCTTGTTTCAATGCAATTTACATTTTGTGTATCTTGGTTATGAATTCTAGCTAAATGGGCAGTCACACATTGATTTGTAACCTTATATTTTTCTAAAATAAGGCATATGTATGTATAAACCACAGATGAACAGGTATAAATATAAATGACTTGAAGTAGCACAGGGCTATTTCACAAGTGGCATGCTATTTAGCGATTTTGCTCATGTGCAAACCCTGCTGAAAGTAAACTTTTAACGTGGGCAGGTTACCGTTGTATTACAAGTTTAAGGTAAATTTTTGTGCGTGAGAGAAACCCAATGCACGCTAACTTCAGGACTTCGGATATCGCAACCGAGTTAGCTTCTTCACCCCTTAGACTTCGCGTTAAACCGACAGTGTGTTAGACTTACATCCTTAAAGCCGAAGGTAGTTATGAATATTTTAAATTCCAGTGTTCTTCACATAAAAGAAAATGTTCTGTTTATTTTTAAATAAATACATCTATATACAGTATATATATATATATATATGTGTGTGTGTGTAATTATTTTTTGTAAAATATTTATCTTACCTATATATCTACATGAATATATACAGGTATAGATATTTCTATATAGATACAAATATACATATACATACATAGGATTACATATTTAAAAATACATTTTCTACTATGTTAAGAACATTGGAATGTAAAATAGTTACATTAAGTCCATAGTAAAACACATCATAAAATATTACAAATGGGGGGACTTCTGGAGGAGGCCATGTTGTCAGTCGCATAATATGCCGGCTCTTGTAACGGCTTCTTAAATCTGAAGATTATCATATCTTTACTAAAGCACCCATACTTTATAGTATCAGCAATATACTCCTGATGTCAGGCGGAACAGTTTGAAATCTATTTTGGATGACCGATAGCCACTAAATCGAGGACAGTCCAATGCTAGGGACTTCAACTATTCCCACGCACAGGTCTCAGTGGTGCGGTGGCACCGAGCTTACCTGACGCCTTAAACCCCTCTCTCCTTGTGGGAGGTAATTTAAGCAACACAATCTACTGGAACAGTGGAGACTATTGTATTTCTTTAAACCTGGGTGTCTATCCCCCCCATTATAAACATGCCGACAGACCATGGCGGACACTGTAGACCTTATCCTTATCACGCTGAAATATCTTCTCCCTATCTGGAACAATTGTGCAACTCTACAGAAGCTAGACTTTTTGATGGACCTAATGTATTACATAATGAGGAACCGGATGGTGTGCACACCTAAATCTGAGGTAAATGTGACTACTAGAAGGCCAGAGGATCTAGCAGCCACTTATGGAGAGATCGCAATTACCGCCATACACTTCCTGCTTTTCTACCTTCTATTGCAAGTGACGCCCTTACTGACAGACCAAAGAGCCCTGGCAGCAATGCAAAGCTAATTGACATTTTTGAGCAGCACTATGGGGATGTGGCAGGACACTACAAGAGAGGTTCAAGTATTGAGAAATGCTCTGTATGTTCTTTAAGAAATACAGCAGGGAATTGTGTTATTCTGCTCATTGTCAGCAGAGGGGTTATAACTGTAAATTCACAGAAACTACATTGGGGTCCTGGAGGTTGCTCCTTTTGAACGTATTTACAATCTGGAGTGGGGTACCTGTCCTGCAATATTAAGTTGCATGTATGATCTCCAAAAGACTTAGGCAATTCACTGAGCTATTGTGTTATTACAAGGAGAAATGGAGGAGTGGGACAATCTAAAAAACTGGGCTTCCTCTGCAGGGGGCTTTTACATATAAAAAGTTTCACCCGAAGTGGCATCGTATAAGTGAGGGTACTGTATAAACTCTTAAGTGTGATGTTTTCTACTACTACCGGTTTATATATATATATATATTTGGAAGATAACCCTGTTCTTGATGAGGGATTGACCCACAGTTCTTTGAGAAACACAGTTACTCTGCCTTCTTTAATGGTTAACTTTATAGTACTATTGTGATACTCATCTTAACTTGTATTGATGGTTTTGCCAAGTATAATTCAGTTACTTTCTTTTTATAGGGGTTATTTTATTTATATCCTACTTCTGTGTAATAATATCTAAGTCTAATGATATTAATATTGCAGTTATGGAAGATACTTTATTCTTAAGTGTGATATTTTCTATTACTAACTGTTACTAACTGTTTATATATATATATATATATATATATATATATATATATATATATATATATTAGACTGGTCCTAACACTACTTTGCCACAGAGGGCTGAATCATTCCTGCTTTTACTCTCCATAATAGAATGAGACTCCCTGGCTTTTTATTCACAACTATTACACTGCCATGAGCACACCTGAGCTTGGGTGGGGTGCTTAAACCAATGGGAGATGGTCAGTCTCCCTGATTACTTTTAAGTACAAATACAAAATTTGTTTTTTTAGCACACCTTACAAAATTTATATACAACATCTGTGAGTGCTGCCAATATGACCCAGTAATTACACAAACAAAGAGGTATTGGCGCACATCAATTTTCAAAAGCACAACATATTTTTTTGAACTGCTGCAAAAAAATTACCTGCAAACAACATCAAGAGACAACTATTCTTTTTAAATAATATTGGGATCTTAGTCACCCAATATGGCCATATTCTGCTTAGCCAGTCACCAACTTACAAGGTGCCCCAATTAGACTGGTCCTAACACTACTTTGCCACAGAGGGCTGAATCATTCCTGCTTTTACTCTCCATAATAGAATGAGACTCCCTGGCTTTTTATTCACAACTATTATACTGCAAAGAGCCATATTGTGTGACTAAGATCACAATATTATTTAAAAAGAATAGTTGTCTCTTGATGTTGTTTGCAGGCAATTTTTTTGCAGCAGTTCAAAAAAATATGTTGTGCTTTTGAAAATTGATGTGCGCCAATACCTCTTTGTTTGTGTAATTACTGGGTCATATTGGCAGCACTCACAGATGTTGTATATAAATTTTGTAAGGTGTGCTAAAAAACCAAATTTTGTATTTGTACTTAAAAGTAATCAGGGAGACTGACCATCTCCCATTGGTTTAAGCACCCCACCCAAGCTCAGGTGTGCTCTTTGCAGTATAATAGTTGTGAATAAAAAGCCAGGGAGTCTCATTCTATTATGGAGAGTAAAAGCAGAAATGATTCAGTGTTAGGACCAGTCTAATTGGGGCACCTTGTAAGTTGGTTCAATACAAATTAAAAAGCTTCTAAAATTCTTCCTAAAATCTCTATGGATCCATGAGATATAAGTCTTATGGATAAAGTGTTACCTATATCTGTGGTGTTGGAACAAATATTACGTTAGCTCTGACAACAGTCTAAGACCATAGTATTATGGTCTATAAAGTGCAGTTTAAGCACAGATATTTACAAACAGCAGATGTGATGTAAATGGCCAAAATTGGCGTAGTACAATGTCAATAATACAGATGTCAACAATACAGATGCAGTATAAAAGTATAAGTGATAGAAATACAATATAAATAAAAGTGTAAGAGAAATCCAATTGTGGAAAAATGGAAATAAAATTTGTTGAAAAAATGAAGAAATTTATGTCTCTCAAATAGTTTCTTAAAAAATGTCTCTTTGGAGAATCACAGTGTTCCAAAAAAAATATATATCAGAGTGTTCCACAAAAATTGCAAAAGTGTTCCACAAAAATTGTAAAAAATTAATCCACAAATAAATATCAAAGTGTTCAAAAAATATGGTGGGTAAGTGCGTTCAAAGAAATCCTAGATGATTAACTTCCAAAATAAACTCCAATAGCTGTGGTAGACGTGAAGGAGATTATAAGAATGCAGAATATAAAAAATATATAAAAAATGTAGAATATAAAAATGCAGAAGAAAAAAAAGTACAATAATGTGGCGGGTAGGTCCAAAGTCCTCCTCCTAATCTGTGGGTGAAATAAAGTGCAATAGTGTAATAACGTCTAGATGTGGTATGTCGATGCGTTTCGGCCCTCCTAGGCCTTTCTCAAGACAATACTGGTCTGTATGTCTCTGGGAGCTTTATACCCTAATACCATAGGTGATTGGTTCTATTTTGGCGCCAAAAGTCGGGGTCTGCCCTTTCCTGTTTAGCCCAGTGTTACATGGGAAATGTAGTTTTTTGTTTTTTGTTTTTTTTTTTTGTGTTTTTTTGTTGTCTCTTATGTTTTAAAAGATATCTGTATTTGATTCGCTTCATACGTGTTTATTATTTATATCGTATGTGTTATTGTTTGGGGGCATCTCTTATCTTACTAATGTAATGTATATCAGGCGGTGTATCTTATTTTTGATATCCCCACTTCCGGGGTGTTTAACTTACTATCCCTTCCGGTTCTTTTATCTGTAGCTTAACATCCGGTTTCGCTACTTCCGGTTTCGCTCTCGCTAATTCCGGTTTCGCTTTTACCGGAAGTGTGTATTTATTGTTATCCGGTTGTACTATTGCCGGATGTTTATCTAATTTGGAACCTTAGTCTTGTCTGGACCCTTTCTATATGGCCTGCATAACTATATAATGGGTTAGGGGTCCATCTTTGTCCTAATTGTGTCTATATAAGCCAGTGTTTGATTCTTTAATTCATATATACAAAACAGCCTTAACGTATATGTGTAGATGCTGATTATTGTATGTGCTATGATCGGTGCGTATTTCACAAATACCTAGGGATTTAAAACTGTAAAATATCATGAAAAATCGTAAAATATGTAAAAAAAAATCTCTTACAGGGCATTTAGAGTTATTAAAAGTTCTCTGAAAATTCTCTAAAAATTCTCTAAAAGTTATATATGTACATATCACAAATATAGAAATTTGTGTGAATAAGTCACATGTTGAAAATGCGGGGTTTACTTAGAATTTGTTCCGTGGATGTAAAATAGTATATGAAATGAGGATTGGGTTTTGCATATAATAAAGAGGCTTTTTAGGAAGCGTGTGGGGGTCAGGTCTCACATTAGTTTAAAGAGGTTGTTAAACCTATTGGAGTTGGCATAAATGAATGTTGATAGTTAAAGTCGCTTGTCTGCAGTAATTTGGACGTCTTTATTTAAATTATTTGTACATGGAGGAGAGAATGGTTTTTGCTGGTGTACTTCAGGGAGAGAACCTCTCCGGTGTATATTGTATTTTGTATTCTAGGTGCTTAGGAAGGGAGTTTAGTTAGTTATATATTTTCCTCAGAGAAGAATGGAGAAGGAAAGGACTCCTATTTCTCAATTTCTTCAATCTATTGATGAATATCTGGGGACCTAATATGGCGGATTCTGTCTTCTGTTCTATCAATCTAGAGCGTGCAATCCAGCTAGTGTGAAAACACATGCTTTTATTGGTATGCTTTTGCTTGATAAGGATACTTAATGGTAAATTCATTTTATGCATCATCTATAAGGAGTAGCATTTGCTGTCTAGTCTTTTCGTAAAGACAGCAAGTGTGACAGATCCTCTTTGTGATTTAGTCCCTTGGGGAAAAGGCAATCCAATGTAAAGATCCATTTGGATTCATTGAATAGCAGTTTCTTCTCGTAGTTTCCTCCTCGCCAGTTTTTCTCTATCTTTTGTATCCCGAAGAATTTAAAGTCTTTTATATTACCTTTATGGGTTATGGAGAAGTGTCTATACAGTGGCGTGTCTTTATCCAGTTTTTCAATGCATAATATATGCTCCCTTATTCTGTCTTTTAGTGTTCTTGAAGATTGTCCTACATATTGTAGGCCGCATAGGCAGAATATTATGTAGATGACTCCCTTATCTTGACACCTGATGAGGTCTTGTAGCTTGTGTTCATCCCTCTTGTTATGTCCAAAGAATTTGTTCGTTTTGACTCCACTCCTACAGGCCTTGCAATTCGGGCACGGGAAGAAGCCTTTGATTGCTTTTCCCTGGTAGTTTGTGATAGCCTTTCTTCTGTTCTTCAAGACAGTCGGGGCCAGTATGCCTTTTAGGTTATCGGTTTTTCTATATATAAATCTCGGTTGAGGTGTCAGTTTTTTGCCGATCACATCATCTTCTTTTAGGATGACCCAGTGTTTCCTGATGATTCTTTCGAGTATATGTCTGTTAGAACTATATTCTGTTATCATCGGTACATTTATGCTACTGTCTTCTTCTCCTATTGTTGTTTTTGTCTTGTACTTCAGCAGACTGTTTCTGTCGGTTTTGCCAACTTCCTCTATTTTTTCCACCAGATTTTCCTCCTTGTACCCCCTTTCTAGGAATCTTCCATTTAGTATATCTGCTTGTTCAACCCATTTGCTGTGATTGGAACAGTTTTTTCTTACCCTTAGAAGTTGTCCTTTTGGAATGTTAGCCTTCCAGGTGGGGTGGTGGCAACTCATACTGTTAATGTAGTTGTTACAATCTACTTTTTTGAAATAAGGTGTCAAGATAAGGGAGTCATCTACATAATATTCTTCCCATGCGGCCTACAATATGTAGGACAAACTTCAAGAACACTAAAAGACAGAATAAGGGAGCATATATTATGCATTGAAAAACTGGATAAAGACACGCCACTGTATAGACACTTCTCCATAACCCATAAAGGTAATATAAAAGACTTTAAATTCTTTGGGATACAAAAGATAGAGAAAAACTGTCGAGGAGGAAACTACGAGAAGAAACTGCTATTCAATGAATCCAAATGGATCTTTACATTGGATTGCCTTTTCCCCAAGGGACTAAATCACAAAGAGGATCTGTCACACTTGCTGTCTTTACGAAAAGACTAGACAGCAAATGCTACTCCTTATAGATGATGCATAAAATGAATTTACCATTCAATATCCTTATCAAGCAAAAGCATACCAATAAAAGCATGTGTTTTCACACTAGCTGGATTGCACGCTCTAGATTGATAGAACAGAAGACAGAATCCGCCATATTAGGTCCCCAGATATTCATCAATAGATTGAAGAAATTGAGAAATAGGAGTCCTTTCCTTCTCCATTCTTCTCTGAGGAAAATATATAACTAACTAAACTCCCTTCCTAAGCACCTAGAATACAAAATACAATATACACCGGAGAGGTTCTCTCCCTGAAGTACACCAGCAAAAACCATTCTCTCCTCCATGTACAAATAATTTAAATAAAGACGTCCAAATTACTGCAGACAAGCGACTTTAACTATCAACATTCATTTATGCCAACTCCAATAGGTTTAACAACCTCTTTAAACTAATGTGAGACCTGACCCCCACATGCTTCCTAAAAAGCCTCTTTATTATATGCAAAACCCAATCCTCATTTCATATACTATTTTACATCCACGGAACAAATTCTAAGTAAACCCCACATTTTCAACATGTGACTTATTCACACAAATTTCTATATTTGTGATATGTACATATATAACTTTTAGAGAATTTTTAGAGAATTTTCAGAGAACTTTTAATAACTCTAAATGCCCTGTAAGAGATTTTTTTACATATTTTACAATTTTTCATGATATTTTACAGTTTTAAATCCCTAGGTATTTGTGAAATACGCACCGATCATAGCACATACAATAATCAGCATCTACACATATACGTTAAGGCTATTTTGTATATATGCATTAAAGAATCAAACACTGGCTTATATAGACACAATTAGGACAACGATGGACCCCTAACCCATTATATAGTTATGCAGGCCATATAGAAAGGGTCCAGACAAGACTAAGGTTCCAAATTAGATAAACATCCGGCAATAGTACAACCGGATAAGAATAAATACACACTTCCGGTAAAAGCGAAACCGGAATTAGCGGTTTTACGATATAAATAATAAACACGTATGAAGCGAATCAAATACAGATATCTGTTAAAACATAAGAGACAACAAAAAAACACACAAAAAAAAAACAACAAAAAAAAAAACTAAATTTCCCATGTAACACTGGGCTAAACAGGAAAGGGCAGACCCCGACTTTTGGCGTCAAAATAGAAACAATCACCTATGGTATTAGGGTATAAAGCTCCCAGAGACATACAGACCAGTATTGTCTTGAGAAAGGCCTAGGAGGGCCGAAACGCGTCGACATACTGGTGAGCAAATTTCTGATTTTATTATACCACATCTAGACGTTATTACACTATTGCACTTTATTTCACCCACAGATTAGGAGGAGGACTTTGGACCTACCCGCCACATTATTGTACTTTTTTTTCTTCTGCATTTTTATATTCTACATTTTTTATATATTTTTTATATTCTGCATTCTTATAATCTCCTTCACGTCTACCACAGCTATTGGAGTTTATTTTGGAAGTTAATCATCTAGGATTTCTTTGAACGCACTTACCCACCATATTTTTTGAACACTTTGATATTTATTTGTGGATTAATTTTTTACAATTTTTGTGGAACACTTTTGCAATTTTTGTGGAACACTCTGATATATATTTTTTTTGGAACACTGTGATTCTCCAAAGAGACATTTTTTAAGAAACTATTTGAGAGACATAAATTTCTTCATTTTTTCAACAAATTTTATTTCCATTTTTACACAATTGGATTTCTCTTACACTTTTATTTATATTGTATTTCTATCACTTATACTTTTATACTGCATCTGTATTGTTGACATCTGTATTATTGACATTGTACTACGCCAATTTTGGCCATTTACATCACATCTGCTGTTTGTAAATATCTGTGCTTAAACTGCACTTTATAGACCATAATACTATGGTCTTAGACTGTTGTCGGAGCTAACGTAATATTTGTTCCAACACCACAGATATAGGTAACACTATATCCTTAAGACTTATATCTCATGGATCCATAGAGATTTTAGGAAGAATTTTAGAAGCTTTTTAATTTGTATGTATTATATTGTATTTTCATTGTATATTAACTGTAATAAATACATTCCATTTTAACATATCCATACCTCACAGTCCTTTTAAGCTTCCCAGCGCTCACTATATCACACAATTGTAGTTACGGAAGATAGTTTATTTACCTCATTAAAATTACAACTCCTTTCTTCCCTTAGTTGACATGTAAAAGTATACCCAGTTAGGCAGATTATTGCCCCCCTTTATATATTTAAGCCCTTTAGCAATTGCTACAGTCATACGGCCAGATTAATTTTAGTCTCCCCCAATTCTATGTGTTTTTTATTTTCTGTTATATGCTCCTGGTAATCCCCCTCTCTTAGAACCGAGGTTGACGCAGTGCTGCCAGTGGCCGGGGCAGCATACTGTTCTTTTCTATTTATCATGAGGGGTTTCTCATTTATTAGATCTAGAGTGAGCTGACTATCAACCCCCCATAAACTCCTTACTGGTTCTTCTCCTATAAGATGGTCACATATGACAATATTTGACACCTTGCATTTGAACCTTGGTCTATATTCTTAAAACACTGCATTATATTCCCACCAGGAAGGCATGACATACCTTTGTCTATTTGTTCAAGAGATTTTGACGTTGTGTCTCACAATCTCCATAAATAGCGATATTGAGTTGAAACTACTTGACCATATATAACTATAACGCATTTGTCTACTTATAGTCGCTCCTACTGTTCCCTACATTACACTTTTTTTTTCTATAACATGCTTACATATAAGCTTTATAATTATATAAACTTTATAATTATATATTTTACTATATCCTAAAACTATAAAGAGGATTCTCATAAGAGGCTCAAGAGTAGCCTCCCTTGTTTTCAGTATACCCACTGCTATTATGAGTGTCCTATAGATTCAAGAGGTCCAAACGTGGCCTCATGAGAGGTTTGGAGGGTTTTGAATTTTATTGGCATATTATTTAAATACCATCACTGTATATGGAGTATATTTTGTTTACCTCTGGAATAGTAAATGCGGTAAAACTTCTGTTTCCTTCTTACATTGAATAATGTGGTGAAGTGTAAATTTGCTGTATTTTTTCCAATGTAAGTGCTACATTGTAATGGCTTTCTGTATTATTTTTCGTTGTATGCCCTAAGATAAACCTCAATAATAAAAAAAAATAATAATAATAATATATATATATATATATATATATATATATATATATTAGAAATGCTTAATCAAGTTTGAAAGGAAATAACTCCAAGTGTATGTGTTTGTGTATATACATGTGTATATGTATATAAATATCTTAATATTTATATGAATTATTTTATCAGATATATCTGACTATAACACTGGTATTTGTAAGGACATAAATGGTGGCCTGTAGACAGAATTGTACATTTCTTGACTGGTTTGAGGTGGTTTATTATCCTGGTTTTTAAACTAGGAAAAAAATAGGGGAGGGGAGGGATAGTGGGCCACAGCGTTAAAAATGGGACCATTCTCCAAAATGCTGGATGGTTGGGAGATATTTAATTCTAGTACAATAGAAAACTGATAAAATCTCCTGCTACAAAAAGAACCATCTGACATATATTGTTGCCAAGATTTTGCATTAATTTTATTATAATCAGTATGTAAGCTATAAAGAATTAAATCATTGTGTGATATTGCTGTGATCGTGGTTATCCAAAAAAAGGAATTTTATTAGTCTTAGGTTTAAAAACATTATCATCTGCACTTTGTATTGTTGGCAGAAGATTTTTTTTACTCTTTTCTGTACATACATTTTAAATATATTTTTATTTTAATGAATACTTGATATTCAATATCAGCTTAAAGTGCCATAAAACAGGTTGAGATCTGTGCATATCCTAAAAGGGCAAATTAAGTAAAAAATAGTTTGCTTAAAAAATTGTTTAAAAATTAATAGGAATTATTTTAAAATCGTTTTCAAAAGTAAGCAAAAATACTAAAAATAGCCATGCTATCTGCTCCACCCCTCATACCTGTGTTTAGACACAGGCATTGTATTTCAACTGAGTTCACAGCTTCTAGGCATGCTCCAGCAGATAATTCCTATTCATTTGTGCATTTTACCAAAACAACAATGGATATAGCTACAGCCATAAAAGGAATTGTGTGTGGGGAGTTAGTGCTGTACAATTCAGAAACTTAAAAGAAAGGGTAAATGGTGAGGCACTGCAGTATAAATTTGCAGGTAAAGAAATTAATGTACATATTATTATATTTTGTCTCTATCTCAACTTGTTTTATGTCCCTTTAAGCTACACAAGTAATTAATATTTTTTTATAAATTAATTACATGTTATGTTGCTAAACCATTTTAAAAAATGTTAAGCATCTGAAAAATTTAAAATGATTAAGATTTGTTTTGAAGAATGCTTATTTTTTTTTAAATTTTGGTTCCTTCCAACATCACTTATATCTATCAAAGGAGCTTAACTTTCACTTTATGGTTGAAGAGCTAAGGAGCATGTGCAAGGACCTAGAATGCAACACTACCACTACAGAGTTCAGGAGATCAGTAACTTTAAAAAGTAGAATTGCAGAATAGGTACCGTTAATAAAAATGTTAAACTAATGTGTAGTGGAAATGAATAATGACTCTGAACCATACAGAATCACTTTTCTATGATCCACAAGGGTTGTCAATTAACCAGCAACCCCCTCAATCTATCTTACTACTCACTTTTTAGTATAGTCAGCTTTGCCTTGGCAGGTCTCGATAACCACAGATTTTTCTCTTAGTAAAAATGTCTCTCTCACTGAATCTGATGCAGAATGTGGGTCCACACTCCTCATCAGAATTATTGAGAGAGCGCACTTTCCTTTAAAAAGGGAAGGGAGGCAGCCCCCACATTATCACCTCTTGAGAAAGTCGGGTCGGAACCCAAAGAAACGCGTTGAGGAATTCAACTAGCCCACAAATCCTGCCGACAATACAAATATCTGTGAGTGGCACCGTTCCCCTGGGACTTAAAGATGTTCCGGTTATGCTGAAACTGCTGGAAGGAACAAGCGGCTCGATATACATGACCCTGACTTGTGGCAGAGAACTGTGGTGATATACACAATTTGCTTATCTGATCTTTTATCCTGTATGTTTGTTTTTAATTGAGCTTAGAGATTAAATACTTTTACTCTTAGAGTGGTTACGCTCTTCTCTTCCTTTTGTCTTACATGTTTCCTGTTGGGAGGCAGATAACAACCCCCTCCACGTTATTGGACCAGCATCCACTATCTGAGGCCACCCCTTTCAATCTACCGACAGTAGGGCATATGTATCAAGCTCCAAATGGAGCTTGATGCCCGGTGTTTCTGGCGAGCCTGCAGGCTCACCAGAAACAGCAGTTATGAAGCAGCAGTCACAAAGACTGCTGCTCCATAACCTGTCCGTCTGCTCTGAGCAGGCGGACAGACATCGCCGGAAATCAACCCGATCGAGTGCAATCGGGTTGATTGACACCCCCCTGCTGGCGGCCTATTGGCCGCGAGTCTGCAGGGGGCGGCGTTGCACCAGCAGCTCTTGTGAGCTTCTGGTGCAATGCTGAATACGGTGAGCGTATTGCTCGCCGTATTCAGCGAGGTCTGTCGGACCTGATCCTCACTGTCGGATCAGGTCCAACAGACCTTGATAACTAGAGGCCAATGTCTTGATGATCTGCTGACAGTTAATAAATCTGCCCCTATACCTTTAATAGAAAGCTCAAAGAACACTTTTAGGCCCTGATATCCAAAACATTTAAAGATTGATGAGTGATTGCCTGCTTGGGTTTTTCAAGTTTGCAGTCTATATTTAAAAAAAGGGTGCTGAACTGCGAAGTGTCTACAAGTGGCAATGTGTCTCCCATAGGATATAATAGGGATCTCAGCTTCAGCAAAATTCCACCCACATCATCGGCAATCTCAGCATGAGAGGGGCTGTATTTGAAATTTCCTACACAGCACAGACAGTGCTTTCACTGAAATAAAAAATGTTTTCTGTGTAGGAGCACTTCAAATAATGCATACCTTACCTTACTGTAACTAAACCTACACTACCTGCCTCACACTAGAAGATCTCAGCACTGAAAAGGTGGCAAGACAAACTAACCTGCAGTGCTGTATCTCAAGTAAAATGCAGGTTACTTCCCTGGAACTCCTAGCTAACTCCCACAAAACGGCTATTTCTACGACATGTCTTTGCTATACCTGACTAATAGAGACAAAAAAAAAATCCTATTATATAACTATAGGAGTTATGTCGATACATGTATATAGAATGTATAATTTATATGTATTCTATTGTACAATGCAATACTATGTATTTTAAGTATTGTATGGATTTTAAACAGCAGGTTTTTTTGTGTACTTTATTTTTTGAATTCACAGTCCAATAAACCATTAGAATAAAAGCTTTTTCTATTGGCTGAATGGAATATGAATTAAAAAATCAGCCAATAGAAATGCAAGGGCACCCCTATATAAGGGGGAACCTCGCACTCAAGCTTCAGTGTGTGGCTGTGACCGCATGAATATTACGCCGGACAGATAAGGAGAAAAAAAGCAATGCATAAAAGATGGAAGAAGCGGAGTGCCACTATGGACAAAGGTTTTTTTTTTGGAGGGGGGGGGTGGCTTTTTTTAAAGGGGTTTTTAGATTTAAGGTAGGCCTTACTGTTTGGGGGGTTATTTTTGGTAGTGTTTTTTTTTTTTTTGTAATGTGTTTTATTATTTTTTGTAATGCTAGTATTTTTAATTACCTTAGAGGGTGTTAGGCTAGGGGTCTTGGGAGTTAAGTAGTGTAGTTTGCAGTGGGGTATTGGCAATTAGGGGATATATGTTAGTTTGTGTTGAGCGTGTGGCAGTATATGGGTTAAGTAGACTAGGGGTTATTGCAAGGGGGGTTGTGGCTGTATAGGGGTTAAGAAGTATAGGGGTTATTGCGGTGGGGGTAATGGCGGTTTGGAATTTATAAGTGTAGGCTGCAGTGCGTTTATTTTGCTGTGCAATATATTTAGAAGGGATCCTTTACTTTACATCACCAATGTAGTTTTCAACGCTGCTTGGAATATTTCGCCAGCATCGCCACCCGTAGCTTTGTATAGGGCCTTTAAACAGTAATGTCAGCACTTTTGAATATTGTGACGGCTTTCATGACATGCTGATGGATCCCTTTTGAATATCTTGTGTCACTTTCGATCATTGGGGCCTTAATGAGCTCATTGCGTTTGAATTACATGTGGTGAGTTAAGTGTTTGAGATGAATCCAAAAACATCACTTTAATATTTAGCATTTTTTGAGACCTGGAGTAAATGATTATCGCTTGCTAGTTTGCATAACAAAACACATAAAAATGCTGCCGAAATTGCAGAGGATTCAGGTTATATTTTGATCTAAACTTAGGAAACAAAGGTTTATAAATGAAACAATAACGATGAGCACACCAGTTAAATAATATAAACATGGAAACTGAAAAGATATTAAACTGGTGCTGAAATATTTAAGTACAATCATATATATATATATATATATATACATACAGTATATAGATGAGAGATAGATAGATAGATAGAGAGAGAGAGAGATAGATAGATAGATAGATAGAGATAGATAGATAGATAGATAGATAGATAGATAGATAGATAGAGCTATATTTGTGTGTGTGTGAAGAATTCCACTACTTGAGCAGACATTTTGCACTCAATAAGCTTAGCGCTCAAGGGTTATCCAACATGAATTTTACTGCATGCCCTCATAGAAATTTATTATGTGAGGGGTTTGATGTGCCTGTAATATCCAACATGCAGTTGATAGTGTACTCTACATTATCACTTGAGGAATAAAAAAAAAAACTTTGAACTTGTAATATGGGCGCAAAAATGGAAGCAGTATGGACTGTGCTTGAGCGATGTTAAGAAGTTATTAACCCATAATGAAGCTAACATGTTTTAAGCTCCTTTTGAAATTTACCTTAATATGAGCTAAATTAGAACAATTAAACAATGCACACTATTCCTGAAACACACCAAAACTGTCAGTACAACTATCTTTAAAATATTGCTCATCATAACTGGGGAAAGATTATCAGATTGCTTGTTTCATAACATAAAATGGGAACTTGTGAGCTTGGAGAGACTGTAATGCAGACTAGGATATTAGTATAGGATATTGTATATCCTAAAGAACTTAAATACAGCAGATAGTAACTGGACAATATTAAACTATTTACTAAATCACATAAAGTCCATAAAGTCACAAGAAACTATCTCTTTGCATATTCTGGTAAACCTTGACTTTTTTTCTCTAGGTACCAAAATGATGTATACCTCTTTGATATTAAAAAGATCATGACTTTGTATAAAAATAGAATTTCTGGGATGCAAATTCAAATTATGTTAGTGTTCAGAGAGATGAGTGGCTAATTACTAGCACATACATACTTTGATGGCAGTGGCTTGTGATTTGTACAAGAACCAGGTGCAATGCTTGCTATCATTCCTTGTAATAATAGATCTCCAGCAGCTCTTTACTCTGAACTTATATCAGGCTCACTGGGGGTTTATTTAGAATTGTGATTCAATTTTATCTGAACTAATATCCATTCTGTGAAAAACGATTCCCCCATACAGTAACTGATCAGTGGTCCCAAGTCTTTTGTGATGAGAAACATTATGATATTGCAGCTGCATGCAGAGATGAAAATGAGAAAATAAATATATGTAGTTGTAATATGTGGATGTTGATAACAATCATTGCTGTTTTGATAATAATAAATAATGATGAATTTTCAGTATGGAGCATTTTATGATAACCTTAGTTCTACACAAAGATTGAGAAAACTAATTTAGTTCCTTTTAGCATACCTGGCTGAGAACACAAATAATGAATCTTAATGATCATAGATTCAGTAATTCACATTTTTATGCCTCTAATCTTTTCATACTGATACACAGGTGCATTTCTGTTATTCATTTTGCCTCTAAACATAACTCTTTTATTGGCTTGAGTTTTCCTTTAACCAATGAAGATGAATTAAATAAAAAGCCTAATGGTAACTAATGCACTATGATGATAGAATAGCTTTGTTGGACTGCAATGTTTTAAGTACCACACCTGACTCATAAAAAGGAAAAAAAAAAAATTTTTTCCCCAGTAAAATAAAGATTTTTTTTATAAGCATTATTAAACACCATAATGCTGAGACCTCCAGATGTATTGAATGAATTAAAAACTAAAATATATTAAGATGTCAGCATTAACAAAATCTCAATTCAAGTTAGAAAGATAATAAATAATTGTACTTTATATGTAAACCCTTTATAGTTTTTCTTGGCCATGTGTCATCATAAAAAGAGATGTGCATTTGATGTGTTACAGCATGATGTTTGCTCTTTTAGTAACTTAGTAACAAAGTAGATGAGACTGAAAGAAGACAGAAGTCCATCACATTCAACCTATACAGATACTACTTGATTTACAATAAATAAGCTCCAATTGAGTATGCCTATTAATTACAGCAGCACTATTTGTTTGAAAATCCAAAGCGGATCCATTGGATGTTCCTGATATCGGGAGGTGGTGGGTTGGTATGTTTCCAACAGCACAATAGGATTCTTCTTCCAAATGTGACTACCCTGAGGAACTTGTGTGTTTGAGTATAATTTTTACTATAACTGAGGATAATGAGTCTTAAAAAAAATATGAGTGGAGGTTTGGCGATAAAAGTGCTAGGTTCTCTTAAAACCCTTGGGTGAATTTTATTCACTTACTTACTATTATCCCATTTTTTCCTGATATCCTCTAGAGATAACTAAATTATTGGTATGGGCTTGAATGTTCTAGTTTGTTTTAATGTATCTCCTATTGGTTCCTCTCTTGTGTATACTGAAGAAAAAAAAACTGTTTTGGTACCTCAGCCTTCCCCCTGTCACTGTTAATCATGCTACCCTTCTTACAATTTAATGTACCTATCTTTCCTTCTTAGAATTAGACATTTATATACATAAACTAATCCTTTAAGGGTTTGACTTAGAATCCTTTGCATATAATCTTTTATTTTCAGTTTTGGTTCATTTGAATGCTTTTTTGGCATGCTTTGTTACATTCATTATATATTTGGAATGTTTAGTCTGTAATATTGTCTTTAGATTATTTAAATGCCCTACATTTTTTCAAATTTCTCGTAACAAATTTTATATTTAGCCACATTGTTTTAGATTTATTTATTTTACTTTGTAACCGTTTCATGTGTGTTTATGTGTATATTTGTTTAAAGTATTATCTATTTTGTATTGTTTAAAAAGATAGATAATCCCTTTATTACCCATTCCCCAGTTTTGTATAACCAACAGACAGCCCCCCTACTTCATTTCTTTTGACAGATGGCATTTTAGCCAATCAGTGCTGAATCATAAAATAAAACTCCATAAGAGTGAGCACAATATTTTCTATATGGCACATGAACTAGTTGTGATGTCAAAATGCATTGAGATAAGAGGCGGCCTTCAAGGGCTTAGATATTAGCATATGATCCTACCTAGGTTTAACTTTCAACTAAGAATACCAAGAGAAAAACGCAAATTTGATGATAAAAGTAAATCGTAAAGTTGTCTAAAATTGCATGTCCTATCTGAATCTTGAAAGTTTAATTTTGACTAGACTGTCCCTTTATACAAAGTTTTAAATGTTATCCATGTATCTGTTTTTTTTATTTGAGAATACTTTGTCCCAATGTATGCTATTTAATAATTTCCTTAAATCATAAAATTTAGTTTTCTTAAAATTAAAAGTCTTGGTTGAACCCTTGCAACACAGCTTATGGAACGTTTCAAATGTGACCATGTTATGATCACTGTTACCCAGTCTCCAGACAGTTTTTAGAATTGGATTTATCTATGGCCACCTGAATTAAAAGTGTCAACTTTTAACATTAAAGGGACAGTGAACTTCTTGTAATTATAATATTGTCTGCTGTCTTGCAATAAATTAACATAATAGGCGAATGTGAATGAATAAATAGCCTGTTTGCAGCCATTTTTTTTAATAGCAAAACTGTACTCACCACTTGCCTTGTATGAGTCAATCAGGAATTACCGGATTAGGCAAACTAGCAAACTAGCCAACAATTCATTGCTTTACAGTTTTCTATTTGATAACCTCTGCTGAGACCAATTAGGATAGATATGTGGCAGAATACACACAGAGAGAAGTGCACTCTCAGGAACAAACAACCAGCTCAATAACTTTTTAGCTTGTTCTGTGGTGATTTACCACTTGGGTGCGGCTTCTTTTTAGCCCAGTATTGCTTTTTGCAGAGAAGAACTCTCCAGTAGTATATCAGTCTGATCTATTATGGTCAGTCCAGCACCAAAATACCAGGCGACTCCTCTCTAAACAAGGAACACGGAAACCCCAGAGGATCATTGCGGCCTTCACTGGGCATCGTTAGAAAGGTGTAGCCATATTCTTATAAGCACACTGAGCAAGGAGTTGACATCTGGTTGCCCTCTTTTCCCTTAGGGAGACATAATACACACAGAGAGAAGCGCACTCTCAGGAACAAACAACCAGCTCAATAACTTGTTAGCTACGGAATCTGTTGGTGCTCTACAAATAACCGGTAATAATAATAATAGCTTGCTCTATGGCGATATATCACCTGGGTGCAGCTTCTTTTTAGTTCAGTGATGCTTTTCAGTCCAGTGCCGAAATACCAGGCATTTCCTCTCTGTACAAGGAACATGGCAACAGCAGATGATCGTTTCGGCATTCATTTTTGCCTGTGATGGAAATAGCACGTGTATTATGAGTTGAAAATAAAAGCTTAAGCATAATCAAATTTAATGTTTGTCCGGATAGCGAAACTTTAAAGCTCTAGTTAACTGTTAAGCAAGACAAAAAAGTTGTCCAAAACACATAAAATAATACATTTAACAGTAAAGTTACACTTATATTAACACAGGAAAACAGTGACAAAGATACTGTGCGTAGACTATCACTGGCTGGCCACTTGGTTTATCTCCCAGACAGATAGCCAGAAAAATACAATTTCAAACAGAGACAGAGAAACAGAGGATGCTATAGGCTACAGACAAATATTTTATTAAAACGTTTTGTAAACACTATTGTAGTAGCTTCACATAGAAGTATTTACCTTATTTAATACTCCCTCACACTCGCCACATCTTTCATTCATACAGATAACTGAATTAAAAAAACTTGTCAATCAAAGATATATCTAAAAAACATTTGTGGGATAAGAAGAATCTTTGTACAAATCTTGTTGCCCCCTATTGCAAAGTTTACAAAGGAACTTTTAAGCCAGAAGGGTGATTCTGCATTCCACAGATTAACAAACTTCTGACGTTATCTCTGGAAAAAAAAGTGTATTAAGGGTTAAAGAAGTTCTGTGACTTGTACTTCTGTAATACACATTAACAGTACCTCCATTCACAGTTGCATATTAGGATCCAGTATCATTGTTTCAAATTGTCTGATGAGCCAGACCTCTGGTGTGCAACGCTCAACATTCTTATTCTGTCGGCCCTTCCAAGTAACATGATCAACTTTGTCAATCCAAGGCTAAGATCACGTAGCTGGCTTGGGGAGTCCTTTGATCCATATTCCTATGCACTGATACCATAGATTTTGCACACACCTCCTGCAATTAGTATGCCACAGCACACAGGATACAATGAAGGATACTTATATCTGAGGTAAAACTGCTCCACAGTTTACAGATATTTAAACCTTTTCACAAGGTTTCATTTTCAATGTTTCACCCACCATATGGGGTTTGATCAAGATAGTTAGTACAGATTAATTCAAACTTTAAATATGCAAAACACACTTCATATTGGTTCATACAGACCAACCTTTTTAAGGTGGTATTAGAGAGTCCTCACATTAAGTGGCTAAGAAAACTCATTCAAAAAGAAATAATAATTTAAAATCACAACTGTATTTTGAATGTTTAAGTTACAACCATTTACACTCAAATCCATTCAAACAAAATAAGTGTTACATGCCAAAAAATTAAAAGAACATTTTTAAATGTATATCAGAAAAAAAATTAGTTAAAATCCCTATATTTAAAATATAATGTATACATTTAATTATAATCTCATTATGATCACTATTTATTTGTCTTAATAAGACAGAAATGGTGATGTCTAATTCAGAATTTAAACAATTTGGAAACAGGGTGCCCATCCTATAGATTAATTCTGCTTCCTTATTCAGGAGTCATTTTTAAAAATTGCTTAACTCTCCAATTAGTTATTCTACATAATTCCCAATATTTAGAGATTGTATTACTATTTTTTTCTCAAAAGTGTCTATAGAGATGGGTATCTAAGTATGTAAGTCACCTTTTTCATATTTTGTAGACATTGTGTTGTTTCACCCAAATATTTTTAATTACATGTACATTGTATTGCGTATATTACACATTTATGTGTGCTTCTCAATTTATCTTTAATTATATATTATCCTCCAGTGTTTGAAACTATAAATTATTTTTTCTTATTAACACTGTCTGATAAAAATTATTTTGAACAAATTGCATTAAAAGTTATAAGGGCTCAAAAATATGAGGTCTTGGATTTTAGATGCACAGATCTATCTGAAACTTGGTATCTTAATATATCTTGTTGAGAGATAACTACCTTACATTGGGTGAAAATGTGTATGATTATAAAAAAAAAAAAATATTTGTCTAAAATAAAATCAATAGTCCGCTTGGAAAGCATGCGCAGAATGCAGAGCGGTGACCCACTGGATGTTTTCTGAATATCTCAAACATTGTAAAACCTTACTGTGCATAGAGGTGCATAGAGGTGTACCAAACACAATATACTGTTTGTGTATATAATATATATAAGGCAAATGGTTACCACTAACTTTGACCAAATCATATTAGAATATATAAAAACTGATTTTTTTTTGTTGCAGTGATTATGCACAAACTCGCAGCCCAGGAAAATAATAGCATTCTTTCCCCACTCTCTTTTTTGTGAACATATAGTATATTCCATTGCAAACATTAAGGAACACTGTAAGCAGGTCCTTTTTTTAAGGGGGGTGAAGGCAACAAGACAACAGCAACTCTTAGTGTTATAGTCAGTGCTTGAACGAGTTTCTTTTTGCAAAATATCTTTATTTATTTTTGCCATCCTCTTCAGCGCACCTCCAATATAAAAGTTATTTCCCTCTACAGCACTCCCCTGTGCTTCCCTTCTCTTGAGCTGCTTTCTTCCTCTCTTCCCCAAGCACAGTACAAGGGTCCATGCTCATCTCCTTTTTTGAAGAGCAGCACTAGTCAGAGAGTGAAATCACATACCTCCCAACATTTCAAAATTCAAAAGAGGGACACCCCCCCAACCCCCCCCCCCCTGGCAAAAAAAATGAAATGTGGTGGGCGGGGCTTACAAAATCATAAGACCAAAGTAATATAAATATAATTCTAAATAAAGTCATATATTTTAATACACTTAGGCAGCAAATCAAACACAAGCTCAAAGCACTGGTATGGCTATGTGAGCTATGTATTTAATTAGCCTTTGCAAAGACATTGCTAAATATTTTTATCTTAATTGGACATTTAATAATACATTCTTTAAAACTGCTCTCTCCCCATAAATATTCTAGATTCTGGCCTTTAAAGTCAGCAAAAATGCACAGTAGCACACTACATAGCATACACTTACACATGCAGATACACACACACACTACATAGCATACACTTATACATGCAGATACACACACACTACATAGCATACACTTATAGATGCAGATACACACATACTACATAGCATACACTTATACATGCAGATACACACACACTACATAGCATACACTTATACATGCAGATACACACTACATAGCATACACTTACACATGCAGATACACACTACATAACATACACTTATACATGCAGATACACACTACATAGCATACACTTACACATGCAGATACACATACACTACATAGCATACACTTACACATGCAGATACACACACACTACATAGCATACACTTATACATGCAGATACACACATACTACATAGCATACACTTACACATGCAGATAAACACACACTACAAAGCATACACTTATAGTAGATGCAGATACACACACACTACATAGCATACACTTATACATGCAGATACACACACACTACATAGCATACACTTACATGCAGATACACATACACTACATAGCATACAGGCAGACACACACACACACTACATAGCATACACTTATACATGCAGATACACACTTATACATGCAGATACACATACACACACTACTTCGCTTACATTTATACATGCAGACACACACACACTACATAGCATAAACTTATACATGCAGATACACATACACACACTACTTAGCTTACATTTATACATGCAGACACACGCACACTACATAGCATACACTTATACATGCAGATGCACACTTATACATGCAGATACATATACACACACTACATAGCGTACATTTATACATGCAGACACACGCACACTACATAGCATAAACTTATATATACAGATACACACACACAGTTATGGATACAGATAGACACACACACACTACATCATATATGGGTATCTGTAATTCATTGTATGAGGTCCTGGGTTTGGCAAGCACATTAGCTGGCAGTCTGCGGCTGCCACTGTTCGTTAGCCTGGTATTAGCACTGCTCATTGTATAAAACTGAAGGCATGCTAGTATTATCACCAGGGGTTAGACATCATCACTACCAGAGGTAGGTTAGAGAGGTCACCATTACCCATGGTCAGAGTGTATACAGCCTTCTTACTCCTGCTTAACCCACACACCATTCCTTTTCCACAGGGAATCTAACAGGTATCTAACCATGTGAGAGCAAAGCCAGCTGCTTCTGAGTATGGGCCCAATAGAATTAAAAAAAAAAAATTTAATGCATGGGACAAATCGGACAGATGACTAGCAACCCTGGACAGGGGGACAGACCCCTAAAATCAGGACTGTCCCGTGAAAATTGGGACAGTTGGGGAGTATGGGATCATGTGCAGAACAGTGTGTGATGAAGCTGTATCCTCCTTGCTATGTAAGTGCTGCTGCTTAAATGACATTTAACCTCTTCTCTCTATCAAGTCTTTATGCATACATTTTTATTTAATTAATATTAGAGGGAAGGAGATGATCATTTCACTTGTAATGGCTGGTTATTTATCCCGTTTACCTGGTGCCATGAATTTCTGCGCAATAAATTAGCGGTTCACTTGTAATTTAGCCCATTATGGGGGAGGAGTTCTTAGTGATAACAAAAACCCACACACTTGAATTGCAGTGTCTGGAAGATTTGAAATGATAAACATAAATAGATAACAAGTGAGGTGCATACGGTTTTGCACAAGTGATATCTTCTTTTCGCTAGCCTTTTTATTGCGCTGATATTACAAGTTGAGCGAAATTGCTTCAATGCTTACCGCAATCTCAGAGCTGTGATTAACTGTTTTCTGAAACAAAACAATTGTACAAAACACTTTAAAAATACATTACAAAGATAGCTTACACTAGTATTAACAATGTCTAATAAAAATATTTAACATTGCACACAAACTTTAAAAGGGCTCAAATATATGAGATCTCGGGTGTTAGAAAAAAAAGGCAGGCAAATGGCTTTAACATTGAGACACATACATTGCTAACAATGTATTTGTATGTATATATATATATATATATATATATATATATACTCTATATATGTCTAAATATGTGTGCATATATATTAATATATTTATATATGTATATATGTATTTACAGTCATATATACACATATAAAAACATTAACATATATGTACACATATATATATATAAGTGCATTAGAGCCCTTTGCCATTAAGTAGATAAAACATGATAAAACATATATATGCAATATTCATATATAATAGCAATTTTAACTATGTATTTACTGTAAATCTTTCACATTTGCTAATGTGAATATGCTATGTTATGTTGGTTGCGCAATATTTTTTTTTTTCTCCCCTGACTTCTATGGTGAATGAGATGGTGTTTGTGTGATCTTGGGTGTTATTTTTTTTTTCTACTTTTTTATCCTCCATTGATTTCTATGGGGGAATACATGCATGTGCATGCAAAAACTTAAGTTAGGTTTTTCACGCTAATCGGGTTAACGCTAGCACAAAATACGTTTTTTTTTTGGAACTTGTAATAACGAACGCAACCCGCAACTAGCTTAGCTCTAGGGGAGTTTTCACGATCACGAAAATAAATAATGTTTTGTGAACATCAGAAAGAGCCTTGTGGACACCTGTAATACATACCACTTATCTGTTGGAACTAATAAACACACAGAGGACAAAAAATATATATATAAATAATTATCAAAGCGTCAACTGATAATATGGTGGAATCCCATGTCGTATTTGACGCGAGATTGATCCGCCGTAGTTAACAAAGCGTCAAGATCGTCAAATGTTGAAATGTGTGAGGAAATATATGCTCCCGCAATCTCAATCCGACGCAGATCGATGCTTGCATCATTACAGATGTTTCAAATTCATATTCAACTCTATTTGACCCTTTTCCCAATTTATCAAACTTTTAACATGTACGCTTGCGTCTATTCCGACGCAGCATACCAATCTGACACCCTTGAGGCCGCAGATGCCATAGAAATCAATGGTAGTCTGAAAACACAGAAAGCTTATGTTCGATGCTGCAAGAGAATGGAGTATATTACATAATAAAAGTAAATTAGAAACTTTATTAAAATTGTATAGTCTTTCTAAATCAAACAATATTATTGCTCCACATTTGGTGCACTAGTAGATATAAGTATAAAAATGAAAAATATATTACTACTTATGGATTATGTTAAAACATTGTCTCTCATGTTGGAAAAATCTATTTGCACCATGTTTAAGCCATGTAATATAAGTCCCACTCTCCACTTTGCACTAAATTTGATGCAACACTTTTCACATCAATTATGATGCAAACTCCTAAACGACCCACACACTAGGGAATTATTCAACCACCTTTGATTGGAATATGCATAATCACATGATTTATGACATCAGCCAATCTGATTCAAATATATATTTTAAACTATCATTAACGAATCAAATTTCTCCATACTTGTGTCATTGATCACTCATCAGAACTTGTAAGTGCCATTTGCTACATTGTGTATTATACTTTGTATGTATATGTGAAATTAGTATTAAAGATACACATTAATGCTGACATTAGGACACACAGTGTAATATTTTAGACAATAATTTTAAAATTCAAATTGATGTTTGATTCAATAAAATCATAAGCTGATAGCTCAAAGGTATAGCGCACCTAACATTAAACTGTCATGATTCAGATACAGCAGAAAATTAAAATCACCTCTTTACTGTCATGCTATTTTCAGTGTATTTATTCCTTCTCTTGAATTTCTTTTTCAGTAAGAAATGTCATCTTATATGGCAGACCATTTTATAACACCTGTGTAGGGGTGGTTTTTAAAACTAGATTGCAATCAGGAGGGGTTACACAGGTACAGAGAGAAAACTGGCCCAGCTCTTAAAATATCCATTAATTGCAAATAAATACATAATAAACACAGAGATATGAAAGACAACATTGTTTTGAAACAAAAAAATGAATTTAAGGAATTGTAAATATGTTTGCAAAAGATTTCTGACACAACATATATATATATATATATATATATATATATATATATATATATATATATATTTATACATATACATATACAAGTATGTGCAAAGATATATGTACAAATTCTAGCATTAATAATTATTTATAAAAAAAAACATGAGATAAAAGCATATCATGACTTCTAGAAATACAAATACACATTAATTTATGTGAAAGTATCATATAACAGATTTTTTGTATAACAAATAAATATAAAAATATCTTTCTATGAGATATTGTTTGTTGGGGTATAAATCTAGCTATTTCTTGGACATTAACAAATAAAAGATTAGCTTTAGAGAAATGTGCTTGTTCATGGACAGTAATGAAATTGTATAAATAAAGTTGGGAAAAAACAGAATAACCGCAACATCGATTGTTAGTTAACTACAGTCCGATGCTCATTGCATCGTACTTGACACTTGTGTTTTTGACGGGTTGTTTTTATAAATAAGGGCATCATATGCAGATCCACTTTGATGACGCTTTAATAAATATCACCCTAAGACTTGTCAGAGAGTAGAAAAAGTAGAAGTAGTTAAAAAAATTGTATGTGTCTACGAGAGTCTGTCTATGTGAGTCTGTGTATGTGTGTGCAGGTTTGTCTCTATGGGAATCTATGTGCATGTGTCTACAAGCGTATGTGTGTGCAGGTTTGGGTCTATGGGAGCCTGTTTATTTGTGTGCAGGTGTGTGTCTGTGGCATTCTGTGTGTATGTGTGCAGGTGTGTGTCTATGCGAGTCTGTGTGTGTTTGTCTAAGGGAGTCTGTGTGTGTGTTTGTGTCTATGAGAGCCTGTGTGTGTGCAGGTACTTTTTTTTTTTTTGGATTTCTTTAGATGCTTATATGTATGCAAGTGACAGCGAGACATGGAATGTCCAGGAGTGGGAATGTTGCACTGTGAAACATATGGGGGTGCACATTTTAGAATTCTGTGGAGCCAGATTCTATAGAAACTGCCCAGACTGTAATGGAGAAGAGACAAAAAAAACTGATATTGGCCAGTGGTGGCAGAGAGAAGAGAGTTCAAGCTCTATAAGTTTAACCAGGTGTTAATGTTATAACAGTGCTGTCAATGATAACTAGTAGGTAAATAGCAACATATGCACTAATTTCAACAACTAGATTACTTTCCTTGTTTTTTAGTCTGTTGCACAGACTGTTACACATATGCCCTAATAGCTGCTTGGGCTCCTAGTTCATACTTTCAACATATATCAACAATGTTTACACTTGTGTGTCCTTTTGGCAAATAGCTGACTGGGTAAAAAATGAGTTGTCCCTCATTTATGTATATCTAATAGTAGTGTATTTTGAGCAAGACTTATGAATGTAGGCACTAATTATTTTGACATAAGTAGTCAATATGTGCTCTGTAGCACAACCATTTTATAAGAGAAGTTCATTACCCACTATAAAACAAGGCAGCAATGCTGAATCAAGTTTTACATTGTCTTCAACAGAATTTCCCATAATGCTTGCTGAATTTGGAATGCTAAACAGGCAGCTTGAATTTGTTCTTGCGTTAATGCAGTAAGGGTGCTTGTAAAAAGTAACACAAATATATAAATATGTAAATATATATACAGGGATCAAATTTTCCACTCGCCCACTAGCCATTGGCAAGTGGAAATTTAAAAGCGGTGAGTAAAAGTTAGTATTAGCAAAATGTACACTCCTATTGCAGCACTGACAAACACATATTTTGGCCTATGTGTTAAACATATTATCTAAAAGAGTATTATATTTTATATATCCATCAAAGGGCAAGGATATGTTATTCCTCTAGGGCTGTAGGGACCCCAATAGTGCTTAGACTGTTACTTCTGAGAGGTTGAACGGGGGCAGAGGGAGAGAGAGAGAGAGAGAGAGATTGAAGAGGAAAAGTGAAATTTGAGAAGAAGATAGATTTTACAGAGAGTGGTGAAAAAAAGAGAGTGAATTGATATGAGAGAATGGAAAGAAAGAGGGTAAAGAGAAGTAATGGCCTGAGAGAGAAGTGTGTGTTCAAAAAAGAGAGACTGAAGAGAGGAGGGAGTGGAAAAATAATAATCTCCAGGTCTGCTATGACCTATGACTGTCAGCACTCTCTGCATTCTCTCAGTTCAACAACCTCCTTTTTTTTTTTTTTTTTTTTTTTTAGAGCCTTACAAAATATTTTCTAAGTACAGTATATTTTATCTTCAATCTTATTAAAGCCATACAAATTAATACGTTTTATGTATCAGGAAAATACACCTTAATGTCCCCATGCTCTCAGACATAATTTGACATTAGACATTATTTCTTGCCATTCTCAATTAATTTGTATCTCTATCAAATATTCGTTATTCTTAAATCTTTGTAATATACTTATTTGTTTATCACCAGGCAAATATTTCATATACAGCGACCATTTCTCTATAAACGTCTCTGATCTGTTATTTATGTCAAATGTCACGTCCATTTTCACTATATTGATCTGGTGCCAATCTCTTTTTTGCGTTTTTTTTTTAGTGGGCTTTCTTTTCTGAATCCAGAATTTGAATATACTCTGTTTTGCTAATAATATAATTATAACAATTAAATTTTCCATTTCTTTATTTATTTCTTCTAGAAGATTAAATATCATAATATTTGATAAATTCAAAGTTATGTTTAGATTGAGAATGTTTGTCATCAAATATGAGACTTTGCACCAGAATTGTCTTATCTTTCGGCAATTCCAGATGTAATGAATCACTTTCATTACATCTGTATGCTGCATTTCACACAAACTTGGTCTGTGTCCCCATCCATTTTGCTCTTCTTGTTGGAGTTATGTAATCTAGGTATAATATTCTCATGTGGGATTCCCTCATGCTTGTTGCTAATTTAGTACCTGTAACCTTTTTAATTCTGTACATAATTGTTTTATCATTCACCCAGTTGCTTACAGCTTTTTTCCATTTTCTTCTAAACCTTTCAAGCAATTTTTTGCCTCTTTATTTAATAGGTGCATGTATGTAAATGCAAGTTTATATTTCTCATTTTGTCATATTTCCATTATATTATACATTAACCTTTCTTTACTTCAAGTGTGGAATTTGTTTGTCAGTGATTGTATATAATGATTTATCTGTATACAGGGAAAGATCTTATCTCTTAAAGCTTCATGTTTACTCTGGAATTCAGTTATTATCTTACTACTTCCTTTCTCGATCATTTCCTTTATTCGATCAATTGTTATTGTGTCTGGATGTATCAAGAATGGGTACTGATTAACTGGTGCAAAGTTAGGGTTGCCCCTTAGGGGCATGAAATGTGATATTTCTATTCCTGTTTTCAAGTTATTATTAACTATTTTTCACACCCTAAGTGTATCATTCATCAGTATCTTGTCCATTTGGTTATTTCCCAGTTCTCTTCTTTTTGCATATGATAAGTATGCCAAGTCTAGAGGAGTTGCCATTTTCTGTACTAATTATTGCCACACCAATGTTCCCTTGCCCATTATCCATTCTATATTATATTTCATTAAAGCTGCCAAGTTATAACATTGTATATTTGGCAGACCCAATCCACCTATTTGGGGAGATTGCAATTTTTCCATTCTTTTTTTGTTCTTCCATATAAAATTTCTAACCAAGTTATTAATGCAATGAATGTCTAGCTTATTCAGTAAAAACTGTATCATTTGGATAGGGTATAAGAACTTCGCTAATATCATCATTTTAACTAAGTGAATTCTGCCTGTTAGATTGACATAAAAATTCTGCCAAATTTTTAAATCTCTATTTGTTTTATTATCAGATCATAATTTATTGTATAGATTCTATTAATATCAGATGTAATTTTTATACCCAAATATGTCAAATAATCTTCCGCTACCTCAAATGGTAAAATATTTTCTGTATATTTTTTAGTGATCCATAACATTTTAGATTTCGCTATGTTTATTTTATACCCTGATGCTGATCCAAATATTTCAATGTTTTCTATTATATTGTTTATATGCTTCTGAGGGTTTGATATAAATAACAACATGTCATTGGCATATAATGCCATCTTAACTTCTATATCGTCTACTTTGATGCCGAATGGTATGCTCTTCAGTAGGTATACTGATGGCTCAAGGGTAAGGTTAAATAAGAGTGGTGATAAAGGGCACCCTTGACTGTTTTATTATTGGATTATATTTTTTTTTATAGATTCTATTAATATCAGATGTATTTTTTATACCCAAATATGTCAAATAATCTTCCACTACCTCAAATGGTAAAATATGTTCTGTATATTTTTTAGTGATCCATAATATTTTAGATTTTGCTATGTCTATTTTATACCCTGATGCTGATCCAAATATTTCAATGTTTTCTATTATATTATTTATATGCTTTTGAGGGTTTGATAAAAATAACAACATGTCATTGGCATATAATGCCATCTTAACTTCTATATTGTCTACTTTGATGCCGAATAGTATGCTCTTCAGTAGGTATACTGATGGCTCAAGGGTAAGGTTAAATAAGAGTGGTGATAAAGGGCACCCGAGTCTGGTGCCTCTGTAGAGTGACACTGAGTTAGAAAGTTCATTATTTATAATTATACTCATCTCTGATTTTGTATATAGTCTTTCAATAAAGTTTAAAAAGCTTCCGTTAAATTTGTATTTTCCTAAAGTGTTTAACATATGGGGAAATTCGACTCTATATAAGGCCTTCTCTGCGTCAAGGGAGAGCAGGAAGGCTTCCTTTATTATCTCTTCTGTATTTCATCTCTTTCTATATTTTTCCATTACTTGTAATGTGGTCCTATATCTAATATGTGTTGATGATAACCTTCCATGTATGAACCCTGCTTGTTCTCTACCGATAATATCAGGTATTATTATGCTGAGTCTATTTGTTATAAATTTCATTAATATTTTGTAATCAGCGTTTATCAATGGTAGAGGTCTGTATGATTGTGGCAATAGGGGGTATTTTCCTTCTTTTGGTATCACCATGAAATTAGCCGCCTTAAAGGCTTGTTTAATTGGTTCTCTACTATTATATATTTCCGAGTATAATTCATAAAGATGATCTACTATCTTGTTTCAATAATTTATGAAAATCAGATGGGAGACAGTCTGTGTCTGCAGCTTTCCCTGCTGGTAAGTTTTTTATTACTTTTATTATCTTGGCTTTTTCTATCATTGCCTTCATTTTGTCTTGTGCTTTAGTTATTTTTGGCAGGTTTATCTTTTCCCACATTTCATTCCCTACTTCATTTTCCTTCTGTTCTGATCCGTATAAAGTTTTATTTTATAGTAATCTTCAAATATTTTCATAATAGCTTTTGTGTTGTTGTAAATTTTATCTTATTTTTTAACAACCTCCTATTTATATCCAGCTGTTGTCTTCCCCAGAACCTAGTTGATGTCGCTAACTGCAATGCACTTATTTTTGTTAATGTAACCATGAAAAACATTTTTAATCAATTTAGGGATAAATTACAAGTGGAGTGCTAAATATCGATTGCATGCAAGCGATATTAGCGATCCACTTTGTAATACCAGCGCACGATAATGTGCTCTGGTATTACAAGTTAATCACAATTGCTATTAAGCATTGCACTCAGAAGCTTCCTATAGAAGCCTCATACTGATGCTGTCACAAATGGCATCAGAACTTGACGCAGTGATGGGAGTAAGTAGCGCATCGATGAGCAGCATTTTTAAATATATTTGTATATGAATATATATATATATATATATATACACACAGAGAAGTGCACTCACAGGAACGAACAACTGGCTCAATAACATTGTTAGCCTGTTCTATGGTGATTTACCACCTGGGTGCAACTTTTTAGCCCAGTAATGCTTTTCACAGAGTGGAACTTTCCTGTAGTATATCAGTCCCACCTATTACGGTCAGTCCAGCACCGAAATACCAGGCAATTCCACTCTGAACAAGGAACACATCAACCCCAGAGGATCATTTTGGCCTTCATTGGGCCTCGTCAGTGAGGTGTAGCCATATTCCTCTAAGCACACTGAGCAAGGAGTCCACGTCTGGTTGCCCCTTTTTCCCATAGGGAGACTAAATACATACAGAGAGAAGTGCACTCACAGGAAGAACAACTGGCTCAATAACATTGTTAGCCTGTTCTATGGCTATTTACCACCTGGGTGTAACTTTTTAGCCCAGTAATGCTTTTCACAGAGTGGAACTTTCCTGTAGTATATCAGTCTGATCCCGCCTATTAGGTAGTATATCAGTCTGATCCCGCCTATTACGGTCAGTCCAGCACTGAAATACCAGGCAATTCCTCTCTGAACAAGGAACACAGCAACCCCAGACGATCGTTTCGGCCTTCATTGGGCCTCGTCAGTGAGGTGTAGCCATATTCCTCTAAGCACACTGAGCAAGGAGTCCAAGTCTGGTTGCCCCTTTTTCCAATAGGGAGACTAAATACATACAGAGAGAAGTGCACTCACAGGATCAAACAACTGGCTCAATAACATTATTAGCCTGTTCTATGGCGATTTACCACCTGGGTGCAACTTTTTAGCCCAGTAATGCTTCTTACAGAGTGGAACTTTCCTGTAGTATATCAGTCGGATCCCGCCTATTATGGTCAGTCCAGCACTGAAATACCCGGCAATACCTCTCGGAACAAGGAATACAGCAACCCCAGACGATCGTTTTGGCCTTCATTGGGCCTCGTCAGTGAGGTGTAGCCATATTCCTCTAAGCACACTGAGCAAGGAATCCACGTCTGGTTGCCCCTTTTTCCCATAGGGAGACTAAATACATACAGACATATATATAAACTGTATATGTATATACACATATTAACACATAAAAATGTATGTATATATTCATATACATATATATTGATATTATGGTCTATGGGAAAACACAGTTCCCATAGACCGCAATGTAAAGGCACTTTTTAGTGCCATTTTTTTTTTTCTAACACCCCATTACCACCAACTTTAAGGCCCCAAAACTGCCTAGTGCAATTATTTTTTATTTTAAAAAAATGCTTCTTTTTTTTAATAAAAAAACTACAATGCCCTCTATTTTGATGGCTTTTGGGGCACTTTTAGGAAATTAACCAGATATCATGAGGCCTATTTATTAAAGGTCTGTCGGACCTTATCCGACAGTGCGTATCAGGTCCGACAGACCTCGCTGAATGCGGAGAGCAATATGCTCTCCATATTCAGCATTGCACCAGCAGCTCTTGTGAGCTGCTGGTGCATCACCGCCCACTGCAGATTTGCGGCCAATTGGCCGCCAGCAGGGGGTGTCAACCAACCCGATCATACTCGATCAGGTTGAATTGTGGCGATCTCTGTCCTCCTACTCAAAGCAGGCGGAAAGGTTATTGAGCAGCTTGATAAATGGACCTACTAATCTCTGGTTAATTTTGGGAGTGCTAATTGTTAATTAACGTGAGGTCGCGGTAGCAATAACCAGCCACTTGTAATGGCTGGTTAATTATTGTGCTTCTTCAAATGGGCAAATTTGCCTTTTTGCAGTAGCGCAATAATTTAGCTCTCCCCTTGCAA